>NC_090651.1:335576148-335907495 GCF_040937935.1 Hyperolius riggenbachi | reverse complement strand
TAGCTTTTTAAACATCTAAAACCTCTTTTCCAATGTAATGCTATGGGGTTATTTTAAAAACCTCATTGATCCAGTGTGCACAGACACAGGATAACAATAGCAGCAGATGTAAGAACTCACAATGTACAGAAAAACTCCTCTGGTGTGCACCAGGCCGTAATCTGTGTAATCATACAAAGGCTTTTCACAACATGCAACTCACAAGTGTTAAACAATACACACCCAGTTATATGATTGATTGTTGCCCTAATGTAAAAATTGAGGGATAGTAGTGTTATTATAGTAAGCATGCATAAAGCCCTCCACCAAAGCCACCTTGCCCATTAGGAATGAGACATCGAATCTTGATGTGAAACATATAATTGTATTAATCAAGAAGTGCATGATTGTCTAGCATGCACTACAAGATAGAATGCATATATATTGGGAGTACATGTACATGTGGAAACTTACCAATACTCTCTCCAATAACATGTCAGTCTGTGGTCACAGTTGTTGTGCTTTGTGTGGTATGTGTTTTAAAATGAAGAATGGACAATAACAATATTACAATAGTATTATGTATGTAGGCACACACATTGTCTCATACAAATCACATTTTTCATGCAGTGCACACCTACCTTCATCAGATCTAGCCTCCCTTGTCTGTGCAGTATCACCAGCTGTTTCACCCTGTTCTTGGACCTCTCCATCCAAATCTACAAACAATGTTACAGGCATTAAGGATTGTAATGGATGTCAAGAGTTTTTCAGAATTACATCACATTACTTTCTACATATGGACTCTAGTACACATAGCTTCTAATATACTTGGTCTGTCATGTCGATAGTGGTACCTGAGAGTAGTGTAAGCTTCTTATAACCTACAAGTGCAACATGGGGCATTGTCATTGTTAATAGACTGTTATACTATTGTAGTTGAGTGGGTGTTTTAGTTTTACAATACTCCTGTGATGACTAGCCACAGAAGTTAGTTGGTGTTCCCTCACACACCATTATCCTTGTGCAACCACTCCCACTCCCTGGGTGTCAACCCACCAAAGGTGGCCTTTTGGGGGGGTGGGCCAAGTGGGGTCAATTGGGGCAGGCCCCACACCCGGAGAAGGGTCCATACCCTCTGCGGCGGAACAGTGGACATAGTAGTCCAAATCATCGAAATATAGAGAGTCCCACAAGTGAGTCAAATAAATATGGTGTTGCATGTAATTTGGTATCCATTAACAATTTTAACTGTCTCTTATGAGTGTCTCTCTGTTGCACATCTGCATAACCACAGTTTGTGTGTGTTTTCTAACCAGATGTGTGACGTTTTTGACACTTCATTCTCAGGTGGTTCCCACTGCCATGGGCATGTATAAGTGTAACAAGTATTGTTATGTTAAAATAGCATCCACCACTAGAGGAAGCCAGAGATATGTTTCCACATTCTAAGTAGCCAGCTATATGTGTTACACCACTACAGGGATCCTGCTTGTACCTGTCCCCAGTATAGGTATGCAGATATAGATAGTGGCCGATTGTACAATGGAAATAATATGACCCTCAATCATCTTTGCACCCTGTCAAAAATGCTACTGTCATTCTTTTGCTCAGTGCTGTAAGGCGTAGTGTTGATGATTGACTGGGCCTCAGCCCGTAAGGCTTGCTGATGCTTGAGGAAAGGGGTGTCCCACAGCATTGGCGAGTCCCCATAGTGGGTCATGTTTGGTTTGGGCCACAACGGTTTTGCTTTTATGTTAATTTCCTAAAGTCACAATTCAAATAAAAAAAGTACTGAACCATACTTGCCTTAATCATTACTGTCCACTACGGTGCATACAATAAGATAGGACATGATGATGGGCAAATTAAATACAATGGTTACAATTTACAGATATATGTGTATACTTACCAATAGGAACTAATGTGATGCTTTCCTCCTCACCAACATGCATCTGTTCCTCATCATCAGCATCTTCATCATCTAGTGTAGAAGTAATGACATATATATGATTCAGTATGTACACTCAAATATATGGATAATTACCGTATTTTTCGGACTATAAGACGCACTTTTTCTCCCCCAAAAGTGGGGAGAAAAAGTACCTGCGTCTTATAGTCCGAATGTCCGAATGTAAGCTACCCTGGTGCTTGTTTCCGTATGGTTAAATAGGTCCTAAGCGAGCGAGTGCTGTCCAGAGCGGCATAGCAGCAGCCGCTGTAACTATGCACACTAATTGTCCTTTGATCTTAATCTCCTCCCCCCTCAGCGTGCCCCGCAGCAGTGCTTTCCACAATGTTTACATGTGACACAGGAGAAGCCGATCGTTATCAGCACAGCTAGTCCATTGATCTCACCCAGAAGCCGTCACCTCTAATGCTGGTCCTTTAAACTTGCCCAGAATACGCCGCGCGCCGTCATCTCCAATGCTCGTCCTTTGATCTCACCCAGAAGCCGTCACCCGCTGTTAGCTCTAATGCCCGAAGCCGTCACCCGCCATTATCACTGTCGATCCTTTAAACTTGCCCAGAATACGCCGCCCGCCATCCTTGGATCTTGTCCAGCGTCAGACCCCATTAGCGCGATCCATGCTGACAGGCAATGCAGCCGCTACAGCGGCAGAGTCCTACGGCTTCCGTACTACCCTGTTTACGTACGTCACCCCATGACCCGGCGCACGTGCGACACAGGTCATTAGAGGGCGCCAGTAAACAGGGTAGTACGGAAGCCTGAGGACTCTGCCGCTATAGCGGCTGAATTGCCTGTCAGCATGGATCGTGCTAATGGGGTCTGACGCTGGACAAGATCCAAGGACGGCGGGCGGCGTATTCTGGGCAAGTTTAAAGGATCGACCGTGATAATGGCGGGTGACGGCTTCCGGCATTAGAGCTAACAGCGGGTGACGGCTTCTGGGTGAGATCAAAGGACGAGCATTGGAGATGACGGCGGGCGGCGTATTCTGGACAAGTTTAAAGGACCAGCATTAGAGGTGACGGCTTCTGGGTGAGATCAATGGACTAGCTGTGCTGATAACGATCGGCTTCTCCTGTGTCACATGTAAACATTGTGGAACACGCTGCTGGGGGGGGGTGATTAAGATCAAAGGACAAGTAGTGTGCATAGTTACAGCGGCTGCTGCTATGACCTTTAGAAGACTGTGGATCACATTGGTGCTGCTGCCATGATTTACATGGCATGGATACCCAAACTGGACCCAGCACTGCCACCCAGGCTGGTAAGATTTCCTTTAATGTACTAAAATTTACTGTTTAGTTAGTGTAGCTGGGGAAAGAAAGGAGGGGGGGGGGGGAGTGTGTAGTGCAGTGTAGCTTGGTGGGGGGGGGGGGGGGGCTTGGAGGATGGGGGGCAGCAGGAGTTAGTGAAGTGTAGTTTAGTATAGTTTGTGGAGACATCAGGGGTTAGTGTAACTTAGCAGTGTAACAAGGTCCATAAGACACTCCTGGACCATGGATGCACCCAGGTTTAGTATATTTTTTTTTTCCCCTGGTTTTTACCCCCTAAACCTGGGTGCGTCTTATAGTCCGGAGCGTCTTATAGTCCGAAAAAATACGGTATGTACTGCATTTTACACTATGCCAGATTTACCTTCTTCCATTTCCGTCTGCACCGCCGAAGTGGGCCCAGCCTCCTCTGTCTCATCTCTGCTGCCATGGCCTGCTTCCTGTTGCTCCTGTCTCTGCAATCTCCTCTTCTCTTCTGTGTGGCAAGTGAAATGTTGATGCTCATATCTAACACACATTGTACATACATTATGTTCATGTGTGTAAGCGTTGCACACAGAAAACTAAATACTGATTAACAATACTGTTCAGATGCAAGTAAGATGGACTGATATGTGCAGCAACAGTTGTTGTTTTATGCAATGCTATGAAACTGCTATGCCTGCAAACACACTATTACATACAGAAGAACTTACTGTCTCTTTTCACTTTTCTGCGCAGAGACGCTAGGACCTCCCTCTCACGCAGCTTTAAGTCCGACCACCTTCGCATTAAATGATTTTTGGTCCTAGTGACACCAGAAATTTTTTCCAGGGAAGAAATGGCATGGTCTAAAATATAAATTCTTCCTTTCTATAGGTCTTTCGTATACCTCCCTCCTTCCATCATAGTCCCTCTTATCAAAAATGCGGACCATCTCTGCCATTTCTTCCCTGGACATTCTGGTGGCTCGCTGTACTGGTGTCCTGCGTGGCATGGTCGCTGTCACAGCTCACAGTAGTAAAGAATGGAGAAGAGGAAGTGACAGTGTGGATAAACAGGAAGTTAGCAGGCGCTTCTTGCGTCATACGAACGTACGTTCTGACGTTCTTACGTCACCCGTACGTTCCAACGCAACCACTCCTATGGGGTTACGTACTCTTATAGGCAGCGTATAGTATTGTTTCCTGAACATTCGGCGTCTGCGTCTTTCGAGGTAAGTTCGTTTGTTAGTCACTAACGTTCGTTCGTTCGTTAACTTCTTTCTTTCCTTCTTTATAAGAAGTTTATGTCACCTCCATATGTTTGTCTTTCCAGGACTGTCCAGGAAACTATGGCAGTGGATATTTTTTCAGATTCTCAATTTACACGTGATTTTATAGACCTGTATAGAGCACACCCTGCCCTTTGGAAGACCAAATCTAAATGTTACTCGGATAGGCTTCTAAAGGCCAAAGCACATGATGAGCTGCTCAACTTATGTAAAACTGTGCTCCCACAGGCTGATGTGCAGTTTGTTAAAAATAAAATTCAAAACTTAAGAACCGTGTTTAAAAAAGAATTAAACAAAATAGACAGATCAAAAAGATCAAGGGCTGCAGCTGAAGATGTTTATAAGCCACGACTATGGTATTACGACTTACTTGCCTTCACCATTCCACATTTAAAAGGTCGTGAGGCTATATGCAGTTTATCAAGTGAACCCACTGACTTGAGTATCAACAACGAGATGGCTACTGGTGACAAGGATCCTAACCTACAAGAAGAGGTATGTTTTTTGTTTTAATGTCACACTGACGATGTGTTGTAAATGTTGATCGCTTTTTACAATTAGAATGTACGTTTGTGCAAAATGCATATTCCAATTTTCCCAACCATGTATACTGAGGGTGGGTAAAAGGTGACCCTGACATTTGTTATAGGTATGTTCCCACAGTTCATGCAGACAACAGTGGAATGTGGTGGCTACTGTTCTGTAATCTTTCCAAAAACCAAGGTTCCAATTCACCTACAGATACATGTGACATTTGTAGTGTGCAATATGATTGTAAAAAGGACACTGGGGTCCAGCTTAGGTTTGTGGGTTCATCTAAAAATGGCGCAGGGAGAAAAATGGCGCACCGTTCTGCCGATAAATGTATCATAAAACGCTATTTACCGAAAATACATTAAAACGGTAAATAGCGTTTTATGCTACATTTATTTCAGCACGGTACGCCATTAAAGCAAGCAGGGGGCTGCGGGTCGCTAGTATAGGCAGCGGGGGTTGGGGGAGAGAGGCAGCGGGGGTTGGGGGAGAGAGGCAGCGGACACTGGAGGGCATAGGCAGCGGACGAAGATGTGTGCAATATGCATACATTACCTTGTCTCGGGCCGCCGATCGCTCCTTCCCTCCGCTCCTTCACTTCCTAGTTTGTTTGCTGTAGTCCTGCAGCCGGCCAATCACCATGCGGAGAATGAAACCGCATGGTGATTGGCCGGCTGCAGGACTACAGTAAACGAATGGAGGAAGTGAAGGAGCGGAGGGAAGGAGCGATCGGCGGCCCGGGACAAGGTAATGTATGCATATTGCACACATCTTCGTCCGCTGCCTATGCCCTCCAGTGTCCGCTGCCTCTCTCTTCCCCCCGACCCCTCTGTCCTCAGAAATTTTTAAGCTTTATAACGCTATTTAGCGTTATAAGTGTAAGGCACACTGCCTGCGCCATTTTTTAACACTTATAACGCTAAATAGCGTTATATAATGCAAGTCTATGGGGCGCCCTTCTTATTCATCTGGCGCTGTGCGCCATTTTTAACTGTCCCGTAGGTTTGTGGCTGCAGTAGTGTCTGATTCACACATTAAGCAAGTGTGGGCAACAAACCACTACAAAGAGACTGACATGTCATGTTTTCCCTGCTTTGTGAGGTGTGGTGTGTTTATTTTGCCACATATAAATGATCCACACTACTATGTTAATCCAGTAATTACTAGTTGACACATTGTGATTTAGTGCCTATTTTTTTGCCTTACTAAACATGTAACGTCATGTTTGAATCTCAGTATGCCAATGTTACCTATCCTTGCCCATTTGTACATTACTGACTATCTACTAACAACATGAATAAGCTCTGAGTACATTGGACATACCTTACACTAAATGTACATAATGTTTAACTAAGTGTTTAAAGTTTGTACAAATTGATGTATTTTCTGTCCATTAATTGTACAGACATCTGTAGCTGGTACCTCCCAGGAGAGCACTCAACGCAGATTTGCCCTGAAAAAAAACTCGCAAAAGAAGAAATGTTCTGGAAGACAAATGCGAGGAAGCAATTCAGCAGGCTGTTATGCTAATCAACAAAAAAGATGATGCGTTTGGGAATTTAGTGGCAACTAAATTACGAGCATTACCGGAAGATTTGAGGCCACACACAGAAAGTGCAATCTTGACTGTTATGACTCGCACAAATAGTCCAGCACCACAAATTCCTACTGCTACATTAGCATCGGAAAAAGAAATACCTCAGCCTACATTCACACATCCACAACACATGCATCAACCTACATTAGGACCGACCCAACACATGCATTATCCTACTACCTTACCACCAACACAACACATGCATCATAACGTCATGAGTCAATATAGTCACAACTATCAGACACAACAGTATGAGCCCCATTTCTACACTCATGACAAAATACTAGACCATCCACAAACACATCTGCAACATCCACTGTATCAAAAACCATCTGAAACTGTGTGGCAAAGTCAACAAAATTATGCTGAGCTGTGATAGCTCCATCCGTGCCTATTTGTACACTGTTCCTTTAAGGACCAGTGAAGAGAGACTAAAATGGAGGCAGTATGTTTGTACATTTAATAAACAATACTAGTTGCCTGGCAGCCATGCTGGCCTATTGAGCTACACTATATGTGAGTTAAACCAGTAACAAGCATGTAGCGAATATTGTGCCTTCTGACATAGATGTAATGAAAGCCTCATATGCTGCATCCTTGGTCAAGGCCTGTGAATCCTAACATTACAGACTATGGAATATCCCCACAACTCGGCAACTGCTATGTATTATATTTCAAATGATACACAAACTAACAGATGACATAATGAGATAGACGTGTATGTAGAGTGCCTAGCACACCAAAAATTATGCTGTGTTCATTATTTGCTGTATCTGTCAGAATGCCCTACATATCAGGTATGTAAGTGGCTGAGTCAGTCCAGACTGAGACAGGAATTGAGTACTGTGTGACCCTCACTGCAAATAAATTGTTGTTTGTATCTGTTTCTTGCTGTCACAAGGCAGTTTGGCCTAGGACAGTGTGGTATAGGTGCATTCTCTTATCAGTGCGGCTCACGCTGTATTCACTTCCTGTCTGAGTCAGCCACTTACATACATGATATTGAAGTCTTTACACCTGAACATGTAAAAAATGAACACAGCATAGTTATAACTCTGGTAGACACTGTACATACCTATTTCTATCTCATATCACATGTCAGTTTGGCTATCCTTTAAAGGACACAAGATGTCAGACTCCATGTCCCTTTATCTGTAGGTCTCCTTTATACTGTATGTTGTGTGGCTTAAACATAATGTTCATGTAGCTGCACTAGAGTTACAATCAGCCTCCTCTATATAGGATGCAGCAAAAGGCGTCTACATTATGTAACCACACCTGTTTGTCAGCCTTGCTGATCAGGTCTACACAAGTAGTGATGACATAAGGTCAGCAGGATCGGCCTGTAACACATTTATGCAATACATACCTTCATCACCTTTACTTTCGTATGTCTGCTTTACGTTGAACCTCTAAATTCAGTATGAACAGATAAGCATGTTCTACAGCCACCTCACAAAGTGTGTGGGTGACTTGTTATTTTTGTAGGGTACAACAAACATAGCGATGTACCTGTGTATAACCTAATGTATATTTTTGTTATCCCTGTGTAATTGTGATGAAGGCAACTTTGCTTACAATGCCAAGATTAAGGTACTTCTACATATACTATTTTGTTTTTTAGTAAAGAAAGCTGTTATGTACTTCTTCACCTGATACGCTGGTCTCATTGGGTTCATGGTCTACTTTCTATCATTGGTTTGTTGATGGACACTTCATTTTCCTTATTGTTGTATTGTGGCAATTTTCCCTATCATTAACAGCTACAGTAATTGTGGCCTACAGGTTAGGTTTAATTAGTAGTGTGTAGGGACACTACATCCTAATTATCACAGATTAATTATTACCTAATTAACACTCTTTAACACTTAATAAAACAAGGAACATTCATTCGACTAATTATGTGTTCCGATCTAATCACTACACTGAAGTATAATTGACTGTTAATTATGTAAATTTATATTCTGTGCTAACATAATTGCAACTACCATGCATATCCATTGTAGACTATATAAGTTCACTGACTCACATGTTTATTGGGTAGTGTTAATAAGGCACTACAACAGCAACAACATTAATCTGTAATTAAAAACACATGTTATGATGTCCCATGTAAAAACCAGTATGTGTAGAAAGCAATGTTAAATGTGACGTAACACTTCTCTGGTACATATGGTGCTTGACTTGTAGTTCATTAACAACAAACACATTTGAATATAAACATAAATTTAATCACAGGTACTTGAAAACACAAGTTTCAACATAATTTTTGTTAAACACCAAAAATCAAACTATACTGTCATCTTGCCAGTCCACAGCTCCAGCTGCTGAAATAAAATAGTCAGCATAGGCCTCCCTATTATTTTTTGCCTGTGTAGTCGCATTTCTAGGCGCACAGGGCTGCAGGTCAGTCAGGACATGTGGCTGTGATCTCCATTCACCTTCTACCACATTCCCAGTAGAAGGGTCCACCCTGTCCACAGCCTGCACAGGAAAGTATGTGGGAGCGTGCTGTTGCCGAAGGAAGTTGTGCAGTACACAGCACGCATAGAAAACTGTATCCCCCTTGTCTATCCGCAGATTGATAGCAGTATGCATGACACGGAATCTACTGGCTAAGATGCCAAAGGCATTTTCCACTATCATTCTTGCCCTGGACAGACGATAGTTGAAAATGTTTTGCCGGTATTGAATATTTTTATATGGGAATGGCTTCAAAATATGTGGGTGTAACGGAAAAGCTTCATCTGCAACAAAAACAAAATTGAGGTGGTTTACAGTGAGAGAATTGTCCGGTACATTGAGCAGGTTGTTTGTAAGTCTTTCAAAAAAAAAGTGGTTTGTTCGATGACACCCCCATCAGACTGGCGTCCATTGCGCCCAATATCCACAAATAAAAATTGATAATTGGCATTAACTAAGGCCATCAAAATTATACTAAAAAAAACCTTATAATTATAAAAATAAGAACCAGTATTGCCAGGTGGAGTAATTCTTATATGCTTTCCGTCCAGAGCCCCGCCACAGTTTGGAAAGTCCCATAAACGGTGAAATTCTGCAGCAATATCCAACCACTCCTGTGGTGTTTGTGGAAACTGAAAAATGGAAGATAACACAAAATTAGACATTTCGGAGTAATGCCGCTAAACATTCTTATTATAGTCCAATCTACACAAACAGAGCACATGAGTGCATTTGAAAAAAATATCTATTCAACATACCTGCCAGTGCTAGTGGTCTTTTTGGCTGCAGTAGTGCCTAAAACACACTCCTTACATAAACATGACACTAGCCAAGTGTGACTTGCATCACCAGCCAGAGCCGGCACAAGGTCCTCCAGCACCCAAGGCTGAGACACCAAAGTGCGCCCCTCCATCCCTCCCACCTCAGCTGTCACACACTGATTGCTATTACACTAAGAGGGCCACAGGCCCCACAACCTCCCCAACACCTAAATATCTATTTATCTGCCTTGTAGTCACTTCCATGTAACCCCTTTTATTATGTTTTTCTGCTTCCAACACAATTATGAATGACAGCTGAATGAAATCTGCGCACCCTCATACACTGCGCTCTGAGGCTGGAGCCTCTACAGCCTATGCCTCGGCCCGGCCCTGTCAGCAGATTATTCAGCAAACTGGTATTTATTTTCACAGACACAACTATAGCATTATCAGTGTAACGTCCCTTTAATAACATGTTATGCAACATCAAATGTACATACCTTCATAAATTCACCCTTCAAGGCGTCAATTATTGCCTGGCACGTTTCAGGAATTATTATACCCAAGGCTTGAGGTGAAATTCCTGTAGAGAACTTTAAATCCTGGAGGCTGCGTCCAGTGGCCAGGAAGCGCAGGGTAGCTGTTAAACGCTGTTCTGGGGTGATAGACTTCCTCATCCAGGTATCCTCCTTAGAAATTAGTGGCGTAACAACATTTAAAAGATAGTGGAATGCTTCTTGCGGCATGCGAAGATAATTCGTGTAATCATCTGGAGCAGAGATGCTGAGGTCATGTAACAGGCTGTCATGTGAGATCAAATCTCTATCTTGGAGCCAGGTCTTTGCCCATGCACGGCCTTTCCTCTTTTGCCTAAGCACTTTTAAATTTTTACGCACTTGTAACAAAATTAATAAGGCAACACTAGCCCGCTGTTTTTGTGACATATGTGATGCCATTGCTGCACTGGAAACACAACGACAATAACGAACGAACGTCCACCCCAAATGCAGCAACCTCTATACTGATGAAAAGCCTTTTATAAGATGGCTTTACGTCACTTCCTGAAATCTACTGAAAGAACTTTCGTTGGGCGAACGATCAGTACGCAACTTCCTCTTTTCTACTGGCCATTACCACTGACGTTCGTTCCGGGTTTATTGATCTGAATATCGTTTAGCATAATAGATGCGCTGCATCATACGTTCGTCACTTCCACATCGTTCGTTCTGAAACGATCTGATCGTTTGACATTTTAAAAACCTCTTTACTAACGACCTTTTCATTTTTCTCCTTAATTGATCGTTCGTCGTTGTGTACGAACGATCGTTATCGCATGTCTGTACGTAGCTTTAGGAGGAAAATCCCAGCACTGATAATTGCTGCTGATTTGTATTGACGTCCCAAGTAGAGATGGTCAATGAGATGCAAAGAATTTCGAGCGTGTGCAGGATGTATGCAGCTTGAAAATGGACCACATTTTACCTCTGCATGATTTGATTGGGTCACGTTCAAGCTGCATAAATTTGCATACAAAATATGCATAATCCTGCATCAACTCAAAAATTATTTGCATCCAATTGACCATCCCTAGTCCTGATTACAGCATCCCAAACCAATACAATGGTGGATGTCTGCGGTGTGAAGAGGCCTTCCATATCCTTCAAAATTTAGCTATAGGGCCCCATTAGGGTTGAAAAATCATCCCTCTTTATATACTGACACATCTAAGTATACATGTTCTGGGGTGACTGATATAACCAGTCCCTAAACTGCCTCTAACCACAGGACTTGTATAATGGTGTCCATATTTAAAGGGATGACTTGGCAACTCTGGGCCCCATATTTTTTAACTATGTCAAGGCTTTGAACCCTTTCCCGCTGCTTACACCTCTCTCACAGGCAGCTGCCCAGTGCCTCCCTTCATGCCTTTGTTCAGGCTGATCAAGCAAATAATTCCGAGTTGGTGAAGATTTATGCAAGGATTGTATGCAGCTTGAAAATAGACCAATCAGATGACTTTGTAGCAGACCCCAGTGTTGCCTGTCCGCTACTAGTACACTCACCAGCTAGACTCACTGCAGCAGCAAGATGGAGTACACAGCTTGTGCAAGGGTGTCAGCTGACCTGCCCCGCCTCCAGGTACTGCACTCTGATAGGAGGAGGCGGGGCACTTCATCTATTTGGCTGAATCAGCTGACATAGTTTACCATTCTTGATTAGCATAACGTTGTCACCATGGTTACCAGCAAAAATAATTATGAGAATCTGGTCACTGTGAGGGTAGGAACACACTAGGCAGAATCGTATATGCATTTTCACTGTGTGCTATGGAAAACGCATATGCGATTCTGCCTAGCGTGTTCCTACCCTTAAAGGGGAACTGAAGAGAGAGGTATATGGAGGCTGCCATGTTTATTTCCTTTTAAGCAATACCAGTTGCCTGGCAGCCCTGCTAATCCTCTGCCTCTAATACTATTAGCCATAGCCCCTGAACAAGCATGCAGCAGATCAGGTGTTTCAGACTTTAAAGTCAGATCTGACAAGACTAGCTGCATGCTTGTTTCTGGTGTTATTCTGATACTACTGCAGAGAAATAGACCAGCAGGACTGCCAGGCAACTGGTATTGAGTAAAAGGAAATAAATATGGCAGCCTCCATATACCTCTTACTTCAGTTCCCCTTTAAGCTACATACACATTTTAGACTATAGTGGTTTGAGGCCTTGTTCCCATTGCTTTCTTTTTCGCGTGTCCATCTGCGTTGGGCGGTTTTTGAGGCGTCTTTTGTTTTCTGAATCCCAGCGCTTGGGTGGGTGTTTCGTTTTTGTGCTTAGCAGTTTTCTAAGAGTTTTTTCCGAGCGGTTTTGTAATTCACTCTCTGCCACAAGTCAGGAAGTGAACTCTTTGACCCAGAAAATATTAAATACAATGGCCTCTATTCATAAAACATTTGTGGTGAAAAAATTTGTGGAGGGAAAATACCGCATCGGTATTTTAGACTTCTGGGTGGTCATTCATAAAAATGTTGCCATCTGCGATAGCAGTGCGGAGATTTCCCACGGTAGGCTGGCAGTAGGCTGTCGGTAGCCTTGCAGAAGCACACAAGTTGGCAGAGTCCCTCCGTGCGCTGCTCTCTCTGCTGCTGCTTGGGAGGTCTGCCCCATTCAGTTACATGGTCTCCGCATGCTTCTCGCTACATCCGAGGAAGCGGTATTTCCCATCCGCATACCGCTTCCTCTAATATTTATGAATTGACATTGGCCTATATTCATAAAACATTTGGGGCGGAAAAAATCGTGGAGGGAAAATACCGCATCGGTATTTTAGACTTCTGGGTGGGCATTCATAAAAATCTTGCCAGCTGCGATGCAAGTGCGGAGATCTCCCGCTGAAGGCTGGCGGTAAGCTGTCGGAAGGCATGCGGAAACACTGAAGCCGGCAGAGTCCTCCGTGCACTGCTCTCTCTGGGAGGTCTGTCCCATTCACTTGTATGTAATCCGCAGGCTTCTCGCTACATCCGAGGAAGCGGTATTTCCCGTCCATATACCGCTTCCTCTAAACTTTATGAATGGACATTTTGTTACTTTTTCTAAATAAATCTAAAAAAACACCGCACAAGGCGGAAATTTCTCGCTCTGCTGGGGAATTGTAACTTTTCTTGCGGAAACAGCTTTTAAGAATGCACACTGTGCTAAATGGTCGGGAAAGTCAGCTGTTTTGAGCGGAAAACTTGCGGAACAGTTTTATGAATAGAGGCCATTTTGTTACTTTTTCTAGATAAATCTAGAAAATCACCGCACAAGGCGGAAATGTATCGCTCTGCTGGGGAATTGTAGCTTTTCATGCGGAAACAGCTTTTATGATTTGAGACTTTGCTAAATGGTCGGGAAAGTCAGCTGTTTTGAGCATTACCGCGTGCAGGAAAGCTTTATGAATAGAGGCCAATGTATTCATTCTTAAAAGCGCGAGTGCAATCACCTTATTGCGCGTTTTTGTATGCATTTTCCGATTTTCCTATACCTTCCATTGAGGCGGAATCGCCCCGAAAATGGAACATGCACCGCTTTGCTAGCCGCACCGTGCACTGATATGAACCTTTTTAAAAAACCCGAAAATGCCTGCTGTGTGAACAAGCCCTGAGACAGCTCTGAAAAGATTGCTTGTCAGATAATTGTGTACAAAGCTTTTACAAACAATCATTAAAACAAATGATGAACCACCGACATAGGTGGAAAATGCAGATCTGCTATGACGGATCTGATTGAACGATGATTGTTTATTTCCAAAATTGTGTATAGATGTTGTTAGATAACGATTGTGCATGCACAGAATCATCACCCAACAAACTCTGACGTCACTTCTGTATGTGCACGCAATCTTCACTACTGATCGGTCGTTTGAACATAAAGCCAAATGTTACATTGACAGTTCCTGGCAAACTCGGACTGTTCGACGTTCACATTTAATGCAAGCTTTTTTTTCGGGAAATTTGCGTTCGCATTTATTACATTAAAGGGAAACTTCAGCCTAAATAAACATATCGTCATTAAGTTACATTAGTTATGCTAATTAAAATACGTAGGTAATATAATCTCTTACCCACCCTGTTTTAAAAGAACAGGCAAATGTTTGTGATTTGATGGGGGGGGGGGGGGGGCAGCCATCTTTTTCATGGAGCAGCCATCTTTTTGGTTGAAAGGAGGTGAAAGGGAGCATGAGACACAGTTCCAACTGTCCTGTGTCCTGATCACCCCTCCCAGCTGCACGAACCAGGCTTCAAATCTCAAATTCAAAATTTAAAAAAACGAATGTGTGCCAAAACAGCAGAAGGAGAACGTCATCATCAGAAATACCATCATGCTTTGCACAGCATCAGGGGGAAAATGCCCAGGCATTTTTTTTTTCTGTGCAGCTAAAAATGAGGCTTGGGTAAGAAAAACAAAGTTCCGATGCTGTGAAACTGTTAAAGAAACACCAAGTCTTTTCAGTGCTGCTGAGTAGATTTTTAGTCTGGAGGTTCACTTTAAAGTCATAGCAAAGCCCCTGTATGTGCTAGAAACACCAAATTTGCAGGTTATATTGAGGACAGTGACAACAAGAGGAAAAAAATGCAAAAAGACCTTATAGTTTTAAAGAAAATAGATTTTAAAGTTACGATAGGAAAAACTTATGTGTTTAAATGTGGTAAATTACAGTTAATCTACCAAGCCAACAGTAGTGTAAATTTACATATGATGATGGGGTTTCCAGGGGGTCAATATGCATGAAAAATGTGGCAATGCTTTGTTGGGGATCGCTATACAGCCACAATGTGTCTGTATAAGGATTCCCGGCAACTTTATCTATTTCTTGCACCATTAAAATATTTTCGTTCAGAGTGTGGGAAATAATAATAATAATAATAATAATACTCTGGAGCCTCTTTAACCCCTTGTCCCCCATGCAGGCTGGGATAGCCTAATATCAGCTGCTGTGGGTGCTTCAGGGTGCCGGCAAGGATGGGCGCAATAGGTGCTGTGGGTGGGGAGGAGAGAGGGAACCCTGCAGAGATGGAGCTCTAGCTATACTAAGTATAGCTATAGCACAAAGCATCTTTACATTTCCCTCCAGGGCTTCCCATTAGTCTATTAACAGACCAATGGGGAGCCTTGGAAGCAAATGTAAAGATGCTTTGTGCTATAGCTATACTTAGTATAGCTAGAGCTGCAGTGTGTGGTGGTGGTGCGGAGATCTTCAATCAACTTAATTAGTGGATATTGGCGTGGGATCATTTCGGAGGATATTGGCATGAGAACATTAATAATTATTCATGGTTAATTAAGAATATTAAAGGACTTTTTTCATTGTGTTTTTATTTCTTTTAACCCTTTGTGGAAATGGGTAAGGAGTACTATGTATCCCTATACTTATTTCTCCTGGGGAGGGGGCTGGCATCTGGGGGTCCTCTTCTTAAAGGGGATTCCCAGGCACCACCATGAACTCCTTCCCCCAGGGTGGCGCCATGGATTGGACAAGGGATCTGGGGGAAGGCTTGGCCGCTCCTCTCCTCCAGAGCCCCCCCTTACCATGGACCATGCGGGCTAGTATAGCTCAGGGTGCAAAGCCCCAAGCGGCCGGGCTCCACATTCTGACTATCCCAGCCTGCATGGGGACAAGGGGTGAAAGCGTCTCAGGAGGGGGAACATAATTTTTTTCTTTTTTTATTTCCCACACTCTGAACATATATATATATATATTTAAAAAAATTACATTTATATTCAAGTTAATACATTATCTGTCATTTTACTGCATTAAAATATAGACTTTTTTCCTCTAACTTTAACATTGATTTTCTCAAAAACAACAAAAACTACCCATTTCCACAAAGGATTAAAAAAAATAAAAACACAACAATGAAAAAAGTCCTTTAATATTCTTAACTAACCATGAATGCTTACCTTTTTTTTAGCTTCAGGCTTATTTTAAAGTAAATGGGAACCGTATATAAAAAAAAAAAAAAATAAGATATTTACCTAAGGAGAGGGGAGGCTCTGGGTCCTATAGAGCCCTCCTGCCCCTCTCCCAGTGCCCTCGGTGCAGCAATCATGGTATCCATGTTTGAATCCCCCACTGTGGGGGACTCTGGAAGTCTTCAGGAGCCGAGTCCTCCTGAAGACAGGCAGCTCCATACTGCACACGAAAGCACGAGAGAGGGCCGTCGCACGTGCGCAGTATGGAGCAGCCCATCATTGGGAGCACTCAGCGGAGCGTGCAGTATTTGACCAAATTGGTCAAACACTGCTCCTGGGGACGGCATTGCACTGAGGGCACCGAGAGAGGGCCAGGAAGGCTCTATACGACCCAAGTATCTGGCTTTTTTTTTTTTACACACGATTCCCATTGACTTTATGGCCTCTTTCACAGTGGGACGTTGCGTTTGATGCGACGTTAAGGTCGCATAACGTGCCCCTAATGCAACGCATTGAAAGACTATAACTTGGACGTTATAGTGCATTTTTTAGCCCTGCGTTTGGTGCGCCGTTTTCGTTGCACAGTGATGGAACGAAAAAGGCGCATGCGTTACATGAAAAAAAAAATACTGAGCATGTGCAACACACTCAACGCAGCAGATTTATTGCTAAACGCACAGCATGCAGCACTGTATAAATATTGCTACACGTTACACACGACGCAACGTGTGCACTGTGAATGTCGCACAGACTTAGTATTGCTATGCATTAGTCTACGTTAAAACATTTTCTAATGTGTGACTTCAACGTTGCACTGTGAAAGAGGCCTAAGGGGGTGCTTAAATTTTAAAAAAGGATCATGTTTCTATTTTCCGCTATTGCGATTTCACCACCTTCCGTCAGGTGTACAGTGCTATTGTGGTGTGTTTGAGTTTTGCGTTGGGAGAAGCAAAATGCACAGCAAAATATCTTGAATTGCTGGATCACAGAAACATTGTGGAACGGTGCGACTGGTATGGGATTTTCCTGCATGCCTATACAACATACAGGAGCTAAGCGCACAAAAATGCAGCAGGGCAGTGATTGCAATCTGGAAAAATCGTGTCGAAATTACAGTGCACTAGTGAAATCATCCCCCACAATTTCTATTAGTCAAGTCCCTGGTGCTTTGCGAACTGCAAACCATCGGAATCAGATCACACAATGCTGATAGTGGAAAAGAGCCCTAAGGCTAGGTTCACGATTCGCACTTTGCTGATCTCTGGCGATTAGCAAAGCGCTGTTGCAAGTCTAATCCTATGGGATTACTTACACTGCTGCGATTGCGGAAGGCAGAGCAGGGACAAGGTCCTCCAGCACCCAAGGCTGAGACACCAAAGTGCGCCCCTCCATCCCTCCCACCCCAGCTGTCAAACACTGATTGCTATTAGACTAAGAGGGCCACAGGGCCCACAACCTCCCCAACACCTTAATATCTAGTTATCTGGCTTGCAGTCACTGCCCTGCATCCCTTTTTCTTATTTATTTCTGCTTCATACACAATTAGGAATGACAGCTGAATGAATTGTGCGCCCCCTCCTACACTGCGCCCTGAGGCTGGAGCCTCTCCAGCCTATGCCTCGGCCCGTCCCTGGCGGAAGGATTGCAATTTCTGTCGCAAACTTTTTCCAGCGATTGCCTCATGATTCTGATTCACTGGAATGAGAATCGCTAAACGCAATCGCCACAAAAATGAATAAGGCCTTAGAGTGAGAGGGAGGCACAGGACAGTGGGAATATGGGGAAGAACTGCAGTCTTTTTTACCTGCTCTGTATTGCAGGGACATGCTGAGGTAACAGTACACAGACAGGCTCAGGCCTGGCCCCTGCCCACCCATGACACCAAGCATCTATACTGGTTACCTATACAGGGGGCAAGAATATTGGCTACCTATACTGGGGGCAACTATACTTGCTGCTGTCAAGGACTGCAAGGGACGATCCTTCAGAAACTGTCTCGCTGTCACTTTGAGCATAGATGCCCCTATGTGGTTTCGCAATCTATGAACCGACTAGCCGAGAGGAGCGTTCTGACTCCAAAGGATTCACCACACACATACAATTCAAATGCTTGCCACCACCTGCTAATAACAGAGCACAACCACAACTGTAATAACACACTGAGAACACTTAATTAACCCTTAGCAGTATGCAAGGATCGGAGCCAGATCTGTCCATCTGTGCCCTATTCCAGCATACGGGTTGTAGATGCAAAATACTATAGAACACAAGGTAACACTTTCGGAGGAGCAAGTACAATTGTGTTTGTTCAGGAACCGGTCATAACTATTAAAATGATTTTTAAACGTTTTAATAACAAAATGCATTACACACATTCAGATAAACTAATTAACAAATAAACACAAAACTTAAAATAAAAAGGAATAACTGTGAAAGGTTTACTTAGCTTAGCAGTCCTTGTGGGATTTTAATGAAATAAAGTCCAGTGTAAATGCAGGCATTGGTTTCAGAGTCCTTGAAACAAAGCAAATTAAGGAGGTCCATGTGTCCTGATCTCCTGGAGGGCACGTGTGTGAAGATCTTAGTCGATGGAATTTGGGAGCCAAAGATGGTCGCTGAGGGACCAGACTTTTATAGATCTCACTTGGTGGGCTGTCTGTTCCCAAAAACTGGGTGTGTATACCCCCCTGGTGAGTGAGGTAGGCAGACCCTGTTACAAGCAAAAAAAATAACACCATTTACCAATAACCTTTGCCATTTCTGGCTCGATTGGCCCACAGCAAATCCGAGGGCCGATTTGTAACCTGCGGCCAATGGTAAATCATGTAAGTGGCTGACTCAGTCCTGACTGACAGGAAGTGACTACAGCATGACCCTTACTGATAAGAAATTCCAACTATAAAACACTTTCCTGGCAGAAAACGGCTTGTGAGCGCAAGAAAGAGTTAAAAAGGGGAATTTCTTATCAGTGAGGGTCACACTGTAGTCACTTCCTGCTTGCTCTGAGCACCTGCGGCGGCTTTTCCGCGTTTTCTCACAGCTAGGCACTGTACATACACATGTCTATCTCATCATGTCACATGTCACTTCGGACCTGCGCAGTCCGCTCCGGCCCACATGGTGGTGATTGACAGCGCCGCTCGCGCAGGCGCAGTACAGAGCGACCTGGAGGTCGCCGTGAGGTCATCGCCGGGGACCGGGACGGACCTGCGGCGAACAGCTGTGGGCAGAGCTGCGGCGAGGGACATCCTGGGAGCTTGGAGCTGGAGGAAGCCCCCGGTAAGTACCACTTATTTTAGCATATTTCCCCTGATGACTCCTTTAAAGAAACACTGAAGTGAGTCTAAATTTCCTTTTTCAACATGCGGTTATGTGAAGCAGTATAACCCCTGCTAAAACGCCGCTATCCTGTGGCAAAACGAGGTGTTAATAGCCCCCAAATCCCCCCTGCAAAATCCACTACTTTCTTGGTCGTGGATTTTGCTGCTCATGGAGGCAGAGCTATGAGCCACAGCTCTGACTCCATGCATGTCAATCCACCGCAGATCTCTGCCTCTCCCCCGCCCCTCTCTGTGAAGGCAGATTGAGAGGGGCGGGGGAAAGGCGGTGATCAGCAGGGATTTATGCGCTGAGAGGCAGAGCTACAGGGCTTAGCTCTGCCTCTTCAGGAAGTGCTCCCCGGGCACCACTAAGGGTATTTGGGGGGGTAAAAACCCCTCGTTTTGCAGCGGGATAGTGGCGGGTTAGCAGGGGTTATACTGCTTCACATAACTACAAGTTAAAAAAGGGACTTTAGACTCACTTCAGAGTCTCTTTAAAGTGGATTTTTTTTCAAACTGTGTACAGTACTATAAAGTGACAAAAGGTAGCATGTGCAGCTCTTGCCTAGATAGTATCGGAACATACTGGATATTGATGAAAGGTTAGCGAAGTAGTGGTTGTGTGTACAATTGCCCTAATTATCTAACCTTTCAGCAATTCACACTATATCCTGGCAGAGCTGGGCTTAAATTTCAAATTGCCCTAAACAAGATTAGACTTTGTTTTTTTCTTTCTCTCAGTAGTAGACAGTTTACCCTACTATAGGTAGCCAGCTGATCTCCTGCTGAATCCTATGCAAAGCGAGCATAGGGAGCGGTAAGCGATTTGGTATTTACTTACTTTGGATGCAGGATCAGCTCTTTTTTTCCGCAGCTGAGTAGTGCTGCAGCGCTGATCTCCTCCAGGTAACCTCATAATGTGATCAGGACAGAAGGAGGATGTCAGCGTCAGAAGAAGAGAGCTGATCCTGCATCTAGAGCAGGTAAATTACAATTCGCGTATTGCTCCCTGTGTCCGCTCTGCATAGGCTGGGAGGCTGGGGAGACACACGGAGGCAGGAGAGAACGTGGCGCTGCAACACGTTATAAAAAACCTGCTAAAAGGTTAAAGAAAAAGAACACAGTAGGAAAACTACACAATTCCACCATATTTGTACAATTTACTAGAACATTGTTGCTAATGTAATGTTTACTTAATGAGTTAAATTATTTTAGAACAGGGTGGGGGCGTAGTGTTGGGCACTTTAGATTGGACCTGATTATTTATTTAAGGCCCTTGATTGTGGCAAAGCTTCTGTTTACTAAAAACGCAGCATGAAGGGGCTCAGTGAAGGTGGTGGTGAAGGTGTGGATATGTCTGATGGGGTCACACAGCTCAAAAAACGATAGTCGCCCAGCAACATAATCCAGATATACACCAAAACTGTGCCTGCAGCATTTTACACCAACACTGATCTCCTCATTGTTATGGACAACACTGAGGTTATTTTCTAAGCACCGCAAACACCAGGCATTCTTATTATCCCCAATAGATCTACCATCTTTTCTGTCTATGCTTGAATAAGTGACCCCCAACCTCCAAGCTCCTGTTTTACCTGTTTCCACTTCCCAGTAATGTCGCCCAGATGAAAAGACATTTTTACTTAAAACTCGATTATTGCTAAATCGTGTTGAATTTTCTGGATAATTATTCACCTGCTCTGCAAAAGAGGCAGTTTTCAGATCCTCAGAGATGTTTATGTTATTCCCAGCTGTATCTCTGTCTAGTATGAGGTCTGTATCAGTCTGGGCAAAAATATCTATATTAACTTCCCTCATAATACAGGACAGGCCATGCAGCAATGTTATAAAAGTGTCTTCTTGATGGAAATGTTTCACACCAGTTGCTGTCCCCTCTGACTCCTGATGTTCCCCTGTTATAGTGTCATTGTCTTCTCCATGTTCCTGCAACAGATTTAATGGATCTGTTATACTGCAAAGCTTCTCAGCTTTCATTATCTTCTTGGAGAATTTGTCCACTTCTGTTTCCAGATGTTTGATGAGATCAGATACAGAGCTGGAGACCAGCAATTCCTGTAGATATATTTCATTAAGGAACTTCTTCTCCAGAACATCCAACTTTTCCTTGAGCTCTATGAACAAGGAGGTGATTTTCTTTTTTATACAAGTAGTTTCCTTCTCCATTTTACTATCATGATCTAGAAGCATCTGGATATGACTCTTGGCCTGTGCTTTTTGTGAGGACAATCGCTCAAAATTGCTTTTCAACCTATCTCTCTTCTTCTCAAAAGCAATGTTTATTGAGTCCACCAGATGCCGCTTATGTTTTCCATCCAGCCTGCAGGACACACAGATGCACACAGAATCCTCATTGCAGTAATACTCCAAGATCTTCTTGTGGACGGAGCACTTCCTGTTCTCCAGGCAAGTGGTAGGCTCTATCAGTACATGTTCTGCTGCTTTATTGTGGACTTTCACATGACCCTCACACAGAGAAGCTTCACAAAGCACACATGTCTTTACAGCAGGTGCTGAAGAGTTAATGCAGTAGTTACACAAGATTCCACTTATCTCCTGCTCTGGAATATTAGGCTGGAGTGTCTCTGCAATGTTCCTTAGAGCGATGTTCCTGTGCAGTGCAGGACGCTCTGCAAACTCTGTGCGGCATTGAGGGCAGGAATAGCCAGATCCTTCTTGTACATCCAGCACACCTCCTATACATCTGCTGCAGAAGCTGTGGCCACATCTCAGCATAACAGGGTCCTGGTAGACACTCAGGCAGATGGAGCAGCTCAGCTCCTCGCTGACATTAGCAAACGCCATAGCTGAAAAGGAAGTAGGAATACAAGAGAAACAGCGTCCAGTGAAAAATGGCGCCGGCCAAAAAATGGCGCCACCTTCTGCCCGATATATGTTTAAAACGATATTTATCGTTTCAAAGGTTAAAATAGTGCAGAACGAAATTTATCGTTTTAAAACTGTTGTTTTTTTTTTTTTTGGTCCTGCCTGAACGATATTTATCGTTTTAACCCCTGCTTTGCTGCCGTTTTGAAAATATCTGCCCGCCGGCTTTAATGTTTAATAGCAAAGCCCCCTTAAAAGCTAAAAACACCAAATTTGCAGGGAACGTTAAGAAGAAAATTGTGAACAAGAGGAAAAAAAAATCTTTCAAAAAGACCTTATAGTTTTTGAGAAAATCGATTTTGAATATTCTTCTTCTGACCGTGGGAAAATTAAACGCCCGCCGACTTTAGCGGTTAATAGCAAAGCCCCTTTAAATGCCAGAAACACCAAAATGTGTAGGAAATGTTAAGAAAAATAGTGGGAACACGAAGAAAAAAAAAATTGTTCAAAAAGACCTTATAGTTTTTGAGAAAATCGATTTTAAATCTTCAAAGGAAATGTAACTATTTAAATCGCGTACTGACATTCCCGTGGAAACTTTTTCCGCCGACTTTAGCAGTTAATAGCAAAGTCCCCTTAAATCCTAGCAACACCAAATTTGCAGGATATGTTAAAAAGATACTGGGAAACAATATTTTAAAAAAAAAATTGAAAAATTTTATTTATTTTTTTTTTAAATTAAAATTTTTGGGTTATGTTCAGAGTGTGGGAAAAGTTTTGAAAAAAATGACGTGGGGTCCCCCCTCCCGAGCCTCTGTAACCCCTTGTCTCCCATGCAGGCTGGGATAGCCAGAATGCGGAGCCCCGGCCGACTGGGGCTTCGCACCCTGAGCTATACCAGCCCGCATGGTCCATGGTATGGGGGGGCTTCGGGGGGGAGGGGCGGCCAAGCCTTCCCCTCCCCCCCGGAGCCCTTGTCCAATCCATGGACAAGGGGCTCTTCCCCACCTCCGGTGCCCCAGGAGGAGGTGGGGGCGACGACTCCCTGGGGGGGGGTTCATGGTGGCATCTGGGAGTCCCCTTTAAGAAGGGGAACCCAGATGCCTGCCCCCCTCCCAGGAGAAATGAGTATAGGGCTACTTTGTACCCCTTACCCATTTCCACAAAGGGTTAAATGAAATAAAAACACAACAACGAGAAAAGTCCTTTAATGTTCTAAATTAACCAGAAATACTTACCTGTACCTTTAAGAAAAAAATCCCACGCCAATCAGGTCCCACGACAGTATCCTCTATCTTGCGATCTTCTGATACATGTTGATTGAAGATCTCCGCTGCCCCGACGCCACACACGCCGCCTCCGCCGCACTCACTGCTCTTAGCTATACTTAGTATAGCTAAGAGCAAAAAGCATCTTTAAATTTTAGCTCCAATGGTCCCCATTGGTTCCTTAACAGACCAATGGGGATCAGGAGGATCCCCATTGGTCGATAAGGAACCAATGGGGAGCCTTGGAGCCAAAATTTAAAGATGCTTTTTGTTCTCAGCTATACTTAGTATAGCTGAGAGTTGCGTCTATGCATCTATATAGATGCATTAGCGCTAGCTGCCGCTGCCCTCCCTGCCTTCCCCCACCTGTCACCCTCACCCATGCTGGCACCCATGGGTGACAGGTGGGGGGAGGCAGGGAGGTCAGCGGCAGCTAGCGCTAATGCGTCTATATAGACGCATAGACGCAACTCTCAGCTATACTTAGTATAGCTGAGAGCAGTGCGGCGGAGGCGGCGTGTGTGGCGTCGGGGCGGCGGAGATCTTCAATCAACATGTATCAGAAGATCGCAAGATAGAGGATACTGTCGTGGGACCTGATTGGCGTGGGATTTTTTTTTTAAAGGTACAGGTAAGTATTTCTGGTTAATTTAGAACATTAAAGGACTTTTCTCGTGGTTGTGTTTTTATTTCATTTAACCCTTTATGGAAATGGGTAAGGGGTACTCCTGCACCCCTATACTCATTTCTCCTGGGAGGGGGGTGGGCATCTGGGGGTCCCCTTCTTAAAGGGGACTCCCAGATGCCACCATGAACCCCCCCCCAGGGAGTCGTCGCCCCCGCCTCCACCTGGGGCAAGGGAGGCGGGGAAGAGCCCCTTGTCCATGGATTGGACAAGGGGCTCCGGGGGGGAGGGGGAGGCTTGGCCGCCCCTCCCCCCCGGAGCCCCCCCATACCATGGACCATGCGGGCTGGTATAGCTCAGGGTGCGAAGCCCCAGTCGGCCGGGGCTCTGCATTCTGGCTATCCCAGCCTGCATGGGAGACAAGGGGTTACAGAGGCTCGGGAGGGGGGACCCCACGTCATTTTTTTTTTTAAATTTGCTATCAAATTTTTTTTTTAATCTTCTGAGTGTGGGAAATAAATTTAAAAAAAAAATGACGTGGGGTCCCCCCCTCCCGAGCCTCTGTAACCCCTTGTCTCCCATGCAGGCTGGGATAGCCAGAATGCGGAGCCCCAGCCAACTGGGGCTTTGCACCCTGAGCTATACCAGCCCGCATGGTCCATGGTATGGGGGGCTCTGTGGGGGAGGGGCGGCCAAGCCTCCCCCTCCCCCCCGGAGCCCTTGTCCAATCCATGGACAAGGGGCTCTTCCCCACCTCCGGTGCCCCAGGAGGAGGTGGGGGCGACGACTCCCTGGGGGGGGGTTCATGGTGGCATCTGGGAGTCCCCTTTAAGAAGGGGACCCCCAGATGCCCACCCCCCTCCCAGGAGAAATGAGTATAGGGGTGCAGGAGTACCCCTTACCCATTTCCATAAAGGGTTAAATGAAATAAAAACACAACCACAAGAAAAGTCCTTTAATGTTCTAAATTAACCAGAAATACTTACCTGTACCTTTAAGAAAAAAATCCCACGCCAATCAGGTCCCACGACAGTATCCTCTATCTTGCGATCTTCTGATACATGTTGATTGAAGATCTCCGCCGCCCCGACGCCACACACGCCGCCTCCGCCGCACTGCTCTCAGCTATACTAAGTATAGCTGAGAGTTGCGTCTATGCGTCTATATAGACGCATTAGCGCTAGCTGCCGCTGACCTCCCTGCCTCCCCCCACCTGTCACCCTCACCCATGCTGGCACCCAATGCACCCATGGGTGCCAGCATGGGTGAGGGTGACAGGTGGGGGGAGGCAGGGAGGGCAGCGGCAGCTAGCGCTAATGCGTCTATATAGATGCATAGACGCAACTCTCAGCTATACTAAGTATAGCTGAGAACAAAAAGCATCTTTAAATTTTGGCTCCAAGGCTCCCCATTGGTTCCTTATCGACCAATGGGGATCCTCCTGATCCCCATTGGTCTGTTAAGGAACCAATGGGGACCATTGGAGCTAAAATTTAAAGATGCTTTTTGCTCTTAGCTATACTAAGTATAGCTAAGAGCAGTGAGTGCGGCGGAGGCGGCGTGTGTGGCGTCGGGGCAGCGGAGATCTTCAATCAACATGTATCAGAAGATCGCAAGATAGAGGATACTGTCGTGGGACCTGATTGGCGTGGGATTTTTTTTCTTAAAGGTACAGGTAAGTATTTCTGGTTAATTTAGAACATTAAAGGACTTTTCTCGTTGTTGTGTTTTTATTTCATTTAACCCTTTGTGGAAATGGGTAAGGGGTACAAAGTAGCCCTATACTCATTTCTCCTGGGAGGGGGGCAGGCATCTGGGTTCCCCTTCTTAAAGGGGACTCCCAGATGCCACCATGAACCCCCCCCCAGGGAGTCGTCGCCCCCACCTCCTCCTGGGGCACCGGAGGTGGGGAAGAGCCCCTTGTCCATGGATTGGACAAGGGCTCCGGGGGGGAGGGGAAGGCTTGGCCGCCCCTCCCCCCCGAAGCCCCCCCATACCATGGACCATGCGGGCTGGTATAGCTCAGGGTGCGAAGCCCCAGTCGGCCGGGGCTCCGCATTCTGGCTATCCCAGCCTGCATGGGAGACAAGGGGTTACAGAGGCTCGGGAGGGGGGACCCCACGTCATTTTTTTCAAAACTTTTCCCACACTCTGAACATAACCCAAAAATTTTAATTTAAAAAAAAAATAAATAAAATTTTTCTAATTTTTTTTTTAAATATTGTTTCCCAGTATCTTTTTAACATATCCTGCAAATTTGGTGTTGCTAGGATTTAAGGGGACTTTGCTATTAACTGCTAAAGTCGGCGGAAAAAGTTTCCACGGGAATGTCAGTACGCGATTTAAATAGTTACATTTCCTTTGAAGATTTAAAATCGATTTTCTCAAAAACTATAAGGTCTTTTTGAACAATTTTTTTTTCTTCGTGTTCCCACTATTTGTCTTAACATTCCCTACACATTTTGGTGTTTCTGGCATTTAAAGGGGCTTTGCTATTAACCGCTAAAGTCGGCGGGCGTTTAATTTTCCCACGGTCAGAAGAAGAATATTCAAAATCGATTTTCTCAAAAACTATAAGGTCTTTTTGAAAGATTTTTTTTTCCTCTTGTTCACAATTTTCTTCTCAACGTTCCCTGCAAATTTGGTGTTTTTAGCTTTTAAGGGGGCTTTGCTATTAAACATTAAAGCCGGCGGGCAGATATTTTCAAAACGGCAGCAAAGCAGGGGTTAAAACGATAAATATCGTTTGGGAGCAATACAAATATAAATATAAACGATAAATATCGTTTTTAAAGCCGGCGCCATTTTTTAGCTGTCAAAAACGAAAAATAACTAGTGATAATGGTTCTCTATGGGGCGCCATTTTTTAACTACGATAACTGGCGCCATTTTTAACGGACCCCAGAGAAACAAGCTTTGTCAGCCAGTGTTTGTTACGTGAGCTAAAGGGGGCGTGGCCACACTGAGTAAGTTTCAATTCCTGGCTTCATATAACGAGTTCCCAAAACATAACTTCTGTAATAGGCTAGGAGGTTATTTTTTTTAATTTTTGATTTGTTAGTAAACATAATACTTCCAGTATGCAGCAATAACTAGGATTCATGTAAATAAGGAGTATTTATAGTGAGTTTAGTCTGTTTGTACCTGGGCAGAATTGCAGTGAAGGTGTGAGGGCCACTAATGGCTACAGATAGGTCATGTAGTGCTGGGCAGTTTCTAGGCTAAACAGCTCTCAGGTCATTAGCAATGTTGGCTATCCTCATTATTATCTGTATTCAAACTGCTCCTGATCGATCCCGTTGTCAGGCGGACGAACGGGAAATTGCATTATGTATACCCAGCATGGTGTCCTACCATATTATTATACTGTATTATGCGTGGCTGTGGGAGACCCTTCAGCAATCCCCCTCTTGAAAATCCTGAGTTTTCCCCTGCAGTGTGCCTACAAAGGGGGGCCAGGCAGTGCATAGATAACACTCTGGCTGGTTGCACACCTATCAGTGCGTGTAAGGTCGTGTTTTCTGCCTTGTGCGTTTTTAATGCGTTTTAAGTGTGTTTTCTGTGCGTTTGTGGTTTGCATTTTTTGTGCGTTTTAATGCGTTTGCAGTTCCAATATACCAAACGCATATGCGTTTTGTATGTGTGTTGCATGTGTTTTTCTATTGTGTTTTATGCAAATCACTAGGAAGTCAACAGGAAGTGAAAATACATCAGAAAATATATATATATATTTTTTATAAAGGCATATAAAAATACATGAAAAAAGCATACAAAACACATTACATTGCATCACCATTGACTTTCATTATGTGGGCTTTTGATGCGTTTTTGAAAAATATGCAACTAAACCAGCGTTTTTAAAAACACAAATGTCAATACATATGCGTTTTTTGATGCGGCCCATTGACTAACATTACATGCATAAACGCTGCTTTTCTGCAATGCTAGCGTTTCTGCTTAGTGTGTTCCCTCCCTCTCCGGGCACATTGCTGCACACAATTTTGTGGAATGGGGGCAGGGCTGCAATGGAGAGCAAATTGAGCAATGCACATGTTCTTTGTTCCTGTACACTGAACGGCCATCTGCATTGCACTGCATGGTAGCATGGTGTATCTCCCCCAACCAGATATCACAATTAGTGTTTTGGAACCCTCTTTCTCCCTAACCAGGGCCAGTTCTAGTTAGAATGGGGCCCCGGGCAAAACTAATTTGGGGTCTCCTCCCCAGCAGCCTCTGAGCTGACTATCAGGACTCGGTCCCACCACACTCCCAGTCTCACAAAATCATTAGGTGCCTATTATATGTCCCCAAATGCATTGTTAGGGACCCCACTATTCCCCTCCTCCTTTCCCTTACAAATGCACAGTGTACACACATTGGGGTCTTACCTACGGTGCCTCTCTTCCTCATTCCCTGTGTGAGAAAACGCGGAAAAGACGCCGCGTGTACTCAGAACCAGGCAGCTGAGTCCGCGTCCAACGCGGCGGCTTGCACGCGTGGGCCTGCATACTGTAGTGTAGCCGAACGCGGAGGAACCGCCACACGCCGTGATAGCGGTGCGGCGGATTCCGCGTCCAGCGCGGCGGGTGCTTCACAAAACATGTCTGGTGTGGCTGGGGCTGATAGTTCACACAGGTTTAGAAGGACACGCACGCGCGCTGAGAGGCAGAACTTTTATGACAGCCAGAAGGGAGTCAGCTGACCAAGCCGGTCAGCTGACGATGCAGCCGGTTTCCATTGGTCCAGCACTTAGGGGAGGCACTGGAGAGCGCTTCACTATATATACTGGATGCTGGTCATTCTCTGATTGTCTGCCGTTGTGATCACTACCTGGTAGCACTCAGACCTTTCAGTATCTGTGATATTTTCTGTTATTCCTCAGACTAGTTCCAGGGTGTTGATGATCGAGGAACTCACACCCAAGACTAGGGAATTGTATTACCATTCTGTTATATCTCAGACTAGTTCCAGGGTGTTGAAGATCAAGGAGCTCACACCCAAGACTAGGGAACTGTATTACCATTTTGTTATATCTCAGACTAGTTCCAGGGTGTTGAAGATCAAGGAGCTCACACCCAAGACTAGGGAACTGTATTACCATTTGTAACGATCGGTGTAACACAGAGAGGGTCTGATTACCGGTGATCTGCAGTATCACCGAGAATACAGATATATACCCGATTATTGATGATCTGCAGTATCACCGATAATCAGATATATCTCTAACCTGTGGACACCTGAGTGATAAGAGTGTTTGGTGCAAAAGTAATACTTAGAGAACTGCACCTGAGGAGCAGGTGCACGGCAGTGAAGGACACTGCCAGAGATCAGGTTCCTTCCACAGGTCTGATGCTCCCCGAGGGGCGGAGCCAGGCCGTGAGTGGGAAGGACAGAGCATAAGTGACACCAAAGAGAGAGTGTCACTGACAGATCTGTGAACTATCTCGTAACAGGAGAGATAGTTCTCGAGGTCGGGCAAGCCAGGTCGTTAACACACGGACAGATAAAGTGCAGAGACAGGAGACAGATGCGGAATCCTAAGACTAGCTGAGTTTGGCAACAGAGTATCAGATATAGCGTAGTACCTAATCAGAGATCAGAAGAGTGGTCAGGAAAGCAGAAGGTCATAACAAATAATCAACAATTCCTAGACTAAGGTGTGAGATCCTTGGCCATCAACACCTTGGAAACTGGTCTAGATAATAACACAATGATAACAGAATTCCTAGACTAAGTGTGAGGCATCGCGGGAAAACAGCCGCCTCTACTCAGCGTGAGGCGGCTGTTTCCCTGAAGGGCATGGCGGAGCGCGGAGAAATCGCTGCATCGGACGCGACGGTCAGCGCGCATGTCCCTGCTGCGCAGACACCGCAGAGCGGTGCTGATGTGGCTGGGACTCGTAGTCCGTTTAGGTTCAGAAAGACGCGCGTGCGCGCGGAAAGGCAGGACCTATATGGCAGCCAGAAAGAGGTCAGCTGACCAGGCTGGTCAGCTGACAACCCTGCCTCCTCTCATTGGTCCAGCACTTAGGGAGGTGCTGGAGATTCTGTTTGTATATATACTGTCGGCCGTTCAGTTGCTGGTTGTCTGGCGTTGCGATCACAACGTGGTAGCACTCAGACCTTAGTCAGATCCTAAAGTGTGCCGGGACCAACTGGAGCTGTAATCCTACACTTAGCTAGATTCTGTTGATAGCTTAAAGTACTAGTTTGATTGTGATTATCTGTTATGACCCTTTGCCTGCCTGACTATCCTTCTGAACTCTGATCCTGTACCTTGCCTTTCTGATACTCTGTTGCCGAACCTCGGCTCGTCCTTAGACTCTGCACCTGCCTTCTGATTTTGTACCTCGATATATCTTATACCCTGTTGCCGTACCCTGCCTGTACTTTAGACTCCGCCTCTGCCTTCTGAATCTGTACCTTATCTGTCCGTGTGTTTACAACCTGGCTTGTCCGACCTTGAGAACCGACCTTACTGTTAGAGGCGGTTCCCAGTCCTGATAGTGACACTCCCTCTTGAGTGTCACTCTCGTTCTGTCGTTCCTTCTCTTAGCCTGACTCCTCCCTCTGGGAGAGTCCAGAAGGAATTGTGCAGTACTCCTTACTGCTCTGAGGCCCAGTCCTCTCATTATTACTGTTTGCACAAAACACTCTACTCAGGTGTCCAGAGGTTAGTTTGTATATCGGATTATCGGTGATACTGCAGATCATCTATAATCTGGTATATATCTGTATTTCTAGTGATACTGCAGATCACCGGTAATCAGATCCTCTCTGTGTTACACCGATGGTTACAGAACGCCAGACCAAAAAACAAGATGGACGCACGCACTGGTCCTCTGGGTGAACTTGCCACTTCGGTGGATAATGTCAATCGAGTGCTGGATGAACACAAAGCATTGATTGAGGCTTTGTCAGGGTCTGTACGAACCCTCCAGACGTCAGTGGATGAGGTGCGATCCCCTCCTAGCGTTGACATACGTATGCCCGTACCCGAGAGGTTCTCAGGCCACAGATCTGACTTCCACAATTTTAGGAGTAGAGTGTTATCTTATTTTGAATTGAGACCCCGATCCTGTGGTAGTGAGGCCCAAAGAATCACGTTTATTAAAACTTTATTGTCCGGCGACTCCCAGACCTGGGCGTATAGCCTACCTCCCGGAGACACAGCTCTTACCTCTGTAGAGGAATTCTTTAAAGCCATGGCAGTCATTTACGACGACCCGAACCTTGCCGCGACCTCTAAACGGAAGCTTAAGCTTTTGCGGCAAGGCAAAGGTCCGGTCGAAGATTATGCGGCCGAATTTAGAAGGTGGTCAGTTACGGCCAGGTGGGACACCTATGCCCTCTTGGACCGTTTTTTGTCTGGGTTGTCGGATGAGGTCTCCGACTTAATGTTGAGTCAGCCCGAGCCCAAAACGGTCGATGAGGCCATCTCGTCGGCCATTCGTATCGACCGCAGGCTGCGCCATCAGAGACAGACCAGGGGTAGTCATCGTGTCAGGTTGACATCTTACGCGGCACCTCCCGCTGCACCTCTGGTAACGCCATCTCCCTCTGTCTCATCTTCTCCGGTCTTGCCTCCTCCCGAGCCAATGCAGATCGGTCGGTCAAAATTGACCCAGGTGGAGCGAAGACGGAGAATGACTGAGCAATTATGTCTGTATTGCGCTGAAGGAGGGCATAGGGTACGAAACTGTCCTAATAAACCGGAAAACGCTACCGCCTAGGAGTTGTAGGGGGTAACACCCCAGGCGCCCCCGACTCATACCCCTAAAAGAAAAACGTTTGCTGCTTCCCTGTACGATTACGTGGGGGGACAAATCTGAAGCCACGGAGGCCTTTGTAGATTCAGGCTCAGCGGCTAATTTTATGAATTCCGAGTTTGCAGAGAAGTTGGGCATTCCACTCACCCCAGTAAAACCACCTATCCAGGTTACTGCCGTGGACGACTCCCCGCTACAAAGGGACCATCCGCTGTCTCAGGCACCAGAGGTGGAAGTCACTATTGGGGTACTGCATAGGGAAAGGTTAAGTTTTTTTGTATTACATATGACTACCTCCACTATTGTCTTAGGTATGCCCTGGCTGCAGCTCCATTCGCCACAGATCAGTTGGGCTACAGGACAATTAACCAGTTGGACAGACTTCTGTTCCCAGCAGTGTCTAGGGAAAGTGACATTAGGTCAGACCAAGATTCATGTAGAGGGTGTTCCCGAGCAATACTCTGAATTTTCGGATGTATTCTGTCCCAAGGGCGCTGATAAGCTACCTCCTCATCGCCCTTTCGATTGCCCTATCGATCTCCGTGCCGGTTGTATGCCCCCTAGGGGTCACCTGTATAATTTGTCTGGACCAGAGAAAGTGGCTATGCAGGAGTACATCCGTGACAATCTAGCCAAAGGGTTCATTCGCCCCTCCCGGTCGCCTGCAGGGGCCGGTTTTTTTTTTGTTAAGAAAAAAGACGGAGGTCTTCGACCTTGCATCGATTACCGTGGCCTGAATAAAATCACGGTGAAGAATCGTTATCCGTTACCATTGATAGACGATTTATTCACGCAGGTCACAAACGCTAAGATCTTCTCAAAGTTAGATCTGAGGGGTGCATACAACCTGGTCCGCATTAGAAAGGGCGATGAATGGAAGACGGCCTTCAACACACCCGACGGGCATTACGAGTACTTAGTGATGCCCTTCGGGTTGTGCAATGCGCCAGCCGTCTTCCAAGAATTAATCAATGAGGTTTTCAGGGAGGTGTTGGGTAGATTAGTGCTGGTATACCTCGACGATATACTAATCTATTCCAACAACCTCTCTGAGCACAGGATCCACGTTAAATTTGTGTTGGACAAGTTGAGACAAAATATGCTCTATGCCAAGGTAGAGAAGTGTATTTTTGAGGTGACCACCGTCACGTTCTTAGGGTATGTGATTTCCACCTCAGGCCTGTCGATGGATCCTGCCAAGGTCATAGCTGTCTTGGAATGGCCACAGCCAGTGGGGTTGAAGGCTCTGCAGAGATTTTTGGGTTTTGCGAACTACTATAGGAGGTTCATAAAGGGGTACTCCACAATAATTGCCCCTCTTACCAGTCTCACAAAAAAGGGGGCAGATACCAACCACTGGTCCCCTGAGGCTGTTGCAGCCTTTTCTCATCTGAAAAAATTGTTTTGCTCAGTGCCCATTTTGAGACATGTAGACACGTCTTACCCCTTTATTGTGGAGGTTGATGCCTCGGATGTTGGGGTGGGGGCGGTGCTGTCTCAACGGTCAGGGTTGCAGGGCAGATTACATCCATGCGCTTATTTTTCCCGTAGGTTTTCACCGGCAGAAAAAAACTACGATATAGGCAACCGGGAACTTCTGGCCATTAAGTTGGTGTTTGAAGAATGGCGCCATTGGTTAGAAGGGGCAGAACATACGATCACGGTTAACACTGATCACAAGAACTTGGAATACATCGAGGGGGCTAAGCGACCCCGTCAGGCCCGTTGGTCTTTATTTTTTTATGAGGTTCAGATTTATAATCACGTACACTCCAGGCAGCAAAAACATCAAGGCAGATGCCCTGTCAAGATGTTTCGAACCAGAGACAGCACAGCCCCCCGCTCCTGAGTCCATCATCCCGCAGAGGTTAGTGTTAGCCGCCATGGAGACCTGGGAGGATTGGACAGAGGTTTTGGGTCCCTTTCAGCAGGATGTCCCTGAGGGAAAACCTGAGGGGGTTATGTTTATCCCACTGCCATTTCGTCTGCAGGTTCTACAGATGTTTCACGCCCATAAGAATGCTGGTCACCCTGGAGCTGCCAGAACGCAGGATCTGATTGCCAGGTGTGCTTGGTGGCCTTCTATGGCAACAGACTGCAGGGAATTTGTCAGGGAATGTGCGGTATGTGCTAGAAGTAAACCCTCCCGGCTGGCACCTGTGGGAAGGTTGCAGCCTTTGCCCACCCCGAGTGAGCCATGGACCCACCTGTCCATGGATTTTGTGGGGAACTGCCCAGGTCTGAAGGCATGTCGGTCATTTGGGTGGTAGTCGACCGCTTTAGCAAAATGGCCCATTTTACGCCCCTGAAACGACTCCCCTCGGCTCAGGAACTGGCCGAATTGTTCATCATTCACGTTTTCCGGCTGCATGGCATTCCGGAGAACGTCGTGTTAGATAGGGGAGTCCAATTTGTATCTGGATTTTGGAGGGCATTTTGCCATCAAATGGGCATGGAGCTGTCATTCTCGTCGGGCTACCACCCACAGACCAATGGGCAAACGGAGAAGGTCAATCAATCACTGGAACAGTTTTTGAGATGCTATGCTGCTGAAGCGCAGAACGATTGGGTCAAGTTTTTACCATTCGCAGAATTTGCGCACAATAATTTAAGAAGTTCCTCCTCGGGATTCTCTCTCCGTTTCAGGTAGTGACCGGGAGATTGCCTAAGTTTTCCCCATTGCCAGTGGCCTCCACTCCGTTTCCAGCACTGGAGGCTTGGCAAAAGTCACTCAGAGACAATTGGGGAATTGTTAAGAGTAATTTGGAGAAGGCGTTTCTAAGTCAAAAGGGTCAAGCTGACAAGAAACGTTCTCTGGAATGGAGGTTTCAACCAGGGGACTTAGTCTGGGTTTTCCAACGTCATTTGACCCTGAAGCAGCCACCAGCCAAATTGGGTCCCAGGTTTGTGGGTCCGTTTTCTGTGACCAAGAAAATCAACAATGTCACTTATGCTATAGATCTTCCGGTCAGCATGCGGGGCGTAAGATCTTTTCACGTGTCCCTGCTTAAGCCTGCAGTCCATGTGTGTCCTACTCCTCCTCCTCCTGTGATGGTGGATGACCAACCTGAGTACGAGGTAGAGAAAATATTAGACTCACGCATTGTACAGAACTCGGTACAATATCTGGTGCATTGGAGAGGGTATGGCATTGAGGAGAGACAATGGGTACCGGGGAGTCGCATGCATGCGGACAAATTAAGGAAGGAGTTTCATGCCTTACATCCCGAGAAGCCAGGAAGGAGCTGTCCGGAGTCCACTCCTCGTGGGGGGGGGGCTGGGGGAATGTACTGTGTTTACGACCTGGCTTGTCCGACCTTGAGAACCGACCTTACTGTTAGAGGTGGTTCCCAGTCCTGATAGTGACACTCCCTCTTGAGTGTCACTCTCGTTCTGTCGTTCCTTCTCTCAGCCTGACTCCTCCCTCCGGGAGAGTCCAGAAGGAATTGTGCAGTACTCCTTACTGCTCTGAGGCCCAGTCCTCTCATTATTACTGTTTGCACAAAACACTCTACTCAGGTGTCCAGAGGTTAGTTTGTATATCGGATTATCGGTGATACTGCAGATCATCTATAATCTGGTATATATCTGTATTTCCAGTGATACTGCAGATCACCGGTAATCAGATCCTCTCTGTGTTACACCGATCGTTACACTAAGGTGTGAGATCCTTGGCCATCAACACCTTGGAAACTGGTCTAGATAATAACACAATGATAACAGAATTCCTAGACTAAGGTGTGAGATTCTTGGCCATCAACACCTTGGAAACTAATCTAATAAACACAGATACTGACAAGGTCTGAGTGCTACCACGTAGTGATCGCAACGCCAGACACCGGAGAACTGACCAGCACCCAGTATATATACACCAGAGCTCTCTAGCGCCTCCCCTAAGTGCTGGACCAATGGAAACTGCTGAATATGTCAGCTGACCGGCTTGGTCAGCTGACCCCCTTCTGACTGTGATAAAGGCCCTGCCTCTCTGCGCGCGCGCGCGTCCTCCTGAACCAGTGTGGACTATCAGTCCCAGCCACACCAGACATGTGTAGTAATGTTTCTGCTGTATTAGATGCGGGGACCGCCACACCGCTGTCCGTGCGTGCGGCGTTTTCTCCGCATTATGCATTACTGACAGGACTAGGCCTATGCGTGCAACCTGCCGCATCGGACGCGGAATCCGCCGCCCTGTTGTCTGGGCATGCGGCGGTTCCTCCACGCTTCGACTGCGCGCCAGCTGCCATGTTGAACACGGAATCAGCCGCCCTACTCTGAGTACTAGCGGCGGCTTTTCCGCGTTTCCTTACACCATTCTGTTATACATCAGACTAGTTCCAGGGTGTTGATGATCAAGGAGCTCACACCTAAGACTAGGCATTGTTATTATTTGTTATGACTTTCTGCCTTCCTGACCATTCTCTTGATCTCTGATTTGGTACTTTGCTATATCTGATACTCTGTTGCTGAACCCTGCTTGTCTTGAGATTCCGTATCTGTCTCCTGTCTCTGTACCTGACCTGTCTGTCTGTTGCCGACCTGGCCTGTCCGACCTTGAGAACTATCTCCCCTGCTTGGAGATAGTTCACTGACCTATCAGTGACACTTCACCTTTGGTGTCACTCACCCATTGGTCCTTCCCACACTCAGCCTGGCTCTGCCCCTTGGGGAGCATCAGGCCATTGGAAGGAATCCGTCCTCTGAGCAGTATCCCATACTGCCCTGTACCCCCTTTACGGGGGCCCTCCTCAAAGTATTACTGTTGCACCTAACACTCATATTACTCAGGTGTCCAGAGGTTAGAGATATATCTGATTATCGGTGATACTGCAGATCATCTATAATCGGGTATATATCTGTATTCTCGGTGATACTGCAGATCACCGGTAATCAGATCCTCTCTGTGTTACACCGATCGTTACACCCTGCAGGCATGTATGGGGTCACCATAGCTGGAGGGGAGGGGACACACATCGGGGTCTTACCTAATCCAGGCAGGATACAGGAGGCAGCACCATGCTCTTCACTCCGGACTCCTCCCCACAGCGCCTCTTTTCCTCATTCCCTGCAGACAAATATGGGGTCACCATAGCTGGAGGGGAGGGGACACACATCAGGGTCTTACCTAATCCAGGCAGGACACAGGAGGCAGCACCATGCACTACACTTCAGACTCCTCCCCACGGTGCCTCTCTTCCTCATTCCCTGCAGGCAAATATGGGGTCACCATAGCTGGAGGGGAGAGGACACACATTGGGGTCTTACTTAATCCAGGCAGGACACAGGAGGCAGCACCGTGCTCTACACTCTGGACTTCTCCCCACAGCGCCTCTCTTCCTCATTCCCTGCAGGCATGTATGGGGTCATCATAGCTGGAGGGAAGGGGACACACTTTGTGGTCTTACCTAATCTAGGCAGGACACAGGAGGCAGCACCGCGCTCTACACTCTGGACTTCTCCACACGGCGCTTCTCTTCCTTATTCCCTGCAGACATGTATGGGGTCACAATAGGTTGGGTGAGGTGATACACAGTGGGGTCTTACCTAATCCAGTCAGGACACAGGAGGCAGCACCATGCTCTACACTCCAGACTTCTCCCCATGGTGCCTCTCTCCCTTGTTGCCTGCAGGGGTTACCATAGCTGCAGAGGAAAGGACACACCTTGGGGGCCTCTACAGGGTCTGGGGCCCCGGAGCAATTGCCCCCTTTGCCTCTATGGAAGCACTGGCTCTGTCCCTAACAGATACCGTAATTATGTAGCCTGGAGTGCCTCTCCCCCTAACAGGTATCAGAATTAGTTAGGATAGTGTAAACACTGTTCCCCAACCTACCCTGATATCAGAATTATGTAGGTTGGTGTAATCCACACACTCCTTCCTCAGATATCAGAATTAGGTAGGCTAGTGTCATTCCTCCCAACTTTTGAAGCCAGGAAAGAAGAAAAACTTAGACACACCCCTGCCTCACCTTTAACCATACCTCAGTTTTACATGTGGTGCACCCACCTCCCTTCCCTTTATAGTTCCCTGCCGTCTAGTGGTACCCTGCCTACCCTGTACAGTGTTCTGGTGTCTACTGAGCCCTAGAGATGTCGCGAACGGTTCGCCTGCGAACGGTTCCAGGTGAACTTTGGGGGTTCGCGTTCGCCTGCAGAAGGAGAAACTTTTGCGGAAGTTCGATTCGCCCCATAATGCTGTATTGAGCAAAACTTTGACCCTCTACATCACAGTCAGCAGACACATTATTGCCAAACAGACTGCTCTTACTGCTGGAGGCCCCCCCCCCCTCCTTCAAGCAAGGTCCTTATACCATTTGACTCAGTTGTCTGCCTACACTAATTAGTTATGGAACAGCTGCTACACACTCTGCTAGGGAGATTTTAATTAGCCTCTTGTGGGTCTCCTCCCTCCTCTTCTACCTATAACCTCCTCCCTCCTTCCGGAGGGAGGAGGGTCTCATCTACCAGGGAATTATACTATTTCAAAAAACAGTTTACATCATACCATGGCTGGGAATTGAAACCAGATCTCACTGTGTGGTGGGCAAGTCACCCTAATGACTGTACCACAATAGTACTAAGTAAAGCTGGCCTAAAATTTACCATTTATGCTCAATGCAATAGAAACATTAGGTTGCTTAAAGGGAATCTTAACTGAGAGTGATATGGATGTTTCCTGTAAACAATACCAGTTGCCTGGCAGTCCAGCTGATCTTTGTGACTGCAATAGTGGCTGAATCACACCCTGAGACAAGCATGCAGCTAATCCAGTCTGACTTTAGTCAGAGCACCTGATCAGCATGCTTGTTCAGGGGCTGTGGCTAAAAGTATTAAGAGACACAGGATCAGCAGGCGATTCAGGCAACTGGTATTATTTTAAAAGGAAAAATCCATATCCTTCTCCGTTTAGGTTCCCTTTAAGGATTTGTAGCATAAAAGCCAACTCACATTGGCTGGGATTTGAACCCGGGTCTGACTGTGTGGTGGGCAAGCACCCTAATGACTGTACCACAGCAGTCACAAAGATCAGCTGGACTGCCAGGCAACTGGTATTGTTTACAGGAAACATCCATATCACTCTCAGTTAAGGTTCCCTTTAAGCAACCTAATGTTTCTATTGCATTGAGCATAAATGGTAAATTTTAGGCCAGCTTCACTTAGGACTATTGTGGTACAGTCGTTAGGGTGACTTGCCCACCACACAGTGAGATCTGGGTTCGATTCCCAGCCATGGTATGATGTAAACTGGCTTTTGAAATAGTATAATTCCCTGGCAGATGAGACCCTCCTCCCTCCAGTAGGAGGGAGGAGGGAATAAGTTCAAGGGGAGGTGGGAGGTGGGACCCACCCACCCACAAGAGGCTAATTAAAATCTCCCTAGCAGAGTGTGTAGCAGCTGTCCCATAACTAATTAGTGTAGGCAGACAACTGAGTCAAATGGTATAAGGACCTTGCTTGGAGGAGGGAGGGCAGGTCCTCCAGCAGTGATGTGTATTTCATTGAATCATGTCTGCCTCCAGGTATTAGAGCCCTTGAAACATGGTTTCTATCATTTTTCCAGCTGTCAGAATTTTTTCTATTTTTCAAAATTCGCCTCCCCATTGAAGTCTATTGCGGTTCGCGAACCGAACCTTTCGCGGAGGTTCACGAACAGGGTTTGCGAACCGAAAATCGGAGGTTCGCGACATCTCTACTGAGCCCTCTCTCTCCCCTATACAGTTTTCTGATGTCTAGCGACTTAACCTTCCCTCCACCCTGTGCAGAGATCGGTGCAGTAGACAAGATTTGGTAAGTTACTCACCTTTTCATTCAAGTATTGCTCTATCAGCTGCACACCAAGCTGACTGAAATGGTGGACCGCGTAAAGCGGTGTTATTTGAGCTTGAGCCACTCTACTTAGGCTGTCATTACAGCCGGCTAAACATGTAGCTGAGATCCCTCCGCTGCCACTCTCCTGCCTTCTGCTCCATTGATACAGAAGGGGGAGTGCTACAGGACACGGGACCATGCCTCCTAATCTGTGACAGTCCCAGCAAAACTGGGACATTTGGGAAGCATGTAATGTTGCCCCCGACCCAGATATCAGAAATAGGCAGGGTGGTGTAATCCACCAGGTGTCATAATTAGGTTAATCTCCCAACCCCCATATATCAGAATTAATCTAGGCTGTTGTAATCCCCCCAGGTTTTAGCATTAGGTAGGCTATCTCCCCCTTCTCCCCCGATTTCAGAATTAGGTAGGCTGGTGAACCCCATGTGTTCTCTAAATGTAGAGCAGCAGCTGAGCACAAGCATCTCCCCTATCCTGCAGGCACACTGCCACTTCCAGTGGTGAGCCTCCTACAGTCTTCTGCTGCACCACTCACTGTTTACCCTCTGGTGTGTGACATCTATGTCACTTGCTAACAGGTCACATGATCGCTGACACTGCTGGAGCTGTGCAGACAGATGCTGGAGGTAGGAGGAGTGTGCTGCTGGACTAGTGACCTAATACCTCCCACTGTGCACTTACTCTGCATGGATGGGCCCACTTCTCTCTCACTTCACTCCAGGCAGTGACCTTGCCTACCTGCAAAAACTGGCCTGATCCAGTGTCCATTGCTACCCACCAACCGGAGCAGATAAAAATAATGCACAGCACAGCGGGTATAATAATTGTGCCGCATTAAGTTACATTGGAAAACGCTATTTAGTGCTTTAAGTGTTAAAAATGGCGCCCCACATTAAAATGCTATTTAGCATTTTATTCAAACCGTGCTGCAGCTTACCCCTCCTGCCTGTAGTGAAGTCCCACCATAGAGCCAGCAGACTTTGCAGGATGATCGGCTCAGGCAAGTGCCTACAGCCGCGATGATTACAGAGGCAAGACTGTGCGCTGAGTAGCGGTGGGATCACGAGTCCGTAAGGACTCAAATGTGTGATTTAAATGAGGCTTAATTGCCTCAGCTGTGCGGCCGGGAGAGAGGGGGTTACTTACCCATAGGTCCGCTGTCTTCTATGCGTTTCAAACGTCTTGCATGCATCCTACTGGACATGTTGCAAGACTCACTACTGCGCACTTTCTCCTTCAAGGTGGAAGGAGGAAATGGGTGGTAGTGAGTCTTGCAACGCGTCCACTAGGACCCGTGCAAGACGTTTGAAATGCATAGAAGATAGCTGACTTATGGGTAAGTAACCCCCTCTCTCCCGGCCGCACAGCTGAGGCAATTAAGCCTCATTTAAAGGACTCGTGAGCCCACCGCTAGCGCTGAGAGCCCATAGGTCGGGTGGAGTTACCGCTCCTCTGCCTGACCAGCTTTCACTGTGCTCCATTTGATTTCTGGTCAGGTGAGGGAGCGGTAACAGCACTGGAACTATGGGGCTATCAGCACACAGTCCTGCCTCTGTAATCATCGCAGCTGCAGGCACTTTTCTGAGCCGATCATCCTGCAAAGTCTGCTGCCTCTATGGTGGGACTTTACTACAGGCAGGAGGGGTAAGCTGCACCGCGGTTTGAAAAATACGCTAAATAGCATTTTAAATAACTTTATCGGCATCTCCGTGTGCTGTTATTTATCCCGCACCATTTTCACGGTACCCCCACCAACTATGGGAAAGACACCTGTGCAGTAGAGTGGTGGGTACCACAGGAGTAATGCAACTACAGTGCTGCCCATAATTATCCATACCCCTGTCACATTTTGACTTAAAGGGAACCAGAGAGGATGAGATATACATACCTGGGGCTTCCTCCAGCCCCATACGCACGGATCGCTCCCACGCCGCCGTCCTCCGCTGCCTGGATCCGCCGCCACCGGGTCCCGTCATTGCCGTGAGTCGGCAAGTCGGCCGGCGGACGCGGCCAATTCTCCGCATCACAGGGTGCTCTCCCCATACAGATACGCATGTGGCTGCTTGCTGCGCAGCCGCATGCGTACATGTATGGAGGGAGCCCCTGTGATGCGGACAATTGGTCGCGTCCGCCGGAAGTGACGGGCCCGGTACCGGCGGATCCAGGAAGCTGAAGACGGCGGCGTTGGAGCGATTCAGGCTTATGGGGCTGGAAGAAGCCCCAGGTATGTATAAAATCTTTGCCCTTTTTTACCCCTCGTTCCTCTCTGGTTCCCTTTAAAGTTACTTTTATTCAACCAGCAAGTAATTTTTTGATGGGAAATGACATAGGTGTCTCCCAAAAGATAATGATAGGATGTACAAGAGGAATTATTGTGGGAAAAAAAATTCTTAGAGTGTATTTACCCACTCTTTTGAATGTCTGACAGCCCAGCTCTCAGCTTGAAAAAAAACAAACATACTGCTTGTCTACCGACCCCCTGACGCTGGCTCAGCTTTTCTCAAGGAAATAGCAGAACTTGTATCTTGCATAACACTGAAACACCCTAGGTGGATAATTCTGGGAGACAGTGGCGTAGCTACAAACCTCTGGGCCCCGATGCGGAATCTGGATGTGGGCCCCCCCCCCCCGGCAACAACAGCCCCCCCCCCTCCCCCAGCAACACCCGACGCACACACATATCCGAATCCCTATAGCCAGCTATAGGTCCACCCAGTATAAGTAGCCGGGCATAGGTAAGCCAGTATAGTTGCCCCCGGTATAGGTTAGCCAGGTAGGTGCCTCCAGCATAGGTAGCCAGTATAGTTGACTCAGTATAGGTTAGATTAGGTAGGTGCCCCCAGTATAGGTTAGATAGGTAGCTGCCCCCCAGTATAGGTTAGATTAGGTAGCTGCCCCCAGTATAGGTAGATTAGGTAGCCACCCCCCAGGATAGATTAGGAAGCTGCCCCCCTGGATAGATTAGGTAGCTGCCCCCAGTATAGGTTAGATTAGGTAGCTGCCCCCCAGGATAGATTAGGTAGCTGCCCCCCCAGTATAAGATTAGATGAGGTAGGTGCCCCCCAGTATAAGGTTAGATGAGGTAAGTGCCCCCCAGTATAGGTTAGACTAGGTAGGTACCCGCAGTATAGGTTAGATAGGTAGCTGCCCCCCAGTATAAAGTTAGATGAGGTAAGTGCCCCCCAGTATAGGTTAGATTAGGTAGCTGCCCCGGTATAGGTTAGATTAGGTAGGTGCCCCCAGTATAAGATTAGATTAGGTAGGTGCACCACAGTATATGTTAGATTAGGTAGCTGCCCCCCAGTATAGGTTAGATAGGTAGGTGCCCCCCATTATAGGTTAGATTAGGTAGGTGCCCACAGTATAGGTTTGATAGGTAGCTGCCCCCCAGTATATTGAAATATGATAACAGAGGCGCCAAGCAGAATAAAATTAGTTAAAATTGTTAAAAAGGGGGAAGTGGGTGGACTCACCTCCCTTCTGAAAAAAATGGCCGGACAATGGACAGGTTACTTACAGTCTAAAGTAACATTTATTAGTAACTCCAAAAGTGCAACGCGTTTCACGGGTAACAGTCCCGCCTCCTCAGGCAAACGATTATTTGGAGGGTGCAAAATCAGGTCATGAACCAGGTAGAGCGCCTCTGACAGAGGCGCTCTACCTGGTTCATGACCTGATTTTGCACCCTCCAAATAATCGTTTGCCCGAGGAGGCGGGACTGTTCTGAGGAATGTGGAAATTGATCCAGTAGTTTAGTCAGACCACCACACTGTCCTCTTCTCCTTTACAGCACTGGCTACAAAACACCAAGTGAAAGAACTAATAAAATATCGTTCCTTGAAAGGTTTGACAACCCAACACCTTCAGAACAGCCTCAATCTAGGCGGACTGACAGATCACAACTTAGACCTTGAATCCATGGTCCTTAAATATAACCACGATGTCTCAGCCGCTTTTGACGCCATAGCTCCCTTCAAGATTAAACGTTCCGCACCATTACATCACGATCGCTGGTTTGACAACTCTATAAAGGAACTAAAGAAACAGGGACGCAGACTGGAACGAAGGTGGCGCAAACATCAGTCTCCTGATGACAAACTTTCCCTAATTGCTCACCTGAAAAAATATCAAACGATGATTAACAAAAAGAAGTCCTTATTCCTGTCTCACGAAATTGCAAATGCAGCCAACAGACCTGCCCAACTCTTCCGCACGGTTGACAGTCTCTGCAATCCATCTTGCAGGAAATCCAGCATCAGACCTTCACAGGAACTGTGCAAGAAATTTGCCCACTTCTTCTCAGACAAAGTCTCCTCCATACGATCTGCTATTCAATTCACAACCCCAGAAACCCATGCAGAGCCATATAACAGGTGCAAAAATAGCCTACCACCATGGTTGATTTTAAGGTAATCACTGAAAAAGACATCTTGGATATCCTCTCAAACCTTCGCCAGACCACCTGCGATCTGACCCTGGCCCCACTAAGTTCATGTTGAAATGCCCTGAACTATTTACACCGGCATTCCACAAAATAGTCAACGGCTCCTTACAAGAAGGGTGGTTTCCCTCTACTCTGAAAGAAGCAATTGTCAGGCCTCTACTCAAGAAACCATCCTTAGACCCAGATGCTCTAAACACCTACAGACCTGTCTCAAACCTCCTCTTTCTGGGAAAAGTTATTGAAAAGGCTGTCTACCTCCAACTTGAAGCCAGGCTCTCCAGAAACAACATCCTTGACCCTCTTCAATCTGGCTTCAGGAAATATCACAGCTGTGAAACAGCCCTCACCCAGATTTGCAATGATCTGCTCATTGCAAGAGACAAGGGTCAATGTTCCATCCTGATTTTGCTCGACCTCTCAGCGGCTTTTGACACAGTCGATCATGAAATCTTGCTCAACCGGCTACAAGAGTACTGTGGCATAGATGGCATTGTTCTCCGGTGGTTCAACTCCTTCCTGGCTGGCAGAACACAAAGGGTAGCCTTTTGGCCCTTCCTCTCCAACCCTGTACCACTATAATACGGTGTACCTCAGGGCGCAATATTATCCCCTTTACTTTTCACCATATACATGCTGCCACTTGGAGAAATCATACAAAAACATGGCCTGACATATCATTGCTATGCTGATGACATCCAGCTATATTTGTCATTCAAACCTGACGTCACAGACCCTACTCCACAAATAAACGCATGCTTAGCTGAGCTTCAAGAGTGGATGAATAATAATTGGCTAAAACGTAATGCTGACAAAACTGAGGTTCTTGTTATCGAGGGCCAGGGCTCAACAGCAAAGCAGCCCCAGTCTCAACCAACACAGCTAAGGATAGGGAGCTCAGACCTGAACAACTCAGACTGTGCGCAGCCTGGGAGTACTGATTGATGGGAAATTAAGCTTCAGGAATCAAATCTCAGCTGTTGTGAAACATTCCTTCTTTCACCTAAGGAATATTGCAAGGATTAAACACCTAATTCCTTCAGAGGATCTTCCAACCCTAGTTCATGCCTTCGTCACATCAAGGTTAGACTACTGCAAAGTCCTCTACACAGGCCTGCATAAGAAAGACTTACGCCGCCTGCAATTAGTACAGAATGCCGCTGCAAGGCTGTTAACGAGCCAACCCCGCCATTGCCCCATAACACCAACCCTGAGCTCACTCCACTGGCTACCGATAAAATGGAGAATTCTGTTTAAGATTGGCTTACTGACATTCAAATCCTTGCACAATCTGGGCCCTGGATACCTGAAGGACTTGTTGCAACTGCATCACACCCCCCACAATCTTAGATCAAAAGGACGTAACACCTTGGTCACCCCCAGAGTCCACCTCAAAACCTTTGGAGAGCCTTTCGTCATGCTGCCCCTACACTTTGGAACTCCCTGCCACACCCAACCAGGACAGCTCCATCCCTCGAAGCATTTAAGTCTAAACTGAAAACCTACCTCTTCAGTCTGGCATTCATGAACATCTGACTATCTCCTCCGTAACACAACCCAGCCTGCAACCCTGTATTAATCTGAGACACAGCTAGGCGCTTTGAGTCCTATGGGAGAAAAGCGCTTTACAAATGTTATTGTATTGTATTGTATTGTATTTAAATTTGAGCAAAAAGTGTCCAGTTCAAAAAAAATATTCATACCCTTCTCAGTAATAAATAGAAAAGCCTTTATTAGCTATTACAGCAATCAAATGCTTCCTATAATTGCAGACCAGCTTTTTGCATGTCTCCACGGGTATTTTTGCCCATTCATTTTTAGCAATGAGCTCCAAATCTTTCAGGTTGGTCCAGGGCCGGGCGGAGGCAGAGGCGAGAGAGGCTCCAGCCTCAGGGCACAGTGTAGGAGGGGGCGCACAACTCGCTCAGCTATCATTCCCCTATTGTGTATGAAGCAGAGAGAAATAAGAAAAGGGGATACAAGGCAGTGACTGCAAGCCAGATAACTAGAGATCAAGGTGTTGGGGGCTCTTGGGCGCCTCTTTATCTAATAGCAATCAGTGTGTGATGGCTGTACTGGAAGGGGTGGAGGGGCGCACTGTGGTGTCTTAGCCTTGGGTGTTGGAGGACCTTGTCCCGAGTCTGGGTTGGTCTTCTTGCTATCACTCTGATCTTTAGCTCCCTTCACATATTCTCAATTGGATTCAAGTCAGGACTCCTGCTGGACCACTCCAAACCGTTAATGTTGTTGTCTGCTAACAATTTCTTCACCACTTTTGCTGTGTGTTTTGGGTCATACTCATGCTGAAATGCCCATTGGTGACCAAGGCCAAGTTTCTCTGCAGACTGCCTGATGTTACCGTTGAGAATCCTGATTTATTACTCTTTTTTCATGTTGCCGTTTACTGTGATTAGGTTCTCTGGTCCATTGGCTGAAAAAACAACCTCAAAGTATTAGGTTCCTACCACCATGTTTGAGAGTGGAGATGGTGTTCTTTGGGTAGAAGGCTTCTCCTTTTTTACGCTAAATGAAGAAAACATCATTGTGACCAAACAATTCCATTTTTGTTACACAGAATACCATAAGTCTTCTTCTTTGTCCAGATGAGCATTTGCAAAGGCCAAGCAAGCTTTTTTGTGCCTTATCTGGAGAAATGGCATCCACCTTGGCCTGCATTCATGGAACCCAGCAGTGTGCAGTGTCCGTTGGATTGCCTTGAGACATTGCCACCAGGAGAGCCCAGATTCACCAGGATGTCCTAGGTGGTGATCCTTGGATTCTTTTTCCCCTCTATCATTATCCTTCTGGCCAGGACAAGTGTCACTTTTGGCTTCCGACCATGTCCTCTGAGATTTTCCACAGTGCAGAACATCTTGTATTTTTTAATAATACTTTGCACTGTAGCCAACTGGAAACATTTAGAAATGGCCTTGTAGCCCTTTCTTTACTTGTGAGCAGCCAAAATGCGCAGCCGCAGATCCTCACTGAGCTCCTTTGTCTTAGCCATGACTGTCCATGAACCAACTGCAGAGAGCTGCTGTTTTTCACCTGTCGAATTGAATAAAACAGCTGTTCCCAATTAATCAGGGTAATTAGGATGCTTTAGAACAGCTTGGACTATTTGGAATAGTATACAACTTTGGATTTTCCCACAGACTGTGACAGTTTGTGAAGGATATGAATAATTTTGGACTGGACACTTTTTGCTCAAATGTAAATAAAAACTGAGAAATGTTTTTTCCCACAATAATGCCTTTTGTACATTGTCGTATTGTCTTTTGGGAGGCACCTATGTAATTTCCCATTAAAAAAAAATGACTTGCTGGTTGAATAAAAGTAACTTTAATTCAAAAAATGTTTTCCAGGGGTATGAATAATTATGGGCAGCCCTGTATATAAAAAGCAGTGACCTAGGATAACAGGTTACATAGGCCTTCAGCCTCAGAAGACCTTCCTGGCGAAGCGGATAGTGTCCAATATTCTCTTTGAAGTTGAAGTGGTCTGAATCTCTGACATAAGATTCAATAAAAATGTTTTTTCCTACTTTTTATTACTCATACAGTTATCATATTTGCTTTTGTGCACACCTAATATTGTCTGTTTTCAAATTACAAGTTTCCAAAGTGTAGTTTTTGTTGCCCTGAAAGCTGGCATTGCATTTTATTATTTTTCTATGATAACTGCTTTTTATTATACATTGAAACCTTCTAATGAGCTATTCTGAACACTGTGTGTGCCTGAAGCAGAGACAGTATCTCAGAGAGTGTTTGTTTACATTCCAGTGGTGATACATTTGTGTTTAACAAGTAAAAAAAAGATACTGTTATCTACAGTTTGGATGCGGATTTGAAGCTGAATAGCAGGAGAAAATGCTTTTTTCGTGATGTTCTGCTATAATTTTTTTCTGGGATAATAGCTTTCAAGCTGTGAGGAATCTTTTAGAGCAAAGTAGAAATGCTGACTTTCAGACCACTTTAACCACTTCAGGACCACAGTGCTAAACCCCCCTAAAGACCAGGCTATTTTTTGTTTAATTGGCCACTGCAGCTTTAAGGCCAAGCTGCAGGGCCACACAACACAGCACACTAGAGATTCCCCCCCCCCCCCCCCTCTGTTGGTGGGGTCTGATCATCCCCTCCCCCGCTGTGTTTTTTTGGGGCAAATATTTATGTAATTTTTTTTATATTTGTATTTATATTTGTTACTATTTATTATTGGGTTTTTTTTTAAAACCCCTCCCTCCCTCCCTCCCCCCAGCTAGCCAATTGTGGCGATCAGCTCTCATAGGCTTCACCCTATGAGAGCCGATCGCTCTCTTCTGCCTCAGGAGGACAGCCGTGTCACACGGCTGTCTCAGTACAGTGCTGCTGCAGATCGCAGCACAGTATTTATCAGAAAGAAGGCAGTTTCACCGTCTAACAGTCTCCCAAGCAGCGATCGCCACTTGGAGACCGAAGGCGGGGCAGAGCTCCACCTGCGCACGATCTCCTGCAGTAGCCGGCCCCAGGACTTGATGTCAATTGGCGTTAGGCGGTCCTGGGGCTGCTGCTGTGGTCACGCCCATTGGTGTGGAGCGGTCATAAGGTAGTTAAACTTACAAATGAAACAGCAGTTCTTACATCACAACAGAGAACTTTGCAGTAGACTTCAGGGATTTAATGCTCGATTATTTCCAACATGTCCAATCTGATTTCCGAGCCTTTTCTGATCGACTGTTTTCCGTTCACTGCAATAGAAAAATCAATCGGAAAATGCTCGGGAATCGGAAATCGGATTGGACATGTTGGAAATAATTGATCTGACAGTAAATCTGTCAGAAAATCTCATAGTGTGTAGCTACCTTTATGTCCGAATCTACAGATCATGTCGTTAGTTTGCTGTTCACACTCTCATCAGCTACATAGAGCTGATTTCTGCCCTAGCCCAAGTAGGCCAATGCCTAGAGTGCCACCTGCAGGAGAGGGCACAAAACGACACAATGATCTCCCATCCTTTGCCTTATGCTAGATACACACGATTCAATTTCCTGTGCGATTGAAGGGAATCAAGCGATTATTTACAACCTGTCTGATCTCTTTCTGATCAATTAAGGGATTAATTTTGCAAAGTTATCACCTGAAAAAAACGATTCCTTTATTGATCAGGAGCAGTTTGGACATGTACACATGATACAACTTTCCATCAGCTTACCTGTTGATTAGATGGGAAATTGAATCATGTGTACCCAGCATTAGGGATGATTAATGAGATGCAAATTTTCCTTGTATTCAAATTTTATGTAAATGACATGCAGCCTGAAATTGGGCCAGTAAGATCAACAGTGTTAGGGCTCAAACCCACTAGCAGCCTTTTCTAAGCGCTAATGATATGAAAAAATGCTTTCTAATGCAATGCAATGGGGAGTTTGTATAAAATCACATCGCTCAGGTGGGATCACACCCATAGCATTACATTAGCAACAGCTTTCAAATTACAACTGCTTAGTAACAGCCTCCTAATGTTGGGCAGGGTTGATCAATGAGATGCAATTAATTTCACCTTGTATTCTCTTTTCATGTAAATATTATGTAGTTTTTAGTTGGACGAATACAAATTGACAAGAAATTATTAAGTCATTTCTCTTTCCCCACCAAACATTAAAGAGAACCGGAACTCAGAACTTCCTCTCTGCTTTAAAAGATAAGAAACACCATTTTTTTTTTAAGAAAAACATTTCTTCATTACAACTTACAGCACATAAAGGGTTAACCTCCTATGTTCACATATTAGCTTACAACTTGGCAGTCTCTCGGCAGACAGATGAGACCTCAAATTACACTGGCTCACTACTTGCTGAGAAGGGAGAATTAGACAAGCTGTTCTCTGTAAATACACACATGGTAGAGTTCTTCTTCTCTCCTGTGCTAGAGTTGTACATTGCATTATGTTTGCATTACAGCATGTCCGTTACACAAATACCATAGTGTGAACATAGCCTTAGGCCTCTTTCACACCAAGACTTTGCGTTTTAGGGGACGTTAAGGTCGCATAACGTGCCCCTAACGCAACGCATGGTGGTGTTGAAGTTGGACGTCAGATTGAGCCGCGTTATGCGGCTCTTGGTGCGACGTTTTAGTTATATACTGGGAAGTCCGTATCTTTTCAATGATTCGGATGATTCGAATCGGATCATTGAAAAGATCCGGATCTTTGAACCGAATCTTTGAATCATTTGCAGCAGACTGAGAGGTGAAGGAGAATGAGGGCACATTGAGGGTGCTAATGGGGAAGGGAGAGATGCAGCAGGAAGATTGTGCTTGTGCACAGAAGCTGCAGTTCCTGTTTCTTCCAGACATCCACTGTGAACCGAATCTCGGATGATTCGACTCACAAAAAGATCCGGATCAAAGATCCGAATCGTTCATGATCTGGACAACACTACAGTGCAGTGAATATTAATTAAGCATGTGGCTAGGAACAATAGCTACTCTCCCCTTACTGATCATGTGCCAGCAGTATAACTCAGCAAAGTACCAGTATAACGCACAGCATGCTGCACTTTCATTAAACATGCAGCGTTACACTCTAATGCAACGTATGCACTGTGAACAGAACATTGATTTTTCAGTGCTGTGAGTTGGGCTGCGTTACAGGCTGCTGTAACTTGGGACTTTAACGTCCCACTGTGAGACCAGCCTTAGGGTCAGATTTCTGCAAAGGCCACACAGGCTGGAAGCTAGTGGAGCTGCTGTCCGGGTAGTGGGGTGGGGGGCTATTGGACAGGGATCAGACTTCCTTTCCGACCCCTTTACAAATAGCCACCCCTTGTCCGGCAGTGATGCACAAAGTAAAACTTTTCATAATCAACGAAGTCAGTCAAATCAATGAATGATTAAATGTATATTTAATTTAAAGGCTTGATTTCTTTACTAGTAAATTATGAATTATATAAGTAAAGGCAAAGAAAACCACATGGCGTGTTACAATGGAAGGTTTCTCAGAATAATCACTTGTGGATGTTCTAAACAGCTTTGTTATTCTCTATCAGTTTTTTTAAAACAACAGACTCCATTTTTGTCTGCATCTGAAATTTTACTCTGGCTACAAATTTAGTATATAGAAAAATTAGGTACATCCTGGAATAAGCTGACTGGTTATTTTAATTATACTTAGGGCTGGTCAGTGATATGCTAATAATTGCACAATGATGCAAATCTTATGTCAATAAATGTAAAAGAAATGTGTGTCATCTTGAAATTCTTACCACGTAATATCTCTACTTAGACTGTATAGCTGAGGCAGGGAGTGCACTCTGCAGAACACATCGCACACAATAGAAATCAATGGGTTGCATAATAAAAACTCTATGAAAAGTGCCCTGCAGTGTGTCCCATCCCTAAAAGTAGAGTAACAGTGTGGTAAAGCCACATACTAGAATCATATTGGTACAATTTACTAGAAAATTCCTGCTGATGTTTACTTAATTAGTTAAATTACTTTAGAACGGGGCTGGGGGTGTAGTGCTGGACCTGATTAATCATTTAAAGTCCTTGATTCTGGCAAAGCTGCTGTATACTAAAAGCGCAGCATGAAGGGGCTCAGTGAAGGTGGTGGTGAAGGTGTGGATATGTCTGATGGGATCACACAGCTCATAAAATGATAGTTGCCCTGCCTCATAATCCAGATATACACCAAAACTGTGTCTGTAGGCCGGTGCAGCAACACCGATCTCCTCATAGTTATGGAGAACACTGAGCTTGTTTTCAGTGCGTCGCAAACACCAAGACTTATTATCCCCAATCATTCCCTGATATCCTCTTCTGTCTATGCTGGAATAAGCGACCCCCAACCTACAAACCCCTGATTTACCTGTTTCCACTTCCCAGTAATGTCGCCCGGATGAAAAAACTGTTTTACTTAAAACTCGATTATTGCTAAATCGTGTTGGATTCTCTGGATAATTATTAAGCTGCTCTGCCCAAGACACAGTTTTCAGATCCTCAGAGATGTTTACGTTATTCCCAGCGGTATCTCTGTCTAGTATGATATCTGAATCAGTCTGGGCAAACATAGCTATACTAACTTCCCTCATAATACGGGACAGGCCATGCAGCAATGTTATAAAAGTCTCTTCTTGATGGAAATGTTTCACACTAGTTGCTGTCCCCTCTGACTCCTGATGTTCCCCTGTTATAGTTTCATTGTCTTCTCCATGTTCCTGCAATACATTTAATGGATCTGTCATGTTACAAAGCTTTTCAACTACTATTATCTTCTCAGAGAATTTGTCCACTTCTGTTTCCAGATGTTGGATAAGATCACATACAGAACTGGAGACCAGCCCTTCCTGTAGATAAATTTCATGAAGGATGTTCTGTTCCAGAGCATCCAACTGTTTCTTGAGCTCTATGAACAAGGAGGTGATTTTCTTTTTTATACAAGTTGTATCCTTCTTCATTTTACTATCATGATCTAGAAGCATCTGGATATGACTCTTGGCCTGTACTTTTTGTGAGGACAGTCGCTCAAAATTGCTTTTCAACCTTTCTCTCTTCTTTTCAAAAGCAATCTTTATTGAGTCCACCTGATGCCCCTTATGTTCTCCATCCAGCCTGCAGGACACACAGATGCACACAGAATCCTCATTGCAGTAATACTCCAAGATCTTCTTGTGGACGGAGCACTTCCTGTTCTCCAGGTAAGTGGTAGGCTCAATCAGGACATGTTCTGCTGCTTTATTGTGGACTTTCACATGACCCTCACACAGAGAAGCTTCACAATGCACACATGTCTTTACAGCAGGCACTGAAGAGTTAATGCAGTAGTTACACAGGATTCCACTTCTCTCCTGCTCTGTAATATTAGGCTGGAGACTCTCTGCAATGTTCCTTAGAGTGATGTTCCTGTGCAGTGCAGGGCGCTCTGCAAACTCCATACGGCATTGAGGACAGGAATAGCCAGATCCTTCTTGTGCATCCAGCACGTCTCCTATACAGCTGCTGCAGAAGTTGTGGCCACATCTCAGCATAACAGGATCCTGGTAGACATTCAGGCAGATGGAGCAGCTCAGCTCTTCCTCGCTGACATTAGCAAACGCCATTGCTGAGAAGAAGGAAGTAAGAATAAAAGAGAAACAGGCTTTGTCAGCCAGAGTCTGATACATGAGCTGAAGGGGGTGTGGCCAGACTGAGTAAGTTTCAATTCCTGGCTTCATATGGTGAGTTCCTAAAACATAACTTCTGTAACAGGCTGGCTTTATTTCTTAGGCCTCGTTCACACTTCACGTGTTGTTGTGCGCTTTTCAACAACGCGTGGGGTGTGCGTTTAGTAAAGGTAAATCAAAATCAATGATTTTATATGTGACTCGTTCACATAGCTGCGTTTCAAACGTACGCGTGTTTGAAACGCATAGCTGCATGCATTTCTGTGCGTTGCGCGCACAAACGCATGCTAATGCAAGTCAATGTATGCGCAGTAAAAACGCATGACATGCGTTTTTCCTGCGTTTCGGGAATCACGTTTCTCGACGGAAGTGTAGTGGACAAAAGAAAAAAAAAGAAAAAAACGCATGAGGACCAAAAACGCATAGAAACGCATTACAAAAACGCGTACAAACGCATGCAGATGCATGCATTTTTCATATGCGTTTTCTCCCTGCGTTCTATGCGTTTTCCACATGCACACAATGTGAACTAGGCCTTACAGGCTTTATGCTTCAATGGACACTGATAGGTTACTAAAGGAAGAATTAAATACTTTTTTTCAGGGCTGTGGAGTTGGTTCAAAAATCATCCGACTCCGACTCCTCAGTTTATGAAACCCACGACTCCGACTCCAGGTACCCAAAATGTCTCCGACGCCTGGACTCCAACTCCTTAGTCTAATACCAGGGCTGTGGATTTGGTACAAAAATCATCCGACTCTGACTCCTCAGTTTATGAAACCACCGACTCTAACTCTGACTTCAATTGCCCAAAATTGTTTCTACTCTGACTCCACAGCCCTGTTTTTTTTTTTTTTGTATAGGAAACATAATATTTCTAGTCTGAACCAAAAAGGCTAAGTTTTCACTGTACTTAAAAAATGCAGAAAAGTGTACACAGAACGGATTGGTATAGAGGCTAACAGATTCCCATGTAAAACAGTAGGAACCATTACAGATTTATCTGGAAGTGGCAATAGGGCAGTGGAACATACGTGTCCAATTCAAATACATACAACACGGGAGTCAAAACTGGCTCAAACTTCCTAAAAAGTATTGAAAGGAGTGTCGCAAATCTCGACCACTTGTTTATTTGTGTGTCTACACCAGGGGCGTTCCTAGGGTCCTTGGAGATCGGGGGGCACCTGTGGTGAAGGGAGTATGCGCCGCGCCGAAGTAAAAAAGGGGCGTGGCCATTCAGTGAGCGGGAGTGGCCAAATGTACATGAACTTAGCAGTGGTGTAAGCTACAGATAACGGGCCTTCCCATCAAAATATTGGATGGAGACCCATGTCCTTTATTTAGATAATTAACAATCAGTATAGGCATAGATCAAAGATGTATACGCACATACAATTTTGATTGGTCAATCACTGACCAATTTTACCACCCCCATGCAGTAAGTGGGCCAACAGACAATGAATTTGATGAACAGAGCTAAAATTGGCTAATCAAAATTGTATGCGTGTACCAGGCTTTACAGCTAATACTGTACATACTGAAAGTAGCAGGGATCAGCACACACTGCAGCTAGTTTACTATCAGTACAGGCAGAGTAACAGCTTATACTGTACATACTGGAGCTGGCAGAGATCAGCACACTCTGCAGCTAGTTTACTATCAATACAGGGACACAGAAACAGCTAATAGTGTACCTACTGGAGGCAGCAGAGATCAGCACACACTGCAGCTAGTTTACTATCAGTGCAGGCACAGAGTAACAGCTTATACTGTACATACTGGAAACAGCAGTGATCAGATCAGATCAGATCAGTACAAGCTGCAGCTAGCTTACTATCAGTACAGGCACAGAGTAACAGCTTATACTGTACATACTGGAGGTAGCAGATATCAGCACACACTGCAGCTAGTTTACTATCAGTACAGGCACAGAAAACCGCTTATACTGTACATACTTGAGGTAGCAGGGATCAGCAGGTTGCCTGGGTGGTCTCTGGCATCTGGCTGGCTGCAGGGCAGGCACCTGACCTTGCTTGTACAAAGGTGGTCTGTGGCCGTGCCTGTATGGGCCCAATTCGCCACAGGGCCACACATTCATCATTGGAGGGTGACAGCAGGGAAACTAAAAAGCACAAGATGACAGTGAGGGCCTAGGAAGAATTCAGGGGGCTGGAAGAAGCCCCAGGTAAGTAACTGGAGAATGAAGAGAATGCCCATATATTTTTGAGCAAGGTGGAAAAAAGGAATGTGGAGTGAGAGAGAAGGTGGAAATAGAAAGAAAGATTGGGTATCAGCAATATGAGAAAGGCAAATACATACACATATAGTGGTTTAATGGAAATCCTATGCTGCATTACTCCTATCACCTCTGATTAACATCTGCCCACTGAAACCAGGCTGCCAGCTTCACAACAAGCCCTCTGACACTAGTGTTGTCCGGATCATGAACGATTCGGATCTTTGATCCGAATCTATTTTGTGAGTCGAATCATCCGAATCATCAAAATGAGTGATTTGGATCGCAAAAGGGGCGGGGCCAGGAGCGACACGCCCCCTCTCAGCGGCAGCGGAGTGGAAGCAGAGCAGAGATGGATCGCAGAGTTGCAGAGGAGCCAGCCTTGCAGGGACAGCAGGTAGCTGAGAGAGAGGGGACATGGGTGCCACTGCCAGATATGTGTAGAGCACACATACTGGCCATAATGTGCTGCACATTATAGGCTGTCTGTTCCGTAGTGCTGCACAGTGAACACATTGGAAACTTTTGGCACCGCTCAGTAACTTTGCAGGCACTGTGATTGCAGCGCAATATGATCCCCCTGCACTCGGCACTAAACAGCTGCACTTCACTTCTGGGAATGCTTTCTTTCACTGTGCGACACAGATAAACATATAGGTGAAATATATGTAAAGCATATGATTGCAGCATGTGGGTATTGTGTGCAAACATTTCTGCTCTCTGCTCGTCCCTCCTCCCTTCTCTGTCCACTCCCTGCCCTCTGTCCATCTTCTCCCCTTCTCTGTGTGCCCACCCCCCTCCTAGGGATGAGCGTAATGACCTAATTACGAATTTCCGAAATTTCGCGAAATTACTACAATTACGATTTCAGCAGTAATCGAAATTTCGTAATTTTCGCAAATTACGCAAATTTTCGTAATTACGATTACGAAATTTAGTATTTTAAAGTTTGCAAAGGTTTCTATCCCTGTAGATGCCTAAAATGAATAACCAACCAACCTCCTCCTCCTCCTCCTCCTCCTCCTCCTCCTCCTCCTCCTCCTCCTCCCTCCTCCTCCTCCTCCTCCTACTTGTAGACAGTCATATGAGACACATGCTGGGTGCAGGGCTTTGTGATTGGACCATGCGATAGAGTGAGGTGCAAAAATGAAATCATGCCTAGCAGAGGATGGTTTCACAGTGCTAAATGCTAGGCTGGCTGTGGTGCAATTGGTTAGTGTGTCTGGCTGGTAACAGCAAGGTTACAGGTTCGATTCCATCCAGGCATGTCTTTTCCTTTTGCATTCAACAGTTGTCCAAACAGAGCCAACAGAGCCCCAGATAGCCATGTAGAGTTAGGTCACAGCTAGCCTGGCTGTGGTGCAATTGGTTAGTGTGTCTGGCTGGTAACAGCAAGGTTACAGGTTCGATTCCATCCAGGCATGTCTTTTCCTTTTGCGTTCAACAGTTGTCCAAACAGAGCCAACAGAGCCCCAGATAGCCATGTAGAGTTAGGTCACAGCTAGCCTGGCTGTGGTGCAATTGGTTAGTGTGTCTGGCTGGTAACAGCAAGGTTACAGGTTTGATTCCATCCAGGCATGTCTTTTCCTTTTGCGTTCAACAGTTGTCCAAACAGAGCCAACAGAGCCCCAGATAGCCATGTAGAGTTAGGTCACAGCTAGCCTGGCTGTGGTGCAATTGGTTAGTGTGTCTGGCCTGTAACAGCAAGGTTACAGGTTCGATTCCATCCAGGCATGTCTTTTCCTTTTGCGTTCAACAGTTGTCCAAACAGAGCCAACAGAGCCCCAGATAGCCATGTAGAGTTAGGTCACAGCTAGCCTGGCTGTGGTGCAATTGGTTAGTGTGTCTGGCTGGTAACAGCAAGGTTACAGGTTTGATTCCATCCAGGCATGTCTTTTCCTTTTGCGTGCGCGCGCTGCGCCATTGAACCCCATGGGGTATTTTGCGTGCGTAAAACTTTACGCATGCAAAACTTTGTGCTCGGTGTTTGGACAACTGTTGAACTCAAAAGGAAAAGACATGCCTGGATGGAATCGAACCTGTAACCTTGCTGTTACCAGCCAGACACACTAACCAATTGCACCACAGCCAGGCTAGCTGTGACCTAACTCTACATGGCTATCTGGGGCTCTGTTGGCTCTGTTTGGACAACTGTTGAACGCAAAAGGAAAAGACATGCCTGGATGGAATCGAACCTGTAACCTTGCTGTTACCAGCCAGACACACTAACCAATTGCACCACAGCCAGCCTAGCATTTAGCATTGTGAAACCATCCTCTGCTAGGCATGATTTCATTTTTGCACCTCACTCTATCGCATGGTCCATGGTCCAATCACAAAGCCCTGCACCCAGCATGTGTCTCATATGACTGTCTACAAGTAAGATTTAGGTTAGCAGTCTATTTAGTGTGTGTTTGGTGGTATGGTGGTGAGCATAGCTGTCTTCCATGTGGTTGGCCTGGGTTTGATCCCTGGACATGTCATGAATGTGAGTATGGTTTTGAAATACTACAGATCTCTGGAGAGAGAGAGAGAGAGAGAGAGAGAGAGAGAGAGAGAGAGAGAGAGAGAGAGAGAGAGAGAGAGAGAGAGAGAGAGAGAGAGAGAGAGGAGGACTGGCTGTGCTATTCATTTTAGGCATCTAGAGGGATAGAAACCCTTACAAACCTGAAAAAGTAAAATTTCGGTTGGAGACACGAAATTCGTCATTACGGGAGTGAAATTTCGATTACGAAATTGTAAATTACGATTTGAAAATTAATTACGAAATTACGAATTTGGGTCGTAATGTTAAATTTCGCATTCGTAATAAAAGCAGTTCGAAATTTCGAAAATTTCGGCTCAGAAGGCAAGAAGCCAGTGTGGCTGCAGAAGGCAAGAAGCCAGTGTGGCTGCAGAAGGCAAGACGCCAGAGATAAAATAGGTACAGACTCAGAAGGTTGTATAATTTGTACCGTGCCTACAATGTGATCACTGAATACCAAGAGTGGTGTATTGTTGTTGCTGTTTCTGGACATTGTTGTGACTGACAACAAAGCTGTATTGTTTAATGTTTACCCTAAGAAGACTCTCTGTCTGGTATGTTGTGACCCTTGATGCTGCTGACCTACTCTACCAATGAGCTAAAAAAAAAAAAAAAAAAACGAATATCACAATATATTATTACAGTGGATGAGTATACAGGTGTTTGTGTTTCTGGCTGTGTTTCTCTTTTTACAGATGCTGGCTGTGAGGAGATACTTCTCAGCTTCTAGAAGGTGCTGTTGCTGAAGATGCTATCTGAACACTTAACCAATTAGGAGAGGTAATGAGGAAAAGGACTGTATAATAGGTGAGGTAACCCGGTGCTCTGGGTCAGTTAGCAAGGAACAGGCAAGCTTCTCTGTTCTCTGTCACTGCTGTGCTGGAATTTTGTCCTGCTACCCTAATTTGGCTAATTTTCTCATTTTTCTTTAATTGGTGGCTGTTAGAGATGGCCTGAACTGGTCGCCGGCGAGCAGTATTCTGCAAACATCTGCTGTTCACTTTTGCAGCAAACATTTGGCGTGTTTGATTCGCCCCCTATACATTATCATTGAGTTACACTTTGACCCCTTACCTCACAGTAGGCAGACCCATGGCAGCCAATCAGCTAGCACCCCCTACCGGTCCCCCCATCCCCTATCAAAAAGCAGTTTCCATGGCCATATTGGATTAATTCTCTGCTGACTGCTGACTGTTAGGCCTGGGGCACACCAAAACCCACTAGCAGATCCGCAAAATGCTAGCAGATTTGTAAACTTTTTTTTAAATTTTTATGAGGCATTTTGCTAACATTTTGCGGATTGCTGCTGCGGATTTCAGTGTAGCATATTTCACATATTGTTACAGTAAAGCTGTTACTGAACAGCTTCTGTAACAAAACCGCCTGGCAAACCGCTCTGATCTGCCGTTTTTCAGAGCTGTTTGCGTTTTTCCTATACTTAACATTGGAGGCAGAAACGCCTCCGCAATCCAAAAAAAGGGGACAGGCAAAAATGGCGCACAGCGCCAATAGTGTCAGAATGACGCTGCAGTGATTAACTTAAAACGATATTTATCGTTTTATATGTTAAATTTTGTTTAGTAGGGATCGGGCTGGAGAGGCAGCGGGCAGTGGGCTGGCAGCGGGGGTCGGGCTGGAGAGGCAGCGGGCAGTGGGCTGGCAGCGGGCTCAGGGTGGAGAGGCAGCGGGCAGTGGGCTGGCAGCGGGGGTTGGGCTGGAGAGGCAGCGGGCAGTGGGCTGGCAGCGGGCTCAGGGTGGAGAGGCAGCGGGCAGTGGGCTGGCAGTGGGGGTCGGGCTGGAGAGGCAGCGGGCAGTGGGCTGGCAGCGGGCTCAGGGTGGAGAGGCAGCGGGCAGTGGGCTGGCAGTGGGGGTCGGGCTGGAGAGGCAGCGGGCAGTGGGCTGGCAGCGGGCTCAGGGTGGAGAGGCAGCGGGCAGTAGACTGGCAGCGGGGGTCGGGCTGAAGAGGCAGCGGGCAGTGGGCTGGCAGTGGGCTCAGGATGGAGAGGCAGCTGGCAGTGGGCTGGCAGCGGGGGTCGGGCTGGAGAGGCAGCGAGCAGTGGGCTGGCAGCGGGCTCAGGGTGGAGAGGCAGCGGGCAGTAGGCTGGCAGCAGGGGTCGGGCTGGAGAGGCAGCGGGCAGTGGGCTGGCAGCGGGCTCAGGGTGGAGAGGCAGCGGGCAGTAGGCTGGCAGCGGGGGTCGGGCTGGAGAGGCAGCGGGGTGGAGGTAGTAGGATTACGTAGCATTGGTATACATTACCTTGTCCCGGCCGGCGATTGCTCCTTCACTTCATAGCTTGCAGGAGTCCTGCATCCAGGCAGCCAATCATCATGCGGAAACTGAAGCCGCATGGTGATTGGCTGGATGCAGGACTACAGCAAGCTATGAAGTGAAGGAGCGATCGCCGGCCGGGACAGGGTAATGTATACCAATGCTACGTAATCCTACTCCCTCCACCCCGCTGCCTCTCCAGCCCGACCCCGCTGCCAGCCTACTGCCCACTGCCTCTCCACCCTGAGTCCGCTGCCAGCCCACTGCCCATGCCTCTCCAGCCCGACCCCCTCTGCCTGACTAGCTCCCTGCATTTTTCAATGGCGCACTGTTCTGCTGTGTTATAAAACGCTATTTACCGTTTTAATGTATTTACAATAAAACGGTAAATAGCGTTTTATGATCGGCAGCTGCAAAAACGCCCAAAAAGCCGCTCGGTGTTGACCAGCCCTACGTGAGAAGAGGGTCAGACTTTCTGCAGATAAGTAGGAAAAGCATTTGCTAGTCCAAACAAAAGTTCTTGCGCCCCTGTCCAGGCAAACGCATAGAAAAGCATTTGCTAGGCCTGTGTTCTTGCTCCTCACTTGCTGTGAAAGCCCTTTTGAGGGCTAGCACATCCGTGTCCTGTGTTTTTTTTGTGTGTGAGATGCCACAGCCCACTGACAACCAGAGCTGTGTACACACTACTGTTGTTGCCTCATTAAGTTACGGGCACATAATCACTCCAGTACATTATTATTTCACTGTATTCTGATAGTACTGCATTTCTCTGTGCGAGACAAGCCACAGCCCACTGACACAAAGAGCTGTGCATAATGTGATCTCTGTCCTTTAGGGATTAAAACCTGACTTTATGTCAACTCTGTAATTTTTAGTGGGGCTTTTGGCATGGATCCCCCTCCGGCATGCCCCTGTCCAGGCAGAGCTGGATTATCCACCAGGCAACAGAGACATTTGCTTTGATCTAGTTGAAAGGTCAGGTGCCTGGCCACCCCAATAAAGTTTTATTGCCCCTGTTCATGTAACTCCTTATGGTCCATTAAAAATATAGTCTGCAGGAATGCACTCTGTGACACAGATAAGACACAAACACACAGTGTTTCTCTCCCTCCTGCATCTTCCCCTCTTCTTAGCTTGTAAAGTTGTCAGACACAGGCTGGGGGTTGGAATGATTAATGTTTCTGTGTGATCTCTGTTAGAGATGTCGCAAACCTCCGATTTTTCGCGGAAGGTTCGGTTCACGTGAACTTTAGCGAACCGCAATAGACTTCAATGGGGAGGCGAACTTAAAAATTTTGAAAAATTTCTGCTGACTGGAAAAATGATAGAAAAGATGTTTCAAGGGGTGTAATACCTGGAGGAAAACATGGTTGAGTGAAATACACATCAAAAGTCCCAGAAAAAAATCTGGATTTAATACAAAGCAGTGTTTTAAGTTCAGAAACCTCATTGAATGTTCAATTGCAGGCCTACACTGCTTTATGACATCCCTCTCCCCTCCCTCCTCGTGGAGGGAGGAGGGTCTCATCTTCCAGGGAATTGTAGTATTTCAAAAGCAAGCTTACACACCGTGGCTGGGAATTGAACCCAGGTCTCAGTGTGTGGTAGGTCACTCACTTAACCACTATACCACCACCAAAAGCTGAAGCCAGCCTAGCATGTACCATTGTGATATACCCAAGAGAAAAATGAGCTCTCTCTCTCTCTCTCTCTCTCTCTCTCTCTCCCACAAAGACTGTGCATGCAGTTGCTGTTGAATGATTTTATGGGGATGTATGTGTGTCTTTTAGAGGGAGGAAGTAAATCTGCTCCAAGAACTTTCAGCATGTAGTGTTGGTGGTATAATGGTTAGGATAGCAGCCTACAGAGCAGTAGGCCTGGGTTCTATTCCCAGCCAATGTGAGTAGGCTTTTGACATGCTACAAATCCTTAAAGGGAAGGTTCAGGGAACTCTTGAAAAAAATAAAAATCCCTATCCACTTACCTGGGGCTTCCTCCAGCCCGTGGCAGGCAGGAGGTGCCCTCGCCGCCGCTCCAGAGGCTTCCGGTCGTCTTCGGTGGCCGACCCGACCTGGCCAGGCCGGCTGCCAGGTCGGGCTCTTCTGCGCTCCATGGCCGGGCTCTTCTGCGTCCCACGCCGGTGCGCTGACGTCATCGGACGTCCTCCGGGCTGTACTGCGCAGGTGCAGAACTACTGCGCCTGCGCAGTACAGACCCGGAGGACGTCCGATGACGTCAGCGCGCCCGCGTGGGACGCAGAAGAACCCGGCCATGGAGCGCAGAAGAGCCCGACCTGGCAGCCGGCCTGGCCAGGTCGGGTCGGCCACCGAAGACGACCGGAAGCCTCTGGAGCGGCGGCGAGGGCACCTCCTGCCTGCCACGGGCTGGAGGAAGCCCCAGGTAAGTGGATAGGGATTTTTATTTTTTTCAAGGTTTCCCTGGACCTTCACTTTAAGCAAGCTAATTTTTCTCTTGGATTGATCATAATGGTACATGCTAGGCTGGCTTCAGCATGTAGTGTTGGTGGAGGTATAGTGGTTAAGTGAGTTACCTACCACACACTGAGACCTGGGTTAAATTTCCAGCCATGGTATGTAAGCTGGCTTTTGAAATACTACAATCCCCTAGAAGATGAGACCCTCCGGGAGGAGGGAGTGAGGGTAATACAAGGAATAACAATCAGCTAGGAACAAGAGCCTAACTAAACTCTCCCTAGCAGAGTCTGTTAGCAGCTGTCCCTTAACTAATTACTGTAGGCAGACGAGTGAGTAAAACAACAGGAGAACCTTGCCTTTTATAAGTGGGGGTGGGGCTCCAAGAGTGAATGTAGTCTGATTGGTGACAATGTGCCTGCTCACTGTGATGTAGAGGGTCAAAGTTCTGCTCAATGGAGCATTATGAGGCGAATCGAACTTCCGCAAAAGTTCGCCTTCGCCAGCGAACCACCTAAAGTTCGGCTGGAACCGTTCGCGGGCCATCTCTAATCTCTGTCCAGTGTTCAGAAGCTGCTTGCTACTGCTAGCCAGGAAGGATACAGGTACATCTGTAGTTAACTTTTCTTCTATGATAGCATAATCATTTAGACAAATGCTCTGCTAAAAAGCCTTTGGCTGGTAGCACACTTTTCTCTAATTTTTTTAGTGTGTGCTTTTCTGCATGCATTTTTTTTACCATGTGTGTCTGTAACGCAGGCATTTTTTCACAGAGTTACTTTAATTGATATAGAAAATCCACACTTTGCTTCACTGCGGTCAGGATTTTTTTTCTGGATAGAAAAAAGACCTTGAAGTGTGCACTGGCCCTCCATTGATTTACATTGGTTCTCAGTTTTCCTTTACAGAAAACAGAGACAATTGTGCTCCCAGTCCAGAGTTCTGTTTGTGATGTTTACCATTGGTTCCTGTCATTGCTGAGCTAATTAGCCTTAGTTTTATCATCCGAGTTATACCTGAATGTGGCCGCAGCCATGCTCAGACATGAATGTTGTTAGTTTGACATGTAGCATTAACCGGCAGCAAAAAAAGATGCAATTCGCAGAGTGTGAGCAGAGAGGAGCAAAGTGTCTATTACCTCTCCAGGTTCCCATGCCGCATCTTCTGTGCTTCTTAGGGCTTGATTTACTAACCGGCGCTAAGCCCTAATGCTTTGTGGGTGCAAACCAGGGCATTAGATGGTTTGCGCCCACACACTAAGTACATCGCTGCTCAGTGCGCGTGCAGCGCGCATCGTGGGTAATAGTGCGCGGTGCGAAGATAAAGTCGCACCCGCTGCCCTTTATATTGATGCACCATTTCCGGGGCACCCAATGAGCCGTTTAAAGGGCAGTGGGTGCGGCGCTATCATCGCACCGTGCACTATTACCCGCGATGTGCACTGCGTGCACATTGAGCGGAGCTGCGCGAAGTAGCTTTGTGCGACTGTTAGTGCACGCAAAGCTACTTAGGGGGCATAAAGTGGCTTTTCACACTGGCGCTAACACGTAGCGCTGGTTAGTGAATCAAGCTCTTAATGTCTGTTCCCCATGGCAACAGCTAGGGTTTCTTATCATGTGACCCACCTGTGAAACACTGGCTGGGAGAAATTTGTATCTGGTTACCTCTACTGGGGGGATCCTCTGGCTATCCATACTGAGGGGTATCTGGCTACCTATACTGAGGAAATAGCAGTCTTCCTGGGTGGGGGGACATCTGTCTACCTATACTGGGGGATAATCTGGCTACCTATAGTGGGGGGTCACCTGGCTACATATACTAGGGGAACATCTGGCTACCTTTACTGGGGGGTTGTCTTGCTATCTATTCTGGGGGGACATCTGGCTACTACCTATAGTAGGGGAAGACCCAACTACCTATACTGCAGGGACATCAGGTCACCTATACTGTGGGGACATCCTTTCAACAGGGTGGCTGAGGAGGGGGGCCCTAAATTTATTGCTCTGCTTGGGGCCCTGAGTGGTCTTAATCTGCCTCTGTGTCCAGGTGTTAGACCCCTTGAAACAACTTTTTCATCGTTTTTGTGGCCAGAAACAGTCTTTGTAGGTTTTAAAATTTGCCTGCCCATTGAAGTCTATTGCAGTTCGCCAGATTCCTCCCCGCCCACTGCCTCTTACGAGTAGCGCTTCTGATCTATTTAAGGCTGGAGGGGAGCGGAGGACGGAGGACCCAGGCGAGGGAGGGGGGTGGTCCGCCGCTAGGCCCAATACCCCCATCCTGCCCGCTACCCCTCCAGCTCGGCGGGGGGGGGGGGGGGGGGGCGGCAGCAATAATTTTTTCAAAATTTGCCTCAGGCGTCAAAAAGTCTAGGGCCGGCCCTACCCGAAACAATAAACCAGGACCTCTGGGAGTCGAGGCGAGGGAGGGGGGTGGTCCGCCGCTAGGCCCAATACCCCCATCCTGCCCGCTACCCCTCCAGCTCGGCGGGGGGGGGGCGGCAGCAATAATTTTTTCAAAATTTGCCTCAGGCGTCAAAAAGTCTAGGGCCGGCCCTACCCGAACCACTAAACCAGGACCTCTGGGAGTCGCACTACCCCGCCCTTAGCACTGGGAACTCCGGTAGCCGCTCCAGTCAATAAATGCAGCCGGGGGGGGCACATGCTGGATTGCCCACAGCTGCCGCTCACCGTCCTGAAGGAGGAAGGAACAGCCCTGTACCAAGGAAGGTACCGGGGGTCCACCCAGCCCATGATCCTCCGCCGGCTGGGAACAAAAGGCAGAAGTGTGAGTTGTTGGGCACTGCCCAAGACGTTACTACTTCTCACAAACTGGATTAATTGCTAGCATCTGTGCAGGCTCTAGTGGGGCACAAGGGATAGACTGGAAAATGTGGTTCAGCCAGTGGTGTCTGCCTCTTCAGCTCTAGTTTGGTCATTCTGGAGGCGTACAAACATTTTGGCCCTCTCAGCTGGTTACTGTATGACAAATCTTTCAGGGCGGTGGGCGGAGTAAGCACTCCATCTACGCTACAGTAGTCACATGTATCCCTGTGTGTCAGTTGATTGCTGAAATGCTGAACTCCGATTGGTGGGATGTTTGTATTTGCTACAATTTGATACAAAGAGTAAAGAACCTAACAGATCTGTGAACAAGGTAAACATCCTATTTGGGACCAACGAGTGAACTGTTAATTGTATTTGATTTATATTTTATTTTGTTTGTGATTTTGGGAGGTCCTATCCTGAGGGGAGGTGTTAGGGGTAAAGTGAATTGAGTGCTACAGTAGTTCTATTTGTATTTTTGTTGTCGTAATTTTGCGCAATTTTTGGGGGGTTTCATTAGCTATGGAGAAGAAGGTGGATCCGTGCACTTGTTTGATTTTCTTAGGTATTTGTATTGACAGTAAAGCTATGGACTTCAGACTACCTGAGAACAAAGTGTTGAAGCTTAGGAGAGAGATTGACAGCATTGACAGCATTGAAGCTTAGGACAGGCATTGACGTGTGGTGCAAAGAAGGCGAGGGCAAAGTGCATTCAGTCTATATTTGGTTTGCTTGCTTTTGCCACCAGTGTGTTACCCATGCGTAGAGTTTTCTGTAAGAAGTTGGCTTTATCCATACAAGGTATTGAAAATCCCTCCTGGCATGTTAGATTGACATTGGAGGTAAAGGCGGATCTCTTTATATGGAAGCATTTCTTGAGGGAGTTTAACGGCAGGGCATTTTAGCAAGAGGATTTTATTCTGCACTCCGAATGCCATCTGTTCACAGATGCGGCAGGGTCAGTGGGCTTTGGAGCCTTCTGGGATGGCAGATGGTGCACCCACATTTTGCCAGAGGATTGGGTTTAAGGAGGTGCCATTAAGTCCATAGTTTTGCTAGAGCTCTTCCCTGTGCTGATAGAGATTGTTCTGTGGGGTAATCGTTTTCAAAATAAAAGGACTCTTTTACAACAAAGTGGTCCTGTACGCAGTGAACTGTCAGACATCTCAATACCCTACTTTTAGGGCCTATTGTTCTAAAAGTGCTGTGTTGTTTAGTTTTGTACTGTTTAAAGTTTAACATCTGGCTAAAAGCAAAATGTTTGCCTGGGAAGGATAACACAGTAGCTGACACTCTTTCTCGACAACAGTTTCACATTTTTCGGAAGTTGGTGCCGGATGTGGAGTTAGAGGGGGAAATCTGCCCACCCCACCTGTGGAGGGCTATATGAGACTCACGGACGGCATGGTGCAGAGTTCCCTGGCCCCCGCAGCCCGGGCTAGTAAAAAAGGGCGCCGCCATAGACTGCAATGCAAAATATCGGCTATTCAGCGCCCGACAGGAAAAAAGGGCGCACGAGAAATAGCGGTTACAGGGATCGTGTTAACAAAAGCTTTCGTTTACAGAATAAAGAATACAGAATAAAGTTTATAACAAATATCATTTACAAGTTCGTTTTGACTTTGTGTTATACTTATTTTTTCGTTTTAAAATTTCGCTTACAAAACTATAACAACTAAATTTTCGTTTACACTTCTTTTATCATTTAAAATTCGTTTTCATATGTAAAATGCTTAAATACCATTTTTAACCTTATTGTATTAGAAATACATCGCTTTTGGTATTAACTTTGTTTTTTACACTTATAATGCGTTGATTATAGTTACTAAAATATCGCTTTTAATATTACTGATATTTTAAGATTTCTAATGCGTACGTGATTGTAAGGCTATCTATTGTATTGTGTGTGTGTATATATATATATATATATATATATATATATATATATATATATATATATATATATATATATATATATATATATACCTTTTTCTATTTATAATATTATTAATGTATACGTGATTTTAAGGCTATTTATTCTATTACAAATATATAAATTATTTTATTCATGTTATTTGTAGTGAAGCATTTTAAGGATTAAATATATTATTGTTTATATGTGTTTAGGGTGTTTGTGCGGTGGGGATGGTTAGGTTTAGGCATTACCAGGGGGATCTAGGGGTTAGGGATAGGTACAGGGAGGGTTAGGTATAGTTACAGTATAATATATGCAACCAGGGGGTGGTTAGGTTTAGGCACCACTAGGGGGTGGTTAGGTTTAGGCACCACCAGGGGAGTGGTTAGGGTTAGGCACCACCAGGGGGGTGGTTAGGTTTAGGCACCACCAGGAGGGTCTTAGGGTTAGGCACCACCAGGGGGTGGTTAGGTTTAGGCACCACCAGGGGGGTGGTTAGGTTTAGGCACCACCAGGGGGGTGGTTAGGTTTAGGCAACACCAGGGGGGTCTTAGGGTTAGGCAACACCAGGGGGGTCTAGGGGTTAGGGATAGGTACAGGGAGGGCTCTGTCTGAGAGTAAGGTTACCTATAGTTACAGTACAATATATGTAATATATACAATTTATTACATTATGTGTATTTGCACAAGGGGGGGGGGGGTCTAGGTGTTAGGGATAGGGATAAGGAGAGATATCTGTGACCCTAAAGTTAGGTATAATTGCAGTAAAATATCTGTAAAATCTACCGTTGCATTACTATGCTTAATACAAGTGTAAATATAGTTTTTGTTATAGACGCTATTTGACGTTTCCTTTCAGAATTTATGTGTTGTTATAGATGGTATTTTGCCATTCCATTTCCGTTTATTTAACCTATTTAGCACAAAATTTTCGTTTACAACCTCTTAAACAAAAAATATGATTTTGCATTAAAACTTACAATTTCGGCTATACCCCGCGCCCTTTTTTCCAGGCACCCTTTTTTGATGCACGCCCCGTGGCCTATAAAGATGCATGGGAAAAATGCAAAAAGTTAAAGGGGAAGGGGGGGAGGCTGCCAGTAAATGGGTATTTCATTGTTAAACAGCTTCTTAAAGGTTACAGGAAGCAATTTATGGTCTCTGATGGCGGGGGCCCCGTGTGTTTTACATTGTTGGAGGATTTGTGTTCAGTACTGCATTTGAATTGTAGTTCGAAGTCCGTTTTGTTCAGAACAGCATTTTGTTTAGCTTATTTTGCAGCACTGTGCATCTCGGGGCTGGTTTCACCTTCTAAGTGGGTGGTCTCACCATTGAGGTTTGGGAATGTGCTGGTGCAACAGGAGGTGGCTTTGGTATTTATCAGAAGTGACAGACCAGCTGGCAAAAGGGATATGTAGCTGAGTCTTTATGCGTTGCCCCATTCAGTGCTCTGTCTACTCTTGTGTTCGTGTTGTTGTCTTTTCTATCTGTTCGTAGTGTGTCTAACTCATTTTTGTGTCATGAAGGGGCTTTGCCACTGAACAAATTTCAGTTTTCAGCAGTTTTCAAACAATGTTAAATGAAGTTGGGTTTGGAGGGGGAGAGCTTTTACTCTCACTCTTTTCGGATTGGCACGGCAACAAAGGCCACGTGCATGGGTAATTAGGAGGCTGGGTAGGTGGGAACCTGTCATGATCGCTGCTGCAGCAGGTGCTGTTGGCAGTAGTAGTGCTGCAGCTCAGGCAGTTCTGATCTCTTTCCATGCAAGCTGCATAGCTCTGTCTGCCTTTCCCTGCTGTCAGCTTGTGACTGATTATCATTCACCTGTGTGGGAATCTGCATGTCTGCTCCCATTGGATGACCTCAGTATAAAGATCTGCTTCCTGCAGGACTCATCGGGTTATCATAGCTTCAGTTTAAGCCTGTCTTGCTGTTGCTTCAGCCCCTGATCGTGTTTCTTGTTCTAAAGTTACTTTGCTGGTCTTTGCATCATATATTGGTTCATTGCCAATATATATGCATACCAGCACGTTTATTATTTTCCTTGTATTCGTGTTACGTTGATACATCAGTGTCGCTGATGTATACGTACACGAACCGTTTATATCCTGTGTGCAGTTAGTCAGCTTTCCAGCACGTTTTGGTAGGTTGCGCGTATCGTGATCACCCGTGCTGAGTTAGTTACCCTGCTCCTGGTTCTGTTTGTGGATTGCGTTCATCTCTGCGAAGAGATAACGAATCCTTCTGAATCCTGTTCTGTTACCGTTTGTGGATTGCGTTCATCTCTGCAAAGAGATAACGAATCCTTCTGAATCCTGTTCTGTTACTGTTTGTGGATTGCGTTCATCTCTGCGAAGAGATAATGTGATGAAACACGGAAAAGCCGCTGTCTCTCAAGGCGAGGCGGCTGTTTCCGCGTCCAGCATTGCGTCACAACGCGGAAAAAACGCCGCATGCCGCTTAGGCAGAGCGGCGGAATCCGCATCGGAGGCGGCTCCCGCACTCAGTTCACTGGTTACATTGCAAGACAGTACTGGTGTGGCTGGGGCTGATAGTCCACCAAGATTCAGACTTACACGCGCGCGAGCACAGAGGCAGAGTTTAAATAGCAGTTAGAAGGGTGTCGGCTGACCAGCTGGGTTAGCTGACAAATTCCACTGCTCTCATTGGACCAGCAATTAGGGAGGTCCTGGAAAGGTCCTAGAGTATATATACTGCTGGTTGTTCACTTGCTCTTTGTCTGGCGTGCGATCACATATGTGGAAGCACCCAGATCCGTAGTCAAATCCGCAAGTGTGCCGGGACCAGCTGGAGCTGTAATCCTACACTTAGCTAGATTTTGTTGATAGCTTAAAGTACTAGTTTGATTGTGATTATTTGTTATGACTTTTGCCTGCCTTGACTACCCTTCTGAACTCTGATCTTGTACCTTGATATTTCTGATACCCTGTTGCCGAACCCCGGCTCGTTTATAGACTCCGCCTCAGCCTCCTGATTCTGTACCTCGATATTTCTGATACCCCGTTACTGAACCCTGCCTGTACTTAGACTCCGCCTTTGCCTCCTGATCTTGTACTTTATCTGTCCGTGTGTGTACGACCTGGCTTGTCCGACCTCGAGAACCGACCTTACCGTTAGAGGCGGTTCCTCGCTCTGTTAGCGACCTTTCCTCCTGAGGGTCACTTCCAGACATCCTTCCTACTGTCAGTCTGACTCCTCCCGTCTTGGAGAGCTCAGGTCTGCAGAAGGAATCTGTGCAGTCCTCCTTGCTGCACTGAGGCCTAGTCCTCAAAGTGTTACTGTTACACCAAACACTACACTCTACTCAGGTGAACAGAGGTTAGCTAGTATATCGGATTATCGGTGAGACTGCAGATCACTTATAATCTGGTATATATCTGTATTCCCAGTGATACTGCAGATCACCGGTAATCAGATCCTCTCTGTGCTTCACCGATCGTTACAGAATGCCAGACCAAATACAAAATGGACGCAAACACTGATTGTCTGGGTGTACTTGCCACTTCGGTGGACAACATCAATCAAGTACTGGGCGCCCACATAACTCTTATTGATGCCCTATCAGGGTCTGTACAAACCCTCCAGACATCAGTGGATCATGTGCGATCCTCTCCTAGCTCTGACATACGTATGCCTGTACCTGAAAGCTTTTCCGGCCACAGATCTGACTTCCGGAATTTTAGGAGTAGAGTATTGTCCTATTTTGAGTTGAGACCCCAATCTTCGGGTACTGAGACCCAGAGGGTCACGTTTATAAAGACTTTGTTGTCTGGCGACTCCCAGTCTTGGGCATATAGCCTGCCCGCCGGAGACAAAGCTCTTACCTCTGTAGAGGAATTCTTTAAAGCTATGGCAGTAATTTACGACGATTCGGACCTTGCTTCGACTTCTGAGCGGAAGCTCAAGCTTTTGCGTCAAGGCGAAGGTCCGGTCGAAGATTACGCGGCCGAGTTTAAGAGGTGGTCAGTTACGGCCAGGTGGGACACTTATGCCCTATTAGATCGTTTCTTGTCAGGGCTGTCCGATGAGGTCTCTGATTTATTGTTAAGCCAGCCCGAGCCCAGAACAGTCGATGAGGCCATCTCAGCGGCCATCCGAATCGACCGCAGGCTGCGCTACCAAAAACAGACCAGGGGTAGTTCCCGTGTCAGAGGGGTATCTTACACTACGGTCCCAGTGACTCCACCTCCTACTATTTCACCTTCTCCCGTCTTGCCTCCATCCGAGCCGATACAGATTGCTTGGTCAAAATTGACCCAGGTAGAGCGAAGACGGAGAATGACCGAACAGCTGTGTCTGTACTGTGCTGAAGGGGGGCATATAGTACAGAACTGCCCTAACAAGCCGGGAAGATGCTACCATTTAGGAGTGGTAGGGGGTAGCACCCTAGGTGCCCGGCTCATACCCTTAAACGAAAAACGTTTGCTCCTTCCATGTATGATTACATGGGGGGACAAATCTGAAGCCACAGAAGCCTTTGTTGATTCTGGCTCCACGGCTAACTTTATGAGTTCAAAGTTCGCAGAAAAGTTGGGCATTCCGCTCACCCCAGTAAAACCACCTATCCAGGTTACTGCTGTGGACGACTCCCCGCTGCAAAGGGACCGTCCGCTGTCTCAGACACCAGAGGTGGAAGTCACTATTGGGGTTCTGCATAACGAAAGTCTAAGTTTCTTTGTATTACACATGACCACCTCCACAATTGTTTTAGGAATGCCCTGGCTGCAGCTCCATTCGCCACAGATTAATTGGGCTACAGGACAATTAACTAGTTGGTCAGACTTCTGTTCCCAACAGTGTCTAGGGAAGGTGACTTTAGGTCAGACCAAGTTGCATGTGGAGGGGGTTCCCGAGCAATACTCCGAGTTCTCGGATGTATTCTGTCCCAAGGCTGCTGACAAGTTACCTCCTCATCGCCCTTTCGATTGACCCATCGATCTCCGTGCCGGTTGTATGCCCCCTAGGGGTCACCTGTATAATTTGTCTAGACCAGAGAAAATAGCGATGCAGGAGTACATTCGTGAAAATTTAGCCAAAGGGTTCATTCGCCCCTCCCGGTCGCCTGCAGGGGCCGGATTCTTTTTTGTTAAGAAAAAAGACGGAGGGCTGCGACCATGCATCGACTACCGTGGCCTGAATAAAATCACGGTGAAGAATCGTTATCCGTTACCATTGATAGACGATTTATTTACGCAAGTCACCAACGCTAAGATCTTTTCAAAATTAGATCTGAGGGGTGCATACAACCTGGTCCGCATTAGAAAGGGTGATGAATGGAAGACGGCCTTCAACACTCCCGACGGGCATTACGAGTACTTAGTGATGCCCTTCGGGTTGTGCAATGCGCCAGCCGTCTTTCAAGAATTAATCAACGAGGTATTCAGGGAGGTGTTGGGTAGGTTTGTACTAGTATACCTTGACGATATACTAATCTATTCCAACAACCTCCCCGAGCACAAGGTCCACGTTAAATTCGTGTTGGACAAATTGAGGCAAAATATGCTGTATGCCAAGGTGGAGAAATGTATTTTCGAGGTGACCACTGTCACATTTTTAGGGTATGTGATCTCCACCTCAGGCCTGTCAATGGATCCTGCCAAGGTCACAGCTGTTCTGGAATGGCCACAGCCAGTGGGGTTGAAGCCCCTGCAAAGATTTTTAGGTTTTGCGAATTACTATAGGAGGTTCATAAAGGGATACTCCACGATGATTGCCCCTCTTACCAGTCTCACAAAAAAGGGGGCAGATACCAACCACTGGTCTCCTGAGGCTGTGGCAGCTTTTTCTCACTTGAAAAAATTGTTTTGCTCTGCACCCATATTGAGACACGTAGACACCTCTTACCCATTCATTGTGGAGGTTGATGCCTCAGAAGTTGGAGTAGGGGCTGTGCTGTCTCAACGCTCTGGGCTGCAGGGAAGGTTGCACCCGTGTGCCTATTTCTCTCGGAGGTTTTCACCGGCAGAGAAAAACTACGACATAGGCAACCGGGAACTTCTGGCCATTAAATTGGCATTTGAAGAATGGCGCCACTGGTTAGAAGGGGCAGAACACACGATCACGGTGTATACTGATCACAAGAATTTGGAATACATCGAGGGGGCTAAGAGACTAAGTCCCCGACAGGCCCGTTGGTCGTTATTTTTTACGAGGTTCAGATTTATTATCACATACACTCCAGGCAGCAAAAACATCAAGGCAGATGCCCTGTCCAGATGTTTCGAATTAGAGACAGCACAGCCCCCCGCTCCTGAGTCCATCATCCCGCAGAGGCTGGTGTTAGCAGCCACAGAGACCTGGGAGGATTGGACAAAGGTTTTGGGTCCCTTTCAGCAGGATGTCCCTGAGGGAAAACCGGAGGGGGTCTTGTTTATCCCACTGTTTTTTCGTCTACAGGTCTTACAAATGTTTCACGCCCATAAGAGTGCTGGTCACCCTGGTGCTGCCAGAACGCAGGATCTGATTGCCAGGTGTGCTTGGTGGCCTTCTATGGCATCAGACTGCAAGGAATATGTCAGGTAATGTGCGGTATGTGCCAAAAGTAAACCCTCCCGGCAGGCACCTGTCGGTACCTTACAGCCTTTACCCACCCCGAGTGAACCATGGACCCACTTGTCCATGGATTTTGTGGGTGAGCTCCCCAGGTCTGAAGGCATGTCGGTCATTTGGGTGGTAGTCGACCGCTTCAGCAAAATGGCCCATTTCGTGCCTTTGAAAGGACTCCCCTCGGCCCAAGAATTGGCTGACCTATTCATCGTCCACATTTTCCGGCTGCACGGCATTCCGGAGAACATTGTGTCCGATCGGGGAGTCCAATTTATCTCTAAATTCTGGAGGGCATTTTGCCACCAAATGGGCATGAAGCTGTCTTTCTCGTCAGGCTACCACCCACAGACGAATGGGCAGACTGAACGAATTAATCAGTCTTTAGAACAGTTTTTAAGATGTTACGTTGCGGAGGCACAGAATGACTGGGTGAAGTTTCTGGCTTTTGCAGAATTTGCGCAGAATAATTTAAAGAGTTCTTCTTCTGGTTTTTCCCCGTTCCAGATTGTGACAGGGAGGTCGCCCAAGTTCTCCCCTTTGCCAGTTGCCTCTTCTCCGTTCCCAGCACTGGAGGATTGGCAGAGGTCACTCAGGGACAATTGGGGAATTGTTAGAGATAATTTGCAGAAAGCGTTCCAAAGTCAAAAGGGTCAAGCGGACAAGAGACGTTCCATGGAATGGAAGTTTCAGCCAGGGGATTTAGTCTGGGTGTCCACACGTCACTTGACCCTGAAGCAGCCTTCTGCCAAACTGGGCCCCAGGTTTGTGGGTCCGTTTTCTGTGACCAAAAAGATCAACAACGTCACTTATACCGTTGATCTCCCCGCCAGCATGCGTGGGGTGAGATCATTTCACGTATCCCTGCTCAAACCTGCAGTCCATGTGGGCCCTACTCCTCCTCCTCCTGTCCTGGTGGATAGTCATCCTGAGTTCGAAATAGAGAAAATTTTGGACTCTCGCATTGTCCAGAACTCGGTACAGTATCTGGTACACTGGAAGGGATATGGCATTGAGGAGAGACAGTGGGTACCGGGGACTCGCATGCATGCGGATGAGTTGAGGAAAGAGTTTCATGCCTTACACCCCGAGAAGCCTGGTAGGAGTTGTCCGGAGTCCACTCCTCGAGGGGGGGGTACTGTGATGAAACGCGGAAAAGCCGCTGTCTCTCAAGGCGAGGCGGCTGTTTCCGCGTCCAGCATGGCGTCACAACGCGGAAAAAACGCCGCATGCCGCTTAGGCAGAGCGGCGGAATCCGCATCGGAGGCGGCTACCGCACTCAGTTCACTGGATACATTGCAAGACAGTACTGGTGTGGCTGGGACTGATAGTCCACCAAGATTCAGACTTACACGCGCACGAGCACAGAGGCAGAGTTTAAATAGCAGTTAGAAGGGTGTCGGCTGACCAGCTGGGTCAGCTGACAAATTCCACTGCTCTCATTGGACCAGCAATTAGGGAGGTCCTGGAAAGGTCCTAGAGTATATATACTGCTGGTTGTTCACTTGCTCTTTGTCTGGCGTGCGATCACATATGTGGAAGCACCCAGATCCGTAGTCAGATCCGCAAGTGTGCCGGGACCAGCTGGAGCTGTAATCCTACACTTAGCTAGATTTTGTTGATAGCTTAAAGTACTAGTTTGATTGTGATTATTTGTTATGACTTTTGCCTGCCTTGACTACCCTTCTGAACTCTGATCTTGTACCTTGATATTTCTGATACCCTGTTGCCGAACCCCGGCTCGTTTCTAGACTCCGCCTCAGCCTCCTGATTCTGTACCTCGATATTTCTGATACCCCGTTACTGAACCCTGCCTGTACTTAGACTCCGCCTTTGCCTCCTGATCTTGTACTTTATCTGTCCGTGTGTGTACGACCTGGCTTGTCCGACCTCGAGAACCGACCTTACCGTTAGAGGCGGTTCCTCGCTCTGTTAGCGACCTTTCCTCCTGAGGGTCACTTCCAGACATCCTTTCTACTGTCAGTCTGACTCCTCCCGTCTTGGAGAGCTCAGGTCTGCAGAAGGAATCTGTGCAGTCCTCCTTGCTGCACTGAGGCCTAGTCCTCAAAGTGTTACTGTTACACCAAACACTACACTCTACTCAGGTGAACAGAGGTTAGCTAGTATATCGGATTATCGGTGAGACTGCAGATCACTTATAATCTGGTATATATCTGTATTCCCAGTGATACTGCAGATCACCGGTAATCAGATCCTCTCTGTGCTTCACCGATCGTTACAGATAACGAATCCTTCTGAATCCTGTTCTGTTACCGTTTGTGGATTGCGTTCATCTCTGCGAAGAGATAGCGAATCCTTCTGAGTCCTGTTCCCTGTATTACTCCAGTCCTAGTCAGTGTTCCTGCTTATGTCATGTATCGGTTCATTGACGATATATACATATGTTAGTCAGACGTTACAAATAGTTTCATTGATAGCTGTAATTGTAATACGCTAGGAAAACATAGTTATTGTATATTTGTCTGTGTTACGTTCATCTATCTTGATCCTGCTATTTCCTGACTATCCTGTCCTGTCTTTGTGAGGCACGCCATCGCTGCTAGGCATTGCTGCCTCATTCCAGTCTGTCTTGTTGTGGACGCTTGCTGTCACTAAGTAGCGGCTAGCTAGCAAGCGTTCATTCTGTCTACCTGTCCTGATCTCCTCAGTTCTGGTTTATGCGCTCAGCGCTACTTTGCGCTGAGACGTTATAGCGAAAGTATTGTTTGTGGCTGTCGGATCTGCACCGGCTCTGTGCGCCACAATCTCCTATTGGAGTCAGTCCTCCCCTCCACTATACTAGGGATAGCCTGTTTCCTTGTGCTAGTGTGTGTACCTCCTTCACGTCAGCTCATGCGTTGCATGCTGACTGTGGAGAATACACCACCAAGCCTTACAGAACCTTAACGATTCCAAATTTTATGTGAGGCCTAATCTTTGTGTATCCTAATTTTGGTTTGTTTTGCAGGTGCTCATAAAACTGTTTGGATCTGTGGACACTCCTTTGTGTTTTGGGCCCGTGAGAGGGCTGCAGTGAGACCTTATGCTGTTAATTTGAACTTACCTGAGTGGACTTTCACCATTATTTGGAAAGGTATTAGAGGGCTGCAGTGGAGCCAACTACAACAACTTTTGTGTGATAGTCTCGCAAATGAACAACCTCCTAATCCTACTAATATAATAAATGGGAAAGTTCGGATGTTTGGATGTTTGTTACTCGATCACGCAAAAACGGCTGAACGGATTTGAATGAAATTTGGCACACACATAGTACATTACCTGGAATAAAGTATAGGATACTTTTTATTCCCATAACCAAAAAGAGACAAATACAAATTTCACTGGAAAATGTAAACTGCAGCCATAAACTGTTACACTGGAGGTGTGTTTAGCTTCTAAGGGTAGAATGGTTAATTTGCATATACAGCATTGATGCTCTGGGAGACATCTCAAGCTTACTCCAACCTGAATTATCGCAAATTCTTTCTGTTTTAAGAAAGCAAACGTTTGTTTTTCTTAACATCTTAGTAAGGGGGCTTTTAGGACCATTGTAATCCCTTACACACTCCAATGAGTTCTGGGTCACCATGAGCTTGCTGGGTAGCATGTCCCTCTCGGTGTTACAAGCCCTACTGCATAGAGCCAAATTAATCCATGCCATGCACTGATAAGGATCAAACAAGCCAAAACAGTATCTGTTCTTGAAATTTTTGGGGGGACCTGGAGGGATGGCACTGTGGCAGGGTGTCCTTCCTGGTCGTAATTCCCAGAGGCTGATTGAATGGATCTATACCATGGTCGAGGCTGAATGGCTGAGGGCTTTGCTTAGGCGTACTGCCCCTGGAAGTGGCGCTCCAGGTGCACCTGAAAAAACCTGAGATGTGGCAGATCTCAGGCGGAAGTAGGGTGCTTTGGTCTGTACTGCCCATATGCATAGCCGACTAACGCAGCTCCCCGGCCTTTTGGCTAGGGAGAGTGCGGAATTTTTATCACTCCGACCGCAAGGTCGGGGCCAGCTTGCTGGCACCGGGGACTTGTCCCCAGGGGACTTCGGTTCCCACCTGGCTCCCTCTCGGGGGAGCCACGGACCATGTGGATGGCCACGTGGCCCAGGCCCTGTGGGCAATCACAGGGCAGTCCAGGGTCCTCCAGCCCTTCGGGTGTTGGAGGATGCCGCCAGTGTCCTCCGACTCTCGGGTTGGAGGATGCTTAGTACCCCCTGCGCCGATGGCAAAGGGGGATAAGTTCCCTTCGGGGAACACCGGAAGGGCCCTGCTGTATTGTGGGGCCCGTGGCTACTTGTGCACGTTTTGTGGGGGTGCTTTAGGGCACTCACGCTTTTTCCGTGCACGGGGCTAATAGCCTTGCTTACCCGGGACTCCTGTTGCATGCAACAGGAGCCAAGACAAGCTTAAAAAAAAAAAAAAAAAAAAACAGTCTGTATGCGTGTTGGATTATTATGGCTCTGTACAATTTAACAAGCTGACACATCATTGCATTCCAGCGGTTCTGGAGGTGTGTTTAACTTCTAAGGGTAGCAATGGTTAATTAGCATATTTTCAGCAGTGATACACTGGGATTCATCTCAAGCTCACTCCAACCTGAATTATCGCAAATTCTTTCTGTTTTAAGAAAGCAAACTTTTGTTTTTCTTACACTGTTAATGGTAGGGTTCTCAAACTTTGCACAGTTGGTCGTTGGGTGACCAGAGTTATTATTCAGAAAAGTGGTTGGAGCGTATAAAAGCCAATCAAAATTCACCTAATGATTTTCAAAGGGAATATTTACATTTCTGCCATTCTTGCACTGTTAATGGCACAAGCCTCAAACCTGGTACAGTTGATCATTGGGTGACTGGGGTTCAATTTCAGAAAGGGGGTGGAGCCACAAATAGCCAATCAGATTTGTTTCATATCAATGCAAATTATTGTTGCCAAACACTGCAAAGCTCACAAACTTGGTAATTGAGTAATTGATTAATTGTGTGTTAGGGTTAGGAAAGTGGGCACAGCCAACACCAGCCAAATACATAAGCGGGCAACGCCGGGTCATAAGTGGGCGGAGACAAATACAAATTTTACTGGGAAAATGTAAACAGCAGCCATTCTTACACTGTTAATGGTAGGGTTCTCAAACTTTGCACAGTTGGTTACTGGGTGAATGGGGTTAATATTCAGAAAAGTGGGTGGAGCCTACAAAAAACAATCAAAAATTACCTATTGATTTTTCAGGGGAATATTTCATTGCTGCCATTCTTGCACTGTTAATGGCACAAGCCTCAAACCTGGTACAGTTAATCATTGCGTGACTGGGGTTTAAATTTATATAAGGGGGTGGAGCCCCAAACAGCCAATTAGATTTGTTTCATTTTAATGCAGGTTATTGATGCCAAAGACCGCAAAGCTCACAAACTTGGTCATTGAGTGACCAAGTAATTGTGTGTTAGGGTTAGGAAAAGTGGGCGCAGCCAACACCAGCCAAATACATAATCGGGCAATGCCGGGTCATCAGTAGGCGGAGACAAACACAAATTTCACTGAGAAAATGTAAACTGCAGCAATTCTGACACTATTAATGGTAGGGTTCTAAAACTTTGCACAGTTAGTCACTGGGTGACTGAGATTAATATTCAGAAAAGTGGGTGGAGCCTACAAAAGCCAATCAAAATCCACCTATTAATCTTTAAGGGGAATATTTAATTGATGCCATTCTTGCACTGTTGATGGCACAAGCCTCTTGCACTGTTAATCACCTGTACCTGGTACAGTTGGCCATTGGGTGATTGGGGTTCAAATTCAGAAAAGGGGTGGAGCCACAGCCAATCAGATTTATTTTATTTCAATGCAAATTATTGATGCCAAAGACCTCAAAGCTCACAAACTTGGTCATTAAGTAATTTTGTGTTTGGGTTAGAAAAAGTGGGCGGAGCTAGCTCCAGCCAAATACATACCTGGGCAATGCCGAGTCTTCAGTGGGCGGAGACAAACAAAAATTTCACTGGGAAAATGTAAACTGCAGCCATTCTTACACTATTAATTGTGGGGCTCTAAAACTTTGCACAGTTGGTCACTGGATGACTGGGATTAATATTCAGAAAAGTGGGTGGAGCCTACAAAAACCAATCACAATTCACCTATTGATTTTCAAGGCAAATATTTACCAACTTGCCGACCAGGGATTTTTTCACTGATCGGTGCTGCGTGGTCTCTGCAGCCCGCAGCACCGATCAGGAGTGCAGCAGGGCGATCAGACTACCCCCTTTTTCCCCACTAGGGGGATGTCCTGCTGGGGGGGGTCTGATCGCCACCGGCTGCAGTTGCTTAGCGGGTGGGGGGCTCTTCAAAGCCCCCCTCCGCAGCTTTCTCCGCCGTCTCTCCCGCTCCCTCCCTCTCCCTCCCCCTGTGAGCTGCACATGACGGATTTCCGTCCTGCGCATTGAAGGATAGGCTTCAGCCTATCATATGCCGGCAATCCCCGGAGGCCGGGGATCGCCGATCTGCCTTGCGGCGCTGCTGCGCAGCAGCGCCGTATGATGTAAACAGCGGGGATTTCTTCCCCGCCTGTTTACATTTTGCCGGCGAGCCGCAATCGGCGGCTCTCCGGCTGTTCATGGAGACACCCTCCGTGAACTGACATGTTTCCATGGGCACCCGCAGACGACCAGTTTACGCCAATCGGCGTTAGCTGGTCGTCAAGAGGTTAATTGCTGCCATTTTTGCACTGTTAATGGCACAAGCCTCAAACCTGGTACAGTTGATCATTGGGTGACTGGCGTTAAATATTTAGAAAAGGGGTGGGGCTACAAACAGCGAATCAGATGTGTTTCATTTCAATGAAAATTATTCATGCCAAAGACCACAAATCTCACAAACTTGGTCATTGACTATTGACAATTGTGTGTTAGGGTTAGAAAAAGTGGCCACAGCCAACAGCAGCCAAATACATACCCGGGAAACATTAGGACATCAGTGGGTGGAGACAAATACAAATTTAACTGCCAGAATGTAAACTGCAGCCATTCTTACACTGTCTGTCAATGGCAGGGTTCTTAAACTTTGCACAGTGGGAGACTGGGATTAATATTCAGAAAAGTAGGTGGAGCCTACAAAAGCTAATCAAAATTCACCTATTGATTTTCAAAGTAGTGGAGCCACAGCCAATTATTGATGCCAAAGACCGCAAAGCTCACAAACTAGGTAATTGTGTGTTAGGATTAGAAAAAGTGGACAGAGCTAACACTAGCCAATTACATACCCGGGCAACACCGGGCGACCAGCTAGTATTGTCATAATTCATTAAGGGGGCAATTACTTGGGAAAATGTAAGACCCTGGAACTCATGCAAACGATGATGAGAGATCTGAGGGCATGGCATGATGAGCTGTCACAAACGGTCTTTGTTTTTTTTGGAAATGATTCCGCATTTGAAGTGGTTTAATGTTCATGGTTTGAGCATACCTCCTAACTTTTTGAGATGAGAAAGAGGGACACTTAAGCCACGCCCCTTCCACACCCCTGACCACACCCCCTCACACCTCTATTCACGCATACCATAAAGATTTCATAAGAAAAATATGTTGTTTTATAATACAAACCACACTGGTCCTTTCTATCCTCGTTCATTTTCCTTCATAATAACATTTGAAATTTAGTAAAATTAGTATTACATCAATTTAAAGGAATAAAGTTTAGAGCCAAACACACACATTTTTTAGTAGAGAAATAAATATATTTACATAAGAAAAGGGACAAAGTCCTGAAAGAGGGACAAATGATGAGGAGGACCCCTGTCATAACTTCGCCCCAGCAGCCTCCGAGGGACCCGTTCCACCACACACACTCCCAGTCACACAAAAATATTAGGTGTCCATCATATGTTCCCAAAGTCATTGTTGGGAAACCCATTATTCCCCTCCTCCTTTCCCTTACAAATGCAGCATGTACACACAGCGGAGACTTACCTAATCTAGGCAGGACACACGAGGTAGCACCATGCTCTATACTCTGGACTTCTGCCTACGGCACCTCTCTTCCTCATTCCCTGCAGGGGGTCACCATAGCTGGAGGGGAGGGGACACACTGTGGGGGCCCCTATAGGCTCTGAGGTCCTGGAGCAATTGCCCTCTTTGTCTCTGACCCTGTCTCTAACAGATACCATAATTGTGTAGCCTGGAGTACCTCTGCCCCTAACAGGTATCAGAATTAGTTAGGATAGTGTAATCACTGTTCCCCAACCTACCCTGATATCAGAATTATGTAGGTTGGTGTAATCCACACCCGCCTTCCTCAGATATCAGAATTAGGTAGGCTAATGTCAATCCTCCCAACTTTTGGAGCCAGGAAAAAAGGGAAACAAAGACACGCCCCTGCCTCACCTTTAGTCATTCCCTAATTTTACATCTGACGCATTCCCTCCCCTTTCTAGTTCCCTGCTGTCTTGTGGCACCCTCCCTCCCCTATACATTGTAGAGGTGTACAGAGGTGCCAAAAGAGAAAAAAATACGCTAATATTGTTTAAAACGTTCAGGAGGCGGTGGCGGACCTGCCACTCCAAACAGACACGATGCTGCCGATTTAGATAATAACAGTTTATTCATATACTCCTAGAGACAACAGGAGTATCACACAGTCTACGTTTGGCACCAAGCCTTTGAACTTTTCTCTGCAAAAACAAACAAACAAACAATGAGAGGCAGTTGAGATAAGAGCTTCAAAAGACAGTGCTGAAAAAAAAGACAGTGCTGTCCACAACTTTATCAAGTCCCAGAGCTCACAGAAGCTCCTTTGCATAACTGAAGTTTCTTAACTCTTCCTGTACTAGTATCCTAATATACTAGGACTAATAGGACTAATATCCAGGCCCCCCAACTGACCCGGATTCGGCTGGACGGTCCCAGGTTGGGGGAGGGGTCCCGCTGTCCCGCCCCCTGGGCACCGCCCCTTGTGTCCCGGAAGGCAGAGGAGGGAATGAAGAAAGATTGAAGCACCAGCTGCGGACAGCCGCTGAAGTGTACTAATGCCGGGAGCGGAGCCGACATCACTCCTCCCTCCCTCTCCATCATGTGACCCCCTCTTGCGTCCCCTTACTAAGGCAGAGAACTTGCGCAGTGGGCGTTTAGTTTACCTTTCCATTCCGGTGACCGACTTCTTTCTACTTCCTGTTTTCCATGACACGAAACAGGAAGTAGGAAGCCGGCCAACGGAATGGAAAGGTTCTCTGCATAAGCAAGGGGATGCAAGAGGGGGTCACATGATGGAGGGAGGAGTGATGTTGGCCCCCCTCACTGCATTACACTTCAGCGGCTGTCCGCAGCTGGTGCCTCGATCTTTCTTCATTCCCTCCTCTCTCTGTCTACTGGCACCCTCCAATTCATCAACCCCCCCACAGAACGACATACTCCTCCCTACACATTCCCCAAAGTGGCACTCTCCCCACCCACCTGGCACCCTCCTCCCCACCCACCCAGAGTGTCACTGGCCTTAGGAAAAAAGTATAAACCCAGCCCACTAGCACTACAGGATGGGAGATAGGACTAACGTTGCCAACTAAGGGTAGGAACACCGTAGGCAGAATTGTGTGCTATGTAGAGATGGCTTGAACCTCAGATTTTGGGTTCGCGAACCACGAACGCGCACTTCCGCAAAAGTTTGCAAACCGGTGAACTCGGCAAACCACAATAGACTTCAATGGGCAGGCGAACGTGAAAAACTACAAACACTGTTTCTGGCCACAAAAGTGATGGAAAAGATGTTTCAAGGGGTCTAACACCTGGAGGGGGGGCATGGCGGAGTGGGATACACGCCAAAAGTCCTGGGGAAAATTACGTATTTGACACACAGCAGGGTTATAATCTCTAAAGGGCAGAAATCACATTGGATTCCTAAATTGGAGGCATAAAGTGCTTGAAAACATCTTGGGTGTGTATACATGGATCAGCAGGTAGTGTAAGTAGTGTACTCCTTTAAACTGACAGACCAAACTCACTGTGTAACGCACAGCAAACAGCTGTATATGTGTAGTGATGGCCGTGCTGGACTGGTGCGCACCATGGCGAGAGTGCAGGCGATGGTGGTTTTCAAGCCCATATGGTCGGGCTGAGGCAGCTCAATGACAGAACAACAGTGACTGTCCAGCTGATCGAATTTGGTCTGTCCACAATGAAGCAACAAACTTATTATCTTGGGTGTGCCCACCAACATACTCAAATAGATCATTGATTCATTGTGATACGCAAGCCCCTTCACCGCGGCAAGGTAATGATCACGAAGGGGAATTAACACATGTACATGCCTTTTGTTTTGTTGCTGCAGTGCAGCCAGAAATATTAGGCAGGCATGTGCAAACACTAGAAAAATTATTATTCTTTTTGTTAGCGGCCACTGCTAGCAGCAGCCATAAAAATTCAGGAATCCACCTGGAGCCCTGGACCCTGTTGGTGGTGGTAGAGAAGGAAGTCAAGCGGCCTCGGCCTGCAGGCGAAATTTCGCGTTATTAGTGTAAGTACGATTATGGCCGTAAGTACATAATCGTAATGAAGAAGGATTTAGCGAAATTCCACGTAAGCGTAATTTTCGCGTAGCTTTCGCATTACAGTGTGTATCGCAAAATTACGTTTGCCTTGCATGCAACCGTTTGTAAGCGTAGTTACATAACGTAATTTCGCGATAGTTCATATTAAACTATAGAAACATTCTTGTCAATACACCCTTGAACTACGCATGCTTAGTTTTTACATTATTTAATGCGAAAAAGCGTTCATATGCGAAAATTTGTTAGCGTTCGTCTGACTACCGCTGATTCGCTTCTAATTGGCTAATGCGAACAAAAACAACAGGAAGTTGAGCAATCTCATAGGGGAAGAGGCTGCCTGCACGAAATTCGCGAAATTACGAAGAAATGCGAAATTACGTTATGGTTTAACGTGAAATTACGGTATAGTTGTACGTGAAATTACGTTATGAACGAAACGCGAAATTACGCGTTGAAAATTACGCGGACGGTATTATCAATTACGATTTTAATGGCAATTACGCTACCATAATTTCGCGCCGTAATAGCAAATTTCGCATGCGTAATCATAGTAACTTGAAATTTCGAAAACATCTTGCATGTGTATACATCAATCAGGGAGTGTAATTAGAGTACTGCTTCACATTGACACACCAAACTCACTGTGTAACGCACCGCAAACAGCTGTTTGTGTAGTGACGGCAGTGCTGGACTGGTGCGCACCATGGCAAGATTGCTCTTCCTCAGTGATATCAGGTAATGTCTGACTGCCTTATCAACTTTCCATGGTTCTTTCTCTACCATTGTTAAAGCTTACATCTATTTTTTTTTTATTACTTTTTCTGCTTGCTGTTCAGTACCTTCAATGAGAATCTATTATGGAGGGCAAGTCTGCCATTGTGACCACAGGAAATGGCTGGGGAATCAGGGTTCGATTCCGGTCCGGAGTGGGAGCTGGAGAAACGGCTACCACCACACATCCAAGTAAGGACCCATTTGCTGTATAAGTAATGTAACTGCCCCGACTGTGCTTTGCAGACCAGGCATGTGTGGTCAGATGGACCCTTGACCCAGCTCAAGATGAACCAAATCGAAAGAATTTGCCAATAATGTGTTATGGAGGGCAAGTCTGCCATTCATTCAACTGTGTGACACTTTCAATGGTACTTTCTCAGCATCATGGTGACCACGAGTAATGGCCGGGGAATCCTGGTTCGATTCCAGTCCGGAGTGGGAGCCTAAAAAATGGCTACCACCACCACACATCCAAGAAAGGCAGTAGGCACGCTGTGGGCAAAGAAGCAGGAACAGCTACCACACATCCAAGGAAGGCAGCAGGCATGGCATGCAAGTCCTGAGGTAGTGACCAAAAATAAGAATACAGGAGGACTTTTGAGGCCCTGCTGTATATTAGACGAATCAACTTTAAATCCTTTAACGAGAATATGTTATGGAGGGCAAGTCTGCCATCCATTCAAGTGAAAGGTATGCACTGACTGCAAGGTATAATACAATGTGCAGTCACAGATGCAGTGAAAGGTATGCAGTGACTGCAAACAGCTGTCTGTGTAGTGACGGCCGTGCTGGACTGGTGCGCACCATGACGAGAGTGCAGGTGATGGCGGCTTTCCAGCCCATATGGTCACCGGGCTGAGGTAGCTGAATGACAGAACAGTGACTGTCCAGCTGATCAAATTTGGTCTGTCCACAATGAAGCAATGACCTTATTATAGTGGGTGTGTGTCCCCCGAGACAATCATATAGCCGGCGGTCATTGCTTCATTGTGATACGCAAGCCCCTTCAACGCGGCAAGGTAATGATCATGAAGGGGAATAGGCACATGTACATGCCTTTTTGTTTTGTTGTTGCAGCTGCAGTGCAGCCAGAAAAATTAGGCAGGCATGTAAACGCACCAGAAGAATTATTATAACCTTAAAAATTCAGGAATCCACCTGGAGTCCTGGACCCTGTTGGTAGTGGCGGAGAAGGCAGTCAAGCGGCCTGCAGGCAGAGATGCTGTATGGGGAGCGACTTAGTCTTGGGGCAGGCAGTCACATGGCGTGCAGGCAGGGATGCTGTGTGTGGGGACTGACTTAGTCTTCGGGCAGGCCTGACCATGGTTTGCAGACCACGTGGTCAGATGGACCCTTGACCCAACGCTGTGTGCCAGAGATGACACCACTTGCCTTGTTTCAACATCACGGTACAGTTTGGGTATCGCCTTTTTTAAGAAATAATTGCGGCCTGGTATCTTCCAATCCAATGTGTGGGTTTGCTTTTGTGTGCTGCTTTTCCTCAGGTGGTCATCCCATTGCAGTTTGTGCTTTGTCATCATGTGCCTTCGTAAAGGAAGTTGTCCCTACGCAGGTCTTGGTCTTTCCACGGCTCAATTTTTGGCGGAAGAGAGTTTTGATGGCATTGCTCTCATCTGAGGCAGACACACACAAAAATGTCAACACCGCTGAGCCCTGGGGTGATGGCACTTTGGTGGTTGTGGCCGACTGAGTGTTAAGTGGGGTGCCAGAATCAGAGTAGGAGGAGGAAGATATGTCACGCTTCCGTGCGGAAGCTGAGGAAGATGAGGTGTTCTGTGTTAAATAGTCAACTAAGTCCTGACAATCTTGGGGGTTGATGGCACGCACCTTCTGAACACTGTACTTTGGTCAAGGGCCGCACGATATCACGACAGTTCGACTTCGAACAGACCTGCCGGGTGGCCTGCCTCTAGCTCTGCCTTTGCCTGTTTTGCCTATATTGGGGGGGATGAAGTGAAAAGTATGCACTGACTTGACTAATACAATGTGCAGTCACACAGGTGCAGTGAACAGGTATGCAGTGACTGGTATCAATACAATGTGCAGCTGTCACATACACACACAGGTACCATGAACAGGTACAGTGACTGGTGGTATTAAATATCACACTGCGTGCGCTCACGTAGGTAAGTGGGTGCACTGAACAACAGGTAGGTATATGCAGTGATGGTTATTAAATGTGCAGCTGTCACACACACACGTACCGTGAACAGGTACAGTGACTGGTGGTATTAAATATCACACTGCGTGCGCTCACGTAGGTAGGTGGGTGCACTAAACAACAGGTAGGTATGTGCAGTGCTGCTGGGTATTACAAATGTGCACCTGTCTCACACACACACCAGTACCGTGAGCAGGTGCAATGACTGGTGGTATTAACAATGTGTGCGCTCACGTAGGTAGGTAGGTAGATGCACTGAACAGTGAACAGGTGCAGTGATTGAGATGGGATTACAAATCTGCAGCTGCCTGTCACACACACAGGTAGTCACTGAATATGCTGGGCCTGGCAGTGGCACAGTAGGAATTACCCCAAAGGCCAGCTGTGACTCACTGACAGGGCTGTATATAATGCAAGTGGGCCACAAAAAAAAATAGATCACAAGAACAAGATTAGCTCTAAAAAGAGCTGTTGAGGGGTGCTTTTTTTTTTTTTAGCAATAAGAATCAGCAAGGAGCAAGCTAACAAGCCTACAAGAGCCTAACTAAGCTTTCCCTATGAGAGTCTGCAGCAGCTCTCCCTTCTCTAATTACTGCAGGCACACGAGTGAGTAATATGCCTGATGCTGCCTGACTTTTATAATGGGGAGAGGGGCTCCAGGAGGGAGTGTAGCCTGATTGGCTACAATGTGCCTGCTGACTGTGATGTACAGGGTCAAAGTTGACCCTAATGATGTAGTATAGGAGGCAGGTCGAACCACCATAAAGTTCGCGTTCGTTCGCGAACGTGAACCACCGACGTTCGTGTGAATAAGTTCTTGGTCGAACCGTTCGGGCCATCTCTAGTGGGCACTGACTTAGTCCTCGGGCAGGCAGTCACACGGCGTGCAGGCAGAGATGCTGTGCATGAGGACTGACTTAGTCTTCGGGCAGGCAGTAGCCCTCTGGGATCCATGTCTCATTCATTTTAATAAAGGTGAGGTACTGAACACTTTTTTTGACCTAGGTGACTTCTCTTCTCACTGACAATGCCTCCAGCTGCGCTGAAGGTCCTTTCTAGGACGCTTGAGGGAGGGCAAGCCAGAAGTTGGATGGCAAATTGTGACAGCTCTAGCCACAGGTCAATCCTGCGCACCCAGTAGTCCAGGGGTTCATTGCTGCTCAGACTTTCAATGGTTCTTCCTCTATCATTGTTAAAGCTTACATCTACTGTATTTTTTTAAATGACTTTTTCTGCTGTCTGTTCAGTTCCTTCAACGAGAATCTGTTACGGAGGGCAAGTCTGCCATTCATTCAACTGTGTGATAAACTTTCCATGGTACTTTCTATGTACCATGGTGACCATGGGTAATGGGCCGGGAATCAGGGTTTGATTCTGGTCTGGAGTGGGAGCCTGAGAAACGGTTACCACCACTCATCCAAGGAAGGACCCAATGTGCTGTATAAGTAATGTACCTGCCCTGACCGTGCTTTGCAGACCAAGCATCCGTGGACCCTTGACCCAATGCTGTGTGCCAGAGATGACACCACTTGCCTTTCATCATCACGGTGCAGCTTGCGTATCGCCATTGCGGCCTGGGATCTTCCACTGCGGTGTCCCAATCGCCACAAATTTTTGGAAGGTCTCAGAGTCCACCAGCTGGTATGGTAACAGCTGGCGAGCTAACAGTTCCGCCAAGCCAGCTGTCATAAGCCATGCAAGGGGTGACTGGCAGACATTGGCTTCTTCCACTCAAAGATTTCCTTAATGGACACCTGGCTGCTGTGGGCAGAGGAGCAGGAACCACTCAAGGTGAGAGCGAGGTGGAGGAGGGTGGCTGTGAAGGTGCAAGAGATGAAGCGGCTGAAGATGCTGCACCCGAAGGAGGTGGTGGTATTATACCACTGACTGGTATAATACAATATGCAGTCACAGAGATGCAGTGAAAGGTATGCACTGACTGGTATAATACAATGTGCAGTCACAGATGCAGTGAAAAGGTATGCAATGACTGGTATATATAATGTGCAGTCACGCAGATGTAGTGAAAGGTATGCACTGACTGTGCTGGGCCTGGCACAGTATAGCAAAGGCCAGCTGCGACAGACAGGGCTGTGTATATGCAGTGTCAGTGGCACACACACAAAAAACACAGCACAGGAACATTAGCTCTCAAAAGAGCTTTTTTGGGGTGCTTTTCAGCAACAAATATCAGCAAGGAGCAAGCTAACAAGAGCTAACTAACGATTTCCATATCTCTCCAGCAACCTGTCCCTTCTCTCACTAGAGACACTAGAGGCAGCAGACACAGTGAGAAGATGGCCGATGCTGCTGCTTTTTATATGGGGGGGGGGGGTCCAGGAGGGAGTGCAGCCTGATTGACTGTCATGTGTCTGCTGACTGATGTAGAGGGTTAAAGTTTAGCCCAATGATGTGGTATAGGGGGTGGGTCGAACTCGCTATCTGTCCACGGTTCACCGCGGACGCAAACCGCTGACGCAAACCGCTGACATTTGTGCGAACAAGTTCGGGCCATCTCTATGGAAAACGCATATGCGATTCTGCCTAGTGTGTTCCTACTCTGACGGTACAATGCTTTAATCAGAGGTGATCTTTTGACACTTTTTATGATCAAACTGGACAGAAAAGTGAGCAGTGTCAGACAAAAAGCACTGTAAAACGATTGTTTGGTCACTTGGAACAAAAAATTTAACTGATCCAGAAGTTGGAGTTTATGATCATATCTGAAGAGAGAAAACTCCCTAACTGATTCATTTATGGGAACAATCAATAATTACCCTCTGATTACTGATGACTGTGGGAAGTGTGTCAAAAGATCACATTTGATGAAAAAAAAATGTACCATTAATGGGCACCTTTAGAGGGGAAGCTGCTCATGATAGAGCCTCCAACCCCGGGCATATTTGTGGAATTTGGAAGTAGCACATATTTGTGGGATTACACCCTCCCCCTCCCATACACAAGTGAGGACTTGGCAATGTACAGTGACATGCAGTGTACAGTTAGTACCATACTATGGACAAAGATGTATAGTTACCCCGGGTGCCACTATTGAAGCAGAGCTGGTAGAAAGCAATGCATCTGCTACATCCTCTGTTGAAGTACCTTTCCTGAAGGATGTAGACTTGTTATGTCACTTCCTGTATGGAAGGAGCCACATGTTCAATATCAGCATAGAGATGCTGAAATACTCATCATGGCTTCCCTGCAGGTTCCTATTCCTCTAATGTCCACATTCCCCAAACTACACTCACCTCCCACCCCCAACCTCTGCTGCCTGATATCAGTGTCTGGTGGTCACAGGGGTAGGAGCTGCCTGATATCAGGGTCTGGTGGTCACAGGGGCAGGAGCTACCCAATATCAGGGTCTGGTGGTCACAGGGGGAAGAGCTACCCAATATCAGGGTCTGTGGTCACAGGGGGGGAGGAGCTGCCTGATATCAGGGTCTAGTGGTCACAAGGAGGAGGAGCTGCCTGATATCAGTGTCTGGTGGTTACAAGGGGGAGGAGCTGCCTGATATCAGGGGCTGGTGGTTACAGTGGTTACAGGGGGGAGGGGCTGCCTGATATCAGTGCCTGGTGGTCACAGGGGGTAGGAGCAGAACATATTCTGTGCCAACAAGATATTAGCAGCAGATCCTTAGCTGTACAGTGGGGAGGAGCCTCCATGGATCAGACTATTTTTTTTTCTGACCCCTTTACAAATAGCCACCCCTTGTCCAGCACTGATGCACAAAGTAAAACTTTTCATACTAACCAATTAGAATTCAGTTTAACATAGTCAAATCAATGAATGATTGAACGTTTATTTAATTTATAGATTTGATTTTTTTTAAAGTAAATCATCAATTCTAAAAGTTAAAGGCGAAGAAAACCACATGGTGTGTTAAAATGGAAGATTTCTTAGAATGATTACTTGTGGATGTGGTAAACAACTTTGGGTCAGATTTATCAAGAGTGCTGAGACAAAATATTGGTAGGTTTTTAGAAATCCGTGCAGAACTGTCTCAGGCATCTTAAGAAATCACTAGATAGTGCAGATTCCTTCTAAAACTGTTGTATAATAGGAGGAGCTAGGAAGGTATCTCAGACAGTGCAGTGTGTGAGGGGATTTGCTGTTGCTGAGGTAACTAACACACCTGCTGTATTGATAGCAGCAGGCTCTGAGGAGGAATTCAGCAGGGGGGAGGCGCACCACACAAATCATGTCTAGCCTGCACTCTGCATTCATGTCTAGCCTGCAGTTCTACACGCAATAGGTGAATTTTGATTGGCTCTTGTAGGCTCCACCTACTTTTCCGAATATTAATTCTAGTCCTCCAGTGACCAACTGTGTCAATTTTGAGAACCCTGCCATTAACAGTGTAACAGAATAGCTGCAATTTATACTTTCCCATGTAAAAAGTTAGTTGTTTTTGGCTCTGCCCACTATTTCTAATCTTGACATACAGTCACTCAATGACCAAGTTTATGAGCTGTGGGGTCTTTGGCATCAATTAGTTGCATTTTACCATTGAAATTAAACAAATCTGATTGGCTGTTTTTGGCCCGCTCCCTTTTCAGAATTTAAACCCCAGTCTCCAAGTGACTGACTGTACCAGAATTGAGGCCTCTGCCATTAAGAGTGTATGAATGGCAGCAAAATAAATATTCACCTTGAAAATCAAAAGGTGAATTTTGATTGGCTGCTGTAGGCTCCACTTACTTTCCTGAATATGAGTCCTAGTCACCCAGTGGCCAACTGTGTCAAGTTTGAGAACCCTGCCAATAACAGAATGGCTGAAATCAATTTAAAAAAATCTGATTGGCTGTTTGTGGCTCCACCCCCTTTAGTGAATTTGGACCCCAGTCACCCAATAGCTGACTGTATCAGGTTTGAGGCCTCTGCCATTAACAGTGTAAGAATGGTAGCAATGTAAATATTCCCTTTGAAAATCAATACTGTATATTCCTGCGTATAAGACTACTTTTTAACCCTTGAAAATCTTCTGAAAAGTTGGGGGTCGTCTTATACGCCGGGTGTCATTGATGCCGGGTGATACGCCCTATCCTGTTACCGCTTCTCAGATCTCCCTGCTGAGGGAGCGCAAACTATTCTTCCATATCGCACTGATAAACAAGGAGAGCTGACCAGTCACCAGTCTACTTAAGGAGAGTTGACCAATGCAACAGGTCAATTGACTATATACTGTTATATACTGGGTAACACATACAGTACAGCACTAGTATCTGTTCAAACACAGCAACAGTACATGATTTTTTTTTTAATTTTAATTTGGTGTGCGTTGGAAGAGGGGTAGTCTTACACGGCGAGTATATCCCAAACTCTATATTTTAACTGGAAAAGTTGGGGGGTCGTCTTATACGCCCAGTCGTCTTATACGCCGGAATATACGGTAGGTGCATTTTGATTGTCTGTTTTAGGCTCCACCCACATTTCTGAATATTAATCCCAGTCACATAGTGGCCAATTCTGTCAAGTTTGGGAACCCTGCCATGTAAAAAATTAAGTTGGTGGTGCCGCCCACTTTTTCTAACCTTGACATACAATCACTTAATTATCAAGTTTATCAGCTTTGGGGTCCTTGGTATCAATTCCTATTGAAAAATAAACAAATCTGATTGGCTGTTTGTGGCTCTGCCCCCTTACTGAATTTGAACCCTAGTGACCAACTGTACCAGGTTTGAGGCATCTGCTATTAACAGTATAAGAATAGTAGCAGCTTAAATATTCCCTTTGAAAATCGAAAGGTAAATTTTCATTGGCTGTTGTAGGCTCCACCTACCTTCTAAAATCTTAATCTCATTCACCCAGTGAGCAACTGTGCAAAGTTTGAGAACCCTGCCATTAACGGTGTAAGAATGGCTGCAGTTTATATTTTCCCAGTAAAAGTTGTTTTGGCTCCGCCCACTTTTTGTAACCTGGACACACAGTCACTCAATGACCAATCTGAAATCTGATTGGCTGTTTGTGACCACACCCCTTTAGTGAATTTGGACCCCATTCACCCAAAGACTGACTGTAGCAAGTTTGAAGCCTCTGCCATTAACAGTGTAAGAATGGCAGCAATTTAAATATTCCCCTTGAAAATAAATAGGTGAATTTTGTTTGGCTGTTGTAGGCCCCACCCACTTTTTGTAACCTGGACACACAGTCACTCAATGACCAAGTTTGTGAGCTTTTAGGTTCCCGGCATCAAAAATGTGTGAATAGAAGCAGTTTATCCACCAAGGAAATCTGATTGGCTGTTTGTGACCCCGCCCCTTTAGTGAATTTAGACCCCAGTCACCCAAAGACCGACTGTAGCAAGTTTGAAGCCTCTGCCATTAACCACTTCACCACTGAGGGGTTTTACCCCCTGACCACCAGAGCAATTTTCACCTTTCAGCGCTCCGTCCATTCATTCGTCTATAACTTTATTATTACTTATCGCAATGAAATGAACTATATCTTGTTTTTTCCGCCACCAATTAGGCTTTCTTTAGGTGGGACATTATGCCAAGAATTATTTTATTCTAAATGTGTTTTAATGGGGAAAATAGGAAAAAATGTGGGAAAAAATTATTATTTTCAGTTTTCGGCCATTATAGTTTTTAAATAATGCATGCTACTGTAATTAAAACCCATGAAATTTATTTGCCTATTATTCCCGATTATAAAACCGTTTAAATTATGTCCCTATCACAATGTTTGGCCCCAATATTTTATTTGGAAATAAAGGTGCATTTTTTTCAGTTTTGCGTCCATCCCTAATTACAAGCCCGTAGTTTATAAAGTAACAGTGTTATACCCTCTTGACATAAATATTTAAAAAGTTCAGTCCCTAAGGTAACTATTTATGTTTTTTTTTATTGTATATATATATATATATTTTTTAAAAATTACAAAAAAAAAAAAAATTGGGGAGTGTGGGAGGTAATGAGTTAATTTATTATGTAAAACAATTTATTTGTATGTGTAAAATGCATTAGGGTGTAGTTTACTATTTGGACACAAGATGGCCACAGTGAGTATGTTTACATGCGACCTGTAAGCGACCGGAAGGACGCTTACAGGAAGCAGTAGGAGGCTGGGAGACTCGCAATGATCGCGCTGTTTCTCAAAGAAGCAGCAGATCATTGCGGGGGCTTAGATCAACGAACGAGAATGGATTTTCCCGTTCATTGATCTCCGGGCAAGCGGGCGGCGGCGTGCACGAGCGGCGGGTGCGCGCGCACGAGCGGCGGTAGCGCGGACAGCGGCGGGAGCGCGGAAGGTACGGATTTCTCCGTCCCTGGTTTTTTAGGAGGGAAAAAAGGGACGGAGAAATTCGTACCGCCGGGGGTAAAGTGGTTAACAGTATAAGAATGGCAATAAATATTCCCCTTGAAAATAAATAGGTGAATTTTGTTTGACTGTTGTAGGCTCCACCCACCTTCCTGAATATTGATCCCAGTCACCCAGTGACCAAGTGTGCCAAGTTTGAAAACCCTGCGAGTGTAAGAATGGCTGCAGTTTAGATTTTCCCATTTAAAACGAATGGCTGAAATTTGATTGGCTGTTTTATGCTCCGCCCACTTTTCCTGGATTTGTAACCTCGGTCACCAAGTGACCACCTGTGCCAAGTGTGGGGACTCTGGCTTGATTACTGTGAGAATGGCAGCCATTTCATTTTTTCCATTGACATGAATGGGTGAAATCTGATTTGCTGTTTGTAGCTCCGCCCAGGTGTGCAGGGGGGACGCGAGACCCCCAGAACATATCATCCCAGGTAGTAAGGGATCTGCCGTTTTTGCGTGATTGCGGCGGCACACACACACACACACACACGCACGCACGCACACACACACACACACACACACACGCACACACACACACACGATTTTATATATATAGATGTAACTTGCTCAGGGCTAGTTCACACTGCGTGATTTTTCAGTGATTTGCTGATCACTGCCGATCAGCAAAATGCTGCTGCTAATGCAAGTCAATGGTAGTGTTCACACTGTAGCAAACGCCAGTGATTAGAGATTTGCTGAGGCCCTATTCACACTTGAGCGTTTTGCCGGCAATTTCGGCAAACCGCTCAAACGCTAGTGCTTTTCAAAACACTAGTGTAATTAAGCCCTATGGGCCTATTCTTATTTGGCCGATTTGCGGTAATCTCCACAAATCGCAAAACGCAAACGCGTCGTCTGCACCATTTTCAGGCGATTTCCCGGCGATCGCGTTTCAGTGCTATAGAAGCGCTAAATGCGATCGTGGAGAAATTGCTGCAGTGTTCAGTGATTTTTCCTCTGAAAAATCACTCACGCAAATTGCTCTTTCAAGTGTGAATGGGGCCTGATGGTGCAGGCAGCATTTTTGGAGCGATTTTGGAGTGATTACATTTCAATGTTATAGAATCACAAAACACAATCACTCCTAAATCGCTTTCCTGTACAGTGAAAAAATAGCTTTTTACTGAACGCCGGCGATCAGCAAAATGCTACCAAAGAGGCCAGTGTGAACTAGCCCTCAGGTAACAGCACCACCCGGAGGATGGAGGGAGAATTGCCGCACTGGAGCCCAGAGAGGTAAGTGCTACAGATCTCTCTAGCGGCGTGATTTTTTCCCCCCAAAATCTTAAAATCTGGAAATAATCCTACCACCAGGGAGTTTAAATATTAGAAAGCTAGTGGTTGTGTGCTGCAGTCATGTGAAGTCTCACAATGAGAACTTTTTCTAGTAAAATCAAGGTCTGTTCTGGAATGATGAGGATTCTTGCTGTGGGTGCTGCATGGAACTGCGTTAGTATAAACCTCCTCATTCCCAACCTTTCACCTATTCACACTATATCTACCTGATATGACTCAGGCGAAAGATGCACATTTTACCAGCTAACAGCAAGATCCTATGTTTGGCATACAAATCTATACACAAGTCCTGCCCAACCTACATCTCTGCACACACTATCCGAGATTGTATACCAGGGAATAATTGCAAACACACACTCAGTCCGTAAGGACAGGCCCTATAGGTATATAGTAAAGAGTAGATAACTCATTAAAATGACATAAAAAACGTAAGCAAATAAGGGCACCCGTTCAGGTGACTCCTATATTTAAAGTTCAACATGTACAGGATCTTCTCTGATAAACATTAGACTTTCATATATTTTAGATTCAAATACACACAACTGAAGTAGTTCAAGTCTTTTATTGTTTTAATATTGATGATTTTGGCATATAGCTCATGAAAACCCACATTTCCTATCTCAAAAAATTTACATATTTCATCCGACCAATAAAAGAAAAGTTTTTTTTAAAACAAAAAAAGTCAACCTTCAAATAATTATGTTCAGTTATGCACTCAATACTTGGTTGGGAATCCTTTTGCAGAAATGACTGCTTCAGTGCGGCGTGGCATGGAGGCAATCAGCCTGTGGCACTGCTCAGGTGTTATGGAGGCCCAGGATGCTTCGATAGCGGCCTTAAGCTCATCCAGAGTGTTGGGTCTTGCGTCTCTCAACTTTCTCTTCACAATATCCCACAGATTCTCTATGGGGTTCAGGTCAGGAGAGTTGGCAGGCCAATTGAGCACAGTAATACCATGGTCAGTAAACCATTAACCAGTGGTTTTGGCACTGTGAGCAGGTGCCAGGTCGTGCTGAAAAATGAAATCTTCATCTCCATAAAGCTTTTCAGCAGATGGAAGCATGAACCCACTTTTGAACCAGAAACAGCGGCAGAAGCGCCTGACCTGGGCTACAGAGAAGCAGCACTGGACTGTTGCTCAGTGGTCCAAAGTACTTTTTTTCGGATGAAAGCAACTTTTACATGTCATTCGGAAATCAAGGTGCCAGAGTCTGGAGGAAGACTGGGGAGAGGGAAATGCCAAAATGCCTGAAGTCCAGTGTCAAGTACCCACAGTCAGTGATGGTCTGGGGTGCCATGTCAGCTGCTGGTGTTGGTCCACTGTGTTTTATCAAGGGCAGGGTCAATGCAGCTAGCTATCAGGAGATTTTGGAGCACTTCATGCTTCCATCTGCTGAAAAGCTTTATGGAGATGAAGATTTCATTTTCCAGCACGACCTGGCACCTGCTCACAGTGCCAAAACCACTGGTAAATGGTTTATTGACCATGGTATTACTGTGCTCAACTGGCCTGCCAACTCTCCTGAACTGAACCCCATAGAGAATATGTGGGATATTGTGCTATCGAAGCATTCTGGGCCTCCATAACACCTGAGCAGTGCCACAGGCTGATTGCCTCCATGTCACGCCGCATTGAAGCAGTCATTTCTGCAAAAGGATTCCCGACCAAATATTGAGTGCATAACTGAACATAATTATTTGAATGTTTACTTTTTTTGTTTTAAAAACACTTTTCTTTTATTGGTCGGATGAAATATGCTAATTTTTTGAGATAGGAATTTTGGGTTTTCATAAGCTGTATGCCAAAATCATCAATATTAAAACAATAAAAGGCTTGAACTAGTTCAGTTGTGTGTAATGAATCTAAAATATATGAAAGTCTAATGTTTATCAGTACATTACAGAAAATAATGAACTTTATCACAATATGATAATTGTTTGAGAAGATCCCATATATGTATGCAAGAACAGATAAGTGGAGGTCTTTGCTTATCCCCCAACACTCAAAGAATTGCAGTGTGGTGTAGCTATGCCACTCAAAGATCAGAACCTTAAATCAAATAGGGGACAGTTGTATTGGCCGTACTCAGTCTATGCCCCAATGTACATCTGCCCAATAGTCAGGTACATCCTGTCGCCTAGCTGGAGCTGGGGAGATTGAGAATAAAAGGTGGTGCTATTTACAAAGTGCTTGTATACTGAGACTCTAATATGTTTCACCCTGCGGCTTTATCAAAAAGTGCTATACATATATACAATGAACATATAGTGCACCCCCCACTAACAGAATATCCCCCAGCAAATAACCCAAGTCAGAGCTGAAGCACCCTGTTTGGTGCAAGTTTAAATACTAGAGGTGATAGATATACACACCCACAGGGTGTGTCAGACAAAGTTATGGCATACCAGTTCTGTGGTGGTGGCAAGATGTAATGTATACAGGCTGAACGGCATCTCTGCGCCCTGTAACCAGCTCAGTACGCCCTACATCTCTGATCTGGTCAGCAGATACACACCTGGCCTCCCACTTCGCTCCTCCAACAACCTCCCCCTAACCACCCAACACATCTTACACTCCCATGCATGACTACAGGACTTCACTAGAGCTGCCCCAATCCTGTGGAACTCTCTCCCACTGCCTATTAGGCTTGCCCCGCCTTCAACACCTTCAAAAACGCACTCAAAACTCACTTCTTCAAGGAGGCCTATATCAACTCAACACTGCTCTAACTCTCTCTGCCAAGAACTTCTTGATGCACCCCCTCCTTTCATGTCACCTACCCCTCCCTCTAGATTGTAATCCTTTGGCAGGGCCCTCTCCCCTTGTGTATCATACTTGACTGTGTGCACTTTACCCAGAATTATGGAACTTGTATTTTTACCACTACCATTCCAGTTTATGATCTGGCATTGTACTACTGTCTGCATTGTGTAGTGTAACTTTTGCTATTACCTGTATTGTTGTATCTATTGTCTTACCTGTATTGTGCTGTCACCCTTGTTATCATTGTCTGTAATCCTATTTATTGTACAGCACTGCGTAATATGTTGGCGCTATATAAATCCAATAAATAATAATAACAACACAAAGGTTGCATTTACTCTGAGAGCAGATACACACTGCAGAGCACTTGTTTATTAATTTTTGTTTTTAAAAACACACTCCCATTGACTTGCATTAAAATCACATTAATGTAATCAAGCAAGTTAAAACGCTGCATCCCTGTGGCAGAACGCCGCAATTAAATCTCCCAAATCCCAGGGCGAACATCCACCACTTTGAAAGTCATGGATTTTGCTGCCCAGGGAGGCAGAGCTTAGCGCTGTAGCTCTGCCTCCATTAGCGTCAATCCACGCAGATCTCCGCCTCTCCCCTGCTCCTCTCAGTGAAAGAAGACTGAGAGGGGCAGGGAAAGGCGGTGATCAGCGGGGATTGACGCGAGTTAAGGCAGAGCTACAGCGCTAAGCTTGGCCTCTATAAGGAAGCGCTCCCCGATTTTTGCACAGGTGATTTGGGGGTTTAATTACGGCGTTCTGCCATGGGGATGCTGCGTTTTAGCTTGCCTGATAGTGTAGAAGATAAATGGTAAATAAGAAAAGCAATTTTATTATGCTTCAGACTGATCATCACGTCCAGGTGGCTGCTCTGTTGTGGTGCCGCACTTCGGCACGCTCCTGGGCACGCCCCTGTGCCGTTCACCGGTAGTCCTGGGATCAGTGAACGGGAACATGGTTCCCATTCGCTGATCTAAGTCCCCAGCAGAAAAACCGACTGTCTCTTATCAGAGGCCGCAGTCTTTCTGCAAAAAAAATGTTTCCCAGCCTCCTTGTGCTTCCAGGAAGCAAGAAGCACAAGGAAAAAAAAAAACTCAAGGTGGCCATCTTGTGGCCAAATAGTAAAACTACATCTACATACATTTTTCAAGGCAATTTACACACAGTATAACATTAAAAATTAACTGTTTATTTCCCAACACCAAAAAATTACCCAAATAAAAATGTTTATGGAAAAAAATTACAATCAAAAAACAAAAAAAACCCCATAAATAGTTACCTAAGGGTCTGAACTTTTTAAATATGCATGTGAAGGGGGTATACTACGAACATTTTTTAAATAATAAGCTTGTAAATAGTGATGGATGCAAAACTGAAAAAAATGCACCTTTATTTCCAAATAAAATGTTGGCGCCATACATTGTGATAGGGACAAAATTTAAATGGTGTAATAACTGAGACAAACGGGCAAATAAAATACATAGGTTTTAATTATGGTAGCATGTATTATTTTAAAGCTATAATGGCCGAAAACTGAGAAATAATGATTTTTTTTCTTAATATTCCTGTTAAAATGCATTTATAAAAAAAATAATTGTTAGCAAAAAGTACCTCCCAAAGAAAACCTAATTAGTGCTGGAAAAAACAAGATATAGATCAATAAATTGTGATAAGTAGTGATAAAGTTATTAGCGAATGAATGGGAGGTGAAAATTGCTCTGATGCATAAGGTGAAAAATCCCCGCGGGCTGAAATGGTTAATGGGTTAATTTACTTTAGAACAGGATGGGGGCGTAGTGTTGGGCACTTTGGTCTGGACCTGATTAATCATTTAAAGTCCTTGATTTTGGCAAAGCTTCTGTATACTAAAAACGCAGCATGAAGGGGCTCAGTGAAGGTGGTGGTGAAGGTGTGGATAAATCTGATGGGGTCACAGAGCTCATAAAATGATAGTCGCCCCGCCTCATAATCCAGATATACACCAAAACTGGGTGTGCAGGCTGGTGCATCAAACTTGATCCACTCATTGTTATGGACAACACTAAGCTTGTTTTCAGAGCATATAAGACACCAAGACTTTGTATTTCTCCCAATACCTTTCTCAGCTTTTTATTTGTCTATGCTGGAATAAGCGACTCCCAACCTAAAACCGCCCGTTTTACCTGTTTCCACTTCCCAGTAATGTCGCCCTGATGAAAAAACAGTTACACTTAAAACCTGATTATTGATAAATCGTGCCGGATTCTCTGGATAATTATTCAGCTGTTCTGCATGAGATACTCTTTTCAGATCCTCAGAGATGTTTACGTTATTCCCAGCTGTATCTCTGTCTAGTATGATGTCTGTATCAGTCTGGGCAAAAATATCTATACTAACTTCCCTCATAATACGGGACAGGCCATGCAACAATGTTATAAAAGTCTCTTCTTGACGGAAATGTTTCACACCAGTTGCTGTCCCCTCTGACTCCTGATGTCCCTCTGTTATAGTGTCATTGTCCTCTCCATGTTCCTGCAATACGTGTAATGGATCTGTCATACTGCAAAGCTTCTCAACTTTCATTATCGTCTTGGAGAATTTGTCCACTTCTGTTTCCAGATGTTTGATAAGATCAGATACAGAACAGGAGACCAGCCCTTCCTGTAGATATATTTCATGAAGGATCCTCTGCTCCAGATCATCCAGCTTTGTCTTTATTTCTGTGAGCAAGGTATTGATTGTCTTTTTTACACAAGCAGTATCCTTCTTCATTTTACTCTCATGGTCGAGAAGCATCTGGATATGACTCTTGGCCTGTGCTTTTTGTGAGGACAACTTATCAAGACTGTTTTTCAACCTTTCTCTTTTCTTCTCAAAAGCATCATTTATTGAGTCCACCTGATGCTGCTTATGTTCTCCATCCAGCCTGCAGGACACACAGATGCACACAGAATCCTCATTGCAGTAATACTCCAAGATCTTCTTGTGGACGGAGCATTTCCTGTTCTCCAGGCAAGTGGTCGGCTCTATCAGTACATGTTCTGCTGCTTTATTGTGGACCTTCACATGACCCTCACACAGAGAAGCTTCACAATGCACACATGTCTTTACAGCAGACACTGAAGAGTTAATGCAGTAGTTGCACAAGATTCCACTTATCTCCTGCTCTGGAATATTAGGCTGGAGACTCTCTGCAATGTTCCTTAAAGCGATGTTCCTGTGCAGTGCAGGACGCTCTGCAAACTCCGTACGGCATTGAGGACAGGAATAGCCAGATCCTTCTTGGGCATCCAGCACGTCTCCTATACAGCTGCTGCAGAAGTTGTGGCCACATCTCAGCAGGACAGGGTCCTGGTAGACATTCAGGCAGATGGAGCAGTTCAACTCCTCGCTGACATTAGCAAACGCCATTGCTGTGAAGTTGGAGGTAGTGTTGGGCGAACATCTAGATGTTCGGGTTCGGGCCGAACAGGCCGAACATGGCCGCGATGTTCGGGTGTTCGACCCGAACTCCGAACATAATGGAAGTCAATGGGGACCCGAACTTTTGTGGTTTGTAAAGCCTCCTTACATGCTACATATAGAGTGACCAGACGTCCCGGATTGCCCGGGACACGTCCCGGATTCGGGGTCCGCTGTCCCAGGCTTAATGAGGTCCCGGGAAACGTCCCGCTTTCAGCAGCGGGACGTCCCGGCCTCGGGACTCTGGCCACTCTCTCCTCAATGAACTGGCAGCGGCGTCTATAGACGCCGTGCCAGTTCATTGCCCGCAGCCCCGCTCCAGCCTCCTCTTCCGGTGTCTGTTTCCGACACCGGCAGGCGAGCAGGGCTACGGCAAGATGGCTGCCGAAGCCCTGTACTGGAGACCTATTTGTGTCACTAGTACAGGGCTTCGGGCGCCATCTTGCCGTAGCCCTGTCAGCGCGGGAGAGAAGAGCAGGAGGAGGAAGACGGTCCCGGGACGGAGCAGCGCGCCAGAGGCCGGACACTTCTGCCAGGTGAGTAAATGCTTTCTTTTCCAGGTGAAATGTTTGCCCGCATTGTTTCTTTTCCAGGTGAAATGTTTGCCCGCATTGTTTCTTTTCCAGGTGAAATGTTTGCCCGCATTGTTTCTTTTCCAGGTGAAATGTTTGCCCGCATTGTTTCTTTTCCAGGTGAAATGTTTGCCCGCATTGTTTCTTTTCTGGCGAAATGTTTGCCCGCAGTGCGTTTCTTTTCTGGCGAAATGTTTGCCGCATTGCGTTTCTTTTCTGGTGAAATGTTTGCCGCATTGCGTTTCTTTTCTGGTGAAATGTTTGCCCGCAGTGCGTTTCTTTTCTGGCGAAATGTTTGCCCGCATTGCGTTTCTTTTCTGGCGAAATGTTTGCCCGCAGTGCGTTTCTTTTCTGGCGAAATGTTTGCCCGCATTGCGTTTCTTTTCTGGTGAAATGTTTGGCCGCAGTGCGTTTCTTTTCTGGTGAAATGTTTGCCCGCAGTGCGTTTCTTTTCTGGTGAAATGTTTGGCCGCAGTGCGTTTCTTTTCTGGTGAAATGTTTGCCCGCAGTGCGTTTATTTTGTACTGACATGTTGCCCGCATTGCGTTTATTTTGTACTGACATGTTTGCCCGCATTGCATTTATTTTATACTGACATGTTGCCTATTGCGTTTATTTTCTGGTGTCCGGGGTAACTGTTACTGCATTTATTATTTAATGGTCATAGATGGCTATGTTTGCTGCTTTGTGGTTACGGTATACTATTAGCATCACACAGTTTCTGCACACCCATGATACAAAGTCTCGTTTGTCCACATCATGGCGTAAACACTGCTTTCTTATGCCTCGCTGTTACATCATTACGTTAGCTCCGCCCATACAATGTCATGGCCACGCCCGCCCCCCTCCCCCAGTCTTCGCCGCTGCGTGCTCCTCACTCCTTCCCACTTTTCGCCCCCCCCCCCCCCTGTCCCAGGTTGGACCCACAAAAATATGGTCACTCTAGCTACATACCCCAAATTTACAGGGTATGTGAACCTTGGGAGTGGGTACAAGAGGAAAAAAAAATTAGCAAAAAGAGCTTATAGTTTTTGAGAAAATCGATTTTAACGTTTCAAAGGAAAAACTGTCTTTTAAATGCGGGAAATGTCTGTTTTCTTTGCACAGGTAACATGTTTTTTGTCGGCATGCAGTCATAAATGTAATACATATAAGAGGTTCCAGGAAAAGGCACCGGTAACGGTAACCCAGCAGCAGCACACGTGATGGAACAGGAGGAGGCGCAGGAGGAGAAGGCCACGCTTTGTGAGACACAACAACCCTGGCCTTGCATGAGGGCAAGAAGCGTGCGGATAGCATGCTTTGTACCGCCATGCAGTCATAAATGTAATAAAGATAAGAGGTTCCATAAACAGGGACCGGCAACGCTAACCCAGCAGCAGCAGCAGCAGCACACGTGATGGAACAGGAGGAGGCGCAGGAGGAGAAGGCCACGCTTTGTGAGACACAACAACCCAGGCCTTGCATGAGGACAAAAAGCGTGCGGATAGCATGCTTTTTACCGCCATGCAGTCATAAATGTAATAAAGATAAGTGGTTCAATAAACAGGGACCACGCGGCAACGCTAACCCAGCAGCAGCAGACGTGATGGAACAGGAGGAGGCGCAGGAGGAGAAGGCCACGCTTTGTGAGACACAACAACCCAGGCCTTGCATGAGGGCAAGAAGCGTGCGGATAGCATGCTTTGTACCGCCATGCAGTCATAAATGAAATAAAGATAAGTGGTTCAATAAACAGGGACCACGCGGCAACGCTAACCCAGCAGCAGCAGACGTGATGGAACAGGAGGAGGCGCAGGAGGAGAAGGCCACGCTTTGTGAGACACAACAACCCAGGCCTTGCATGAGGGCAAGAAGCGTGCGGATAGCATGCTTTGTACCGCCATGCAGTCATAAATGTAATAAAGATAAGTGGTTCAATAAACAGGGACCACGCGGCAACGCTAACCCAGCAGCAGCAGACGTGATGGAACAGGAGGAGGCGCAGGAGGAGAAGGCCACGCTTTGTGAGACACAACAACCCAGGCCTTGCATGAGGGCAAGAAGCGTGCGGATAGCATGCTTTGTACCGCCATGCAGTCATAAATGTAATAAAGATAAGTGGTTCAATAAACAGGGACCACGCGGCAACGCTAACCCAGCAGCAGCAGACGTGATGGAACAGGAGCAGGCGCAGGAGGAGAAGGCCACGGTTTTTGAGACACAACAACCCAGGCCTTGCATGAGGACAAAAAGCGTGCGGATATAGCAGCAATGCTTTTTGCCGCCATGCAGTCATAAATGTAATACAGATGAGAGGTTCAATAAACAGGGACCGGAAACGCTACACCATCCCAGATGTTCATTGGTCATGTTACTTGGTTGGGGTCCTGGAGTGTTGCGTAGTCATTTCCAATCCAGGATTGATTCATTTTAATTTGAGTCAGACGGTCTGCATTTTCTGTAGAGAGGCGGATACGCCGATCTGTGACGATGCCTCCGGCAGCACTGAAACAGCGTTCCGACATAACGCTGGCTGCCGGGCAAGCCAGCACCTCTATTGCGTACATTGCCAGTTCGTGCCAGGTGTCTAGCTTCGATACCCAATAGTTGAAGGGTGCAGATGGATTGTTCGACACAGCTACGTCATCTGACATGTAGTCCTTGACCATCTTCTCCAGGCGATCGGTGTTGGAGGTGGATCTGCACGCTTGCTGTTCAGTGGGCTGCTGCTGCATGGGTGTCAGAAAATTTTCCCACTCCAAGGACACTGCCGATACCGTTCCCTTTTGGGTACTAGCTGCGGCTTGCGTTGTTTGCTGCCCTCCTGGTCGTCCTGGGTTTGCGGAAGTCAGTCTGTCTGCGTACAACTGGTTAGAGGAGGGGGAGGATGTCAATCTCCTCTCTAAAGTCTCCACAAGGGCCTGCTGGTATTCTTCCATTTTGACCTGTCTGACTCTTTCTTCAAGCAGTTTTGGAACATTGTGTTTGTACCGTGGATCCAGAAGGGTATAAACCCAGTAATTGGTGTTGTCCAGAATGCGCACAATGCGTGGGTCACGTTCAATGCAGTCTAGCATGAATTGAGCCATGTGTGCCAGAGTCCTACCAGAATCCTCATCATCCTCTTGTGAGCGTTGTGATAGTTGTTGTGATGCATCATAGTCGTCACCTGCCTCCTGGTCTGCTTCTGCTGACCATTCGCGTTGAATTGTGGAAGTCCAACGTGCACCGCTCTGGCCCTCGTCAGTGGTGGCATGAAATTCCTGCTCCAACTCCAGCTGTTCCTCCTCCTCTTCTTCGTCATAGCTGCTGGGGCCAGTGTTCCCTGAGGCGGATGGCCTGATGTTGGTACCATCACGCTGATCGTTTTCTCCTTCAGATTCCCCCAGTTGCATCATGACAGCTGTTTCCTTGATTTTTAACATCGACCTCTTCAGTAAACACAGCAGTGGTATGGTAATGCTGACTGAAGAGTTGTCACTGCTCACAAGCAACGTGGATTGCTCAAAATTTTGGAGGACTTGGCAGAGGTCCAACATGTTGGCCCAATCGGATCTACAGAAGCTTGGCAGCTGGCCGGATGCGCCTCGGTACTGCGCCGTCATGTACTGGACCACTGCACTCTTCTGCTCGCAAAAGCGGGCTAGCATGTGCAGCGTAGAATTCCAGCGCGTAGGGACATCACACAGCAAGCGATGGTGGGGGAGATTGAAGCGCTCCTGCATCTTGGCGAGTGCCCCCGAAGCAGTACTGGAATTTCTACAATGTTTGGCCACTCGACGCACCTTCAACAGAAGATCGGCCACGCCTGGGTATGTCCTCAGGAACCGCTGAACTACTAGGTTCATCACGTGCGCCAGGCAAGGGATGTGTGTCAGCTTAGCCAACCTTAAAGCGCGAATGAGATTACTCCCATTATCACACACAACCATGCCCGGTTTCAGGTCCAGCGGTGCCAGCCACAAATCCGTCTGTTCCTTTATTCCCCTCCAAATTTCCTCCCCTGTGTGCTGCTTATCCCCAAGGCAGATTAGCTTCAGCAACGCTTGCTGACGCATGCCAACAGTTGTGCTGCACTGCTTCCACGATCCTACTGCTGCTGGGTTAGCGTTTCCGGATGAGGTACAGCTTTGAGATGCGTTGGAGGAGAAGGAGTCAGAGAGGTAGGTGCTGCTGTTGTTATCCAGTGGGAGGGACGGCGGTGCAGCTGTTTGTGGCGTGGGCAACACCCGTGCCGTAGCAGGTGAGGAATCGCTGCCAGGCTCCACAAGGTTCACCCAGTGCGCGGTAAGGGAGATGTATCGACCCTGGCCGAACGCACTCGTCCAGGTGTCAGTGGTGAGGTGAACCTTGCAGGCAACGGCATTCTTCAAGCTTCGGGTTATTTTGCTGACCACGTGCTCATGCAACTCAGGCACTGCAGAGCGCGCAAAGTGGTAGCGGCTGGGAACCACGTAACGTGGGATGGCCACTGACATCATGCCCTTGAAGCTGTTTGTCTCCACCACTCGATATGGCAGCATTTCGCAGGCCAGAAGCTTGGCTATGCTGGCTGTTACTGCCACGGCCTGGGGGTCATTTGCTGGCAATTTCCTCTTGCGCTCAAACATCTCCGACACAGACAACTGAACCGTAGCGCTGCACACGGAAGGGCTGTTGGTTGTTGTGTTTGATGAACACTGGGAGACCTCAAGAGCACTACTCCGGAAAGTGACAGTGTCAGCGTCGTCTGATGTTTGTGAATGTTGTGAACCACGCAATGGCTGGGCTACTGCTGCTGCTGAGGCGGGTCTGGTGGTGAGTCTGGTGAACCCAAGGGAGGCAGTGTTGTTGCTGGTACCCTGTCCTGACGCGTTTGCCCACAGAGTGGGATGTTTGGATAGCATGTGACGGCTCATGCTGGTGGTGGAGAGGTTGTTAATACTTTTCCCCCTGCTCAGGCGGGTCTTGCACACCTTGCAAATCGCCATGGTAACATCCTCAGTGCAGTCTTCAAAGAAAGCCCAGACTTTGGAGCACCTGCCTCCTTGCTGGCGATTTCTGTTTGCTCCTCTTTTGCCTCTCACTTGAACTTCCACGCTTGTGGTGCCTGAAATTGCGCGCCGCCTACCTTGTGGCACAAGGCGAACTCGTGCAGCAGTGGGTTCTTCAACAGACTCATCTGTGCTGCTGCTACGACGGCGATGTTCTCGTTCACAAACAAAATCTGGGTCTCTGTCCACATTGTCCATACCCTCCTCTTCCATCTCCTCAAACTCGTCATATGTCATTGTGGGCCGCCGCCGTGGAGTAGAGCTCCCCACAACAACCTCTGCGCAGCACACTCCAACGTCGTCTTCCAGATCTTGTCGGCCGACCTCCTGCAATTGCAACCCCTCCTGCCCAAATTGCTCTGGGATTTGGGTTTCCGAGTCCTCCTCGGACTCGCCTTGTATTTCAGTGCGCGGTGCATTTCCCACAGTTAACGGTTGTGAATCCAGGCACAACATTTCTGGCTGTTCCTCCATTGACCTTTGAAAGGTGGAAGTTTGTTGGGCTGGGAATAGCTCCTGCGAATACCCCATTGTGTCCTGAGGTAATTCATCGGACTGGTTATCTGGCAGTTGTGTGCGTGGTGTCGCTGCCGGTTGTGTCAGCTTTGTGCCCACTGGCTCCTTGTAACTGGCTGAGGACTCGGACCTCGTGCGTGATGTGCTGGTGCTGCTTAACCCACTGCTGGACGCTTGAGAGGTCATCCAAGTAATTATCTGGTCCTGTTCTTTTGGATTTGTGAGGGTTGTTGTCCTGGACAACATGGGCGGTATTGAGTGGGTTTTCTTGGGTGCTCCCCTGTGGCCTGTACGTGAACCGTCAGGGGAAACACCTCTTCCCTTGCCCCTCCCTCTTTCACCGGATTTCTTCCTCATTTCACTTATCCTTACAGTACACGCTGACTGGCAGCAGTACAGTGGCAGTACAGAAATGCTATACAGTACCACTATTCCCAGCAGCGACACAGAGCACAATGCTATACAGTGACGGGTGAGCGGTGTACCACTATTCCCAGCAGCGACACAGAGCACAATGCTATACAGTGGCGGGTGAGCGGTGTACTACTATTCCCAGCAGACACAGAACAGTAAACAGAATGCTATATAGTGTGGCTGAGCGAGCGGTGTACCACTATTCCCAGCAGACACAGAACAGTAAACAGAATGCTATATAGTGTGGCTGAGCGAGCGGTGTACCACTATTCCCAGCAGACACAGAACAGTAAACAGAATGCTATATAGTGTGGCTGAGCGAGCGGTGTACCACTATTCCCAGCAGACACAGAACAGTGAACAGAATGCTATATAATGTGGCTGAGCGAGGTACACAGAGTGGCAGTAAACAGAATGCTATATAGTGTGGCTGAGCGAGTGGTGTACCACTATTCCCAGCAGACACAGAACAGTAAACAGAATGCTATATACTAGTGTGGCTGAGCGAGCGGTGTACCACTATTCCCAGCAGACACAGAACAGTGAACAGAATGCTATATAATGTGGCTGAGCGAGGTACACAGAGTGGCAGTAAACAGAATGCTATATAGTGTGGCTTAGCGAGCGGTGTACTACTATTCCCAGCAGACACAGAACAGTAAACAGAATGCTATATAGTGTGGCTGAGCGAGCGGTGTACCACTATTCCCAGCAGACACAGAACAGTGAACAGAATGCTATATAATGTGGCTGAGCGAGGTACACAGAGTGGCAGTAAACAGAATGCTATATAGTGTGGCTGAGCGAGTGGTGTACCACTATTCCCAGCAGACACAGAACAGTAAACAGAATGCTATATAGTGTGGCTGAGCGAGCGGTGTACCACTATTCCCAGCAGACACAGAACAGTGAACAGAATGCTATATAATGTGGCTGAGCGAGGTACACAGAGTGGCAGTAAACAGAATGCTATATAGTGTGGCTGAGCGAGCGGTGTACTACTATTCCCAGCAGACACAGAACAGTGAACAGAATGCTATATAGTGTGGCTGAGCGAGCGGTGTACCACTATTCCCAGCAGACACAGAACAGTGAACAGAATGCTATATAATGTGGCTGAGCGAGGTACACAGAGTGGCAGTAAACAGAATGCTATATAGTGTGGCTGAGCGAGCGGTGTACTACTGTTCCCAGCAGCGACACAATGACAGGGGGGACCCTGGCTAGCGTGGCTGGAGCGCGAACTACCCTGCCTGCCTACCCAAAGCTAAACCCACAGACAAATGGCGGAGATATGACGTGGTTCGGGTATTTATTTACCCGAACCACGTGACAGTTCGCCCAATCAGAGCGCGTTCGGGTCCGAACCACGTGACCCGTTCGGCCAATCACAGCGCTAGCCGAACGTTCGGGGAACGTTCGGCCATGCGCTCTTAGTTCGGCCATGTGGCCGAACGGTTTGGCCGAACACCATCAGGTGTTCGGCCGAACTCGAACATCACCCGAACAGGGTGATGTTCTGCAGAACCCGAACAGTGGCGAACACTGTTCGCCCAACACTAGTTGGAGGTAGGAATTAAAGAGAAACAAGTTTTGTCAGCCAGTGTTTGTTACGTGAGCTGAAAGGGGGGTGTGACCAGACTGAGTACGTTTCAATTCCTGGCTTCATACAATGAGTTCCTAGAACATAACTTCTGTAATAGGCTTTAATGAACACTGATTTTTTGTTTTGTTAGCAAATATAATATTTCTGATCTGCAGCAATGACTAGTATCTATGCCAGGCATGGGCAAACTTGGCTCTCCAGCTGTTAAGGAACTACAAATCCCACAATGCATTTGCCTTTATGAGTCATGACTGTGGCTGTCAGACTCCTGCAATGCATTGTGGGACTTGTAGTTCCTCAACAGCTGGAAGGCCAAGTTTGCCCTTGCCTGATCTATGCAGATAGACCTGGATTTACATTGTGGAGCGTACCCACATCCCCCCAGACCCCACCAGCAGCGCATTGGCCCTCTGAACCGTCCATTTCTTCACTAGTGTGAAGAAACATTTAGTTGTCCCATCTCCACCAATGCAGGGCTTCATCTTCTGTCTCCAGGCCGCTGGGCTCAGCAGTCTGGAAAAATAGGTGTTGCAGCAAAGATGTATTCCATCCAGTGGAACATGCGCAACAAATCCGTACAAATGGACGCATGTGACTGGTTCCATAGGTTAACATTGGATGCGTTCTGTTCCATTTACGGTCCGCTTTTTAATGCTAATGTGAACCGGCTTCAACTATTATCTGTTGCAAAACTTTATCTAAGAAATGTATTTGGGAAAGGCCTTGTGTAATATCTATTTTGGTATTCAGGTCTGGAAGCAGAACTGTTTGCAAGGTTCCATATGCCTGGACCATTTTGTGGAATACCGTTAACACTTAGTTGTGTACCTTGTACCTTTTTATGCTCTCTTTTGCTGACAGGGGAAAACACTGAAAGGCCCGGTTCACACTGGCAATTAGTGGCTAAACGGATCTGTGAAAACTGTTCTGATTACCAGTCAATCGGATCCGTTTTCACTCCGTTTGTCTTCGGCTGCTTCTATTCCGTTTCCCCATATCTCCATCACCAAAGTGGATTTTGCTGGCTTAAACGGTCCGTTTCTTTACTAGTGTAAAGAAACGTTCCGTTTTCTAATTGCCGCCAATGCAGGGCTTCGGCTTCCGTTTCCATTCCGCCAGGCTCAGCAGTCCAGAAAAATTGCTACAGAACCAAATTTGCTGTCTGTTCAGCAGATCGTGCAGAATGGATCCATAGGTTAACATTAGATCCGTTTTTTACCACCAGTTTGAAGCGGGCCAAAACACAATAAAAAACAGTAATGCCAAAAATGTTTTTTTTGTGTGCAAATTGCAAATCATGGGTGACAGAAAGGCTCCCAATTTACAGGTCTGGCTCTTTGTCAAGAGAGCAATGTATAAAAATTTGGGCTGTCGCTAATATGATAAAGGCACAACTCAATTGAGGAGAGTCCTCCTGTAATTAGGAAACATTATAATATAGTAAGTGTACCAGGAGGCTCTACATATGCTTACAGAATTAATTTAGTACAAAACACTTTAATGACAAAACAGCATGATATCCCCTATTCAAACCCCAATTAAAAACACGAAGACAAATGCTCCATTACACTTTTCCACCAATCACCATCGGTTCATGCTCAATAGTGGTCACCCAGCCTCAGCCTATGCAAACCACATTGGCCACCAATATGGTTGATTGTATGTGGACCCACCACTGATGCACACCATAGAGGCCTCAGCGTACAACTGCAGGTAATGACACCTCTGTCTCCAAATATCTATACATGAATTATTGCAAGTGACCTTCAAAACTTCCTGTTCCTGCCTCTAATGCACAGATGCCAATATCTGGAATTGTTCCTTGATGTGTGGGATATTAATGCTACTGCGACTGCTGTTTATTTAATGCTTTCCACTTCACCCTAGTTAAGCAAGGCACCTGATAACATATCGTCCCCACCCAGTAACATAAATAGTACAAGTCCTATCTTATCAATGTCCTCTGTTGTTGGACTCTAATACACAAATTGCTTCTGCACAATCCAGGATTTAAATATATCAGTTCAGTTGTATCAGTGCTTCATTCCACATCCCATTTGCATAGAGCAGGGCCAATGTACAATAATATACTCTCACCAATGTCCAGAGGCTGACATATGTAAACATCAGCAAACACGCTTCATTAATATTCACACAGCAGTTTTCCTTGGCAGCTCCTGATGAGTCATCATTGACGAAACCGGTAGGGCGTGGCCTCAGGCGCGACGGCAGTGGAGACGCAAATGTGGAAGAGCGGATGAGGACGTCCATGTATGATATGCGCATATCTTTTTTACAATTGTGAGTGCAACCTTGTGTTTTTACTTTTTTAAAATAAACGGTGTTATGCTATGGAACCTCTCTTTTGAGTCTTTAAGGAGATAGTTGGCTTGATGAAAATCCATTGATGCATGACATCCCAAACGCAGTTGCTGGTCTGTAGTTGGTCAGCCAATCAATCTGTTGAGCGTTATATGTATCAGCGGTGTGGGGTGCATGCTGATAGCACACACATGGAGGGTTTCTCTGGCTGTGTAGATTTCACTGGTGGAGGGTGTTGTGTGGATAGCCGTTTTTAAAGCAGGATTACGCTATGTCCTTTCCCTTGTTTGTTTGAGACGTATACAGGGGGAAGCTGCCAAGGAAAACTGCTGTGTGAATATTAATGAAGCGTGTTTGCTGATGTTTACATATGTCAGCCTCTGGACATCGGTGAGAGTATATTATTGTACATTGGCCCTGCTCTATGCAAATGGGATGTGGAATGAAGCACTGATACAACTGAACTGATATATTTAAAGGAATACTATTGAACTTAACACATTTCTGTCAGTAGTATAAATCAAAATTGCATTAACAGCTAGTGCAAACACAGCATATCTTTTTGCTGTGCAATGTTTCTTTTTCTTTTAATTTACCTTTTAAACGGATCCCCTGACAAGCTGACGGCGTCGGCTAATGGGGCAGCTCATTATGTCAGAGGGGATTCCTTTTTTACAGTGCCGTAGTGTATTATACTATTTTCACGTTTCCCCATGCTATTCATTATTATTCATTACCATATTCTAGGTTTCCCCAACACTATTCAGCATGCCAGGCATCTGTCACCGTAGCCTGCTATGAGGAGCGAGAGACAAACGCTCTCGCTTCTATTCTGCCCAGCTAATCTCCCGAGAACCAGAAGGAGACTTCCGTGTGTCGGGCTCTGGCTGCCGCCGCATTAGTTGTGTTGTCATCGCTACGCAACGGCAACCATATACGCTGGAGGAGGGCGCATCATTGCTCCTTCCCTTCGGCTCCTGCTTCTGATACGCAGCGATGACAAAACAACTAATGCGGCGGCCTGGGCAATGCCGCCGCATTAGTTGTTTTGTCATCGCTGCGTATCAGAAGCAGGAGCCGAAGGGAAGGAGCAATGATGCGCCCTCCTCCAGCGTATATGGTTGCCGTTGCGTAGCGATGACAACACAACTAATGCGGCGGCAGCCAGAGCCCGACACACGGAAGTCTCCTTCTGGTTCTGGCAGGATTAGCTGGGCAGAATAGGAGCGAGAGCGTTTGTCTCTCGCTCCTCATAGCAGGCTACGGTGACAGATGCCTGGCATGCTGAATAGTGTTGGGGAAACCTAGAATATGGTAATGAATAATAATGAATAGCATGGGGAAACGTGAAAATAGTATAATACACTACGGCACTGTAAAAAGGAATCCCCTCTGACATAATGAGCTGCCCCATTAGCCGACGCCGTCAGCTTGTCAGGGGATCCGTTTAAAAGGTAAATTAAAAGAAAAAGAAACATTGCACAGCAAAAAGATATGCTGTGTTTGCACTAGCTGTTAATGCAATTTTGATTTATACTACTGACAGAAATGTGTTAAGATCAATAGTATTCCTTTAAATCCTGGATTGTGCAGAAGCAATTTGTGTATTAGAGTCCAACAACAGAGGACATTGATAAGATAGGACTTGTACTATTTATGTTACTGGGTGGGGACGTTTTATAAAAGATTTACCTGTCATATTACATATACTGTACATCTGTGCCACATAGTGGGAGCGCTGTACGCACACAAAAAGGCCATTTATTTAGGGAGGTGATACCCCCCAGCGTACATAGCAATCTACTAGGGTGGAGTCCCATTGTTCTATTCGCTAAGGTTTCCAAGAGTATAAAGAGGAGCGCCTATACCACACAGGCATTGAACCTGATAACATATCGTCATGACCAATAACTGTGTAACTTATGGGCCAAACTTCCAAAGTTCATGTATGCTGCTGACTCTGCAATCACACACTGTGTGTTAGTGTGTTTGCTCACGACCTCAGAGGTAATCTGTGTCTCTTGTAGTAGCAACTGTGTTATCTCGCCCCATCCAGTGCAGAATCACTTGTTCCTGTGGCCAAGTTTCAGTTGCAAAGTCTTCCTGGCGAGTATCTAACTCAAGCCGCTGATAGCATACCGCCTCCGTGCACCAGCGCAAAGACTTGCGGGCTCTGTCCTCCGATCCCGTCATCCCGGGTCACGTGAGCGCTCACTCGTGCTTCAATCCCACCTGGTGATGCGTTTCGCCTCTCCCATGGGGCTTTCAAACAAAACAGAAGGGGCTTGTGCCTGAGCTCTCTTCAGCCTTCTATTTAACTAAGAGAACTAAAGTGGGCGGGGTGTTACTTCATTCTCCAGCATATGGCATATCCTTCACAGAAGCTTATCTTAAAACAGAAATTAAAGCCTGCATATCTCATTTACTCCAAATGGCGGGGGATTCAGATTACAGAGTCTAAAGAGCAATATATCTCTAAAGTCCTACTTTGTTTCACCATTCCCATACGGAGCCCTGACAGACATTATAGCACCACAGTCCCAATTCTATCTGCCATACATCTGCTGATCATTTATTACAACACACATTTTACAGAAATTATGTAAGGTTTAGATCCGAATTCAGTCCTTTAGGGATTCATGTACCAAGCCTATATATCCAAGTGGCTTCTATTTTATACAGTTCATTCTCTGTATCGCCACCTCTATTTGACAGTTTTTGTTTTATGATCCCTTTGAAATGTAAATCCTCCGGGCTTCCCCCATGAGATTCTTTAAAGTGGAGACCTGGAGGCAGGTTTGCTCAGCAGGACCCCCAATGCGAAGTTTCCCCGAAAAATTCGGGTGTTTTTTGGGTTCGCCGCATGCGAACCCGAATGCTGCAATCCGAGCCGAACCCGAATACGAAGCCTGCCAAATGCGCGCGCTGGAATTCGGCAGGATGGAGCTGTGGGTTCGGTTTCGGCTTCGGGATTCGGGGATGACGTGATTGGGCCAATCAGAAGTCCTCCTGCCGAGGACCTGGCAACCCTAGCAACCAATCAGAGGAGGGGAGCCTGGCCCTCCCCTCCTGTATATAAGGCGGCGGCCATGTTGCGGAGCCACGCACTTGTGTGACTGCTGCTGGTACTGAGAGATTCTCCAGTGCTGTGCTGTGTCTGAGCAAGTGCTTTTCACTGCTAAACCTAGCGTTTTGCTTCCTAAACACCTCCTAAACACATGTATTGTTGTCTTATATAGTTAGCTAGTATTTTGATTGTTTTTAGTCAGCTAGTGTATAGTGTATACTGTGCTAGGCTAGTGTTGGTCTGTGTGCAGGCTAGGCCTGCTAGCCTAGGTAGCCTTAGCCTACTACTAGCTTAGGTAGGTTAGGGATTCTAGTTAGTTGTGTACTTAGTAGTACTAGTTTAGTTAATTATTACTGCTGTAGTCTGTTACTTTATTAGTTTCAGTACTGTGTTAGTTAGTTAGTTACTGACTGTGACAGGTCACCACCAGCATCCGTTGTGAGTGACCTGACCTGTGACTGTCTGTCACCTGCCCGAGCCTATTGATTGATTGCGTCTGACCATGTGTGATCGATTGTTGTAATTGTCACCGACTGTCTGCCGCATGACTTACCGGTACTTGTAGCGTAGTACGCTAGGTGTTTCTTAGTTACCTGCGTGCGTGCGTACTACTACTAGTGTCTACTACTATACTACTAGTCTACTAGTATTTTTTTTCACCTTTACTGTGTGATTTTATTATCATCTGTAGTGTGTGTAATAAATAAGAGTTACAACACATACAGGCCACCACCAGCATCCGTTGTTGTGAGTGACCTGTGACTGTCTGTCGCCTGCCCGAGCCTATTGATTGATTGCGTCTGACCGTGTGTGACCGATTGTTGTAATTGTCACCGACTGTCTGCCGCACGACTTACTTGTAGCGTAGTACGCTAGGTGTTTCTTAGTTACCTGCGTGCTACTACTAGTGTCTACTACTATACTGCTAGTCTACTAGTACCCGTTCACTTATTTTTTTTTTCACTTTTACTGTGTGATTTTATTATCATCCGTAGTGTGTGTAATAAATAAGAGTTACAACACATACAGGCCACCACCAGCATCCGTTGTGAGTGACCTGTGACTGTCTGTCGCCTGCCCGAGCCTATTGATTGATTGTGTCTGACCGTGTGTGACCGTTTGTAATTGTCACCGACTGTCTGCCGCATGACTTACTTGTAGTGTTGGGCCGAACAGTTCGCCTGGCGAACCTCTCTGGGCCTCTTACTACTTCCGGGTCGCAATGACCCGGAGTAGTACGCCTGCGCTGCCCGGCGGAGCGCGTCCTAGATCGCGCTCCTGTTGCCGGGCACTCTCTGCGCATGAGCGTGACGTCACTCATGACGTCACGCACATGCGCAGAGAGTGCCCGGCAACGGGAGCGCGATCTAGGACGCGCTCCGCCGGGCAGCGCAGGCGTACTACTCCGGGTCATTGCGACCCGGAAGTAGTAAGAGGACCATGGATTTAGAGATGTTCGCCGGCGAACGGTTCGGGAACCGTTCGCCACATCTCTACTTACTTGTAGCGTAGTACGCTAGGTGTTTCTTAGTTACCTGCGTGCGTGCTACTACTAGTGTCTACTACTATACTACTAGTCTACTAGTACCCGTTCACTTATATTTTTTTTTCACTTTTACTGTGTGATTTTATTATCATCCGTAGTGTGTGTAATAAATAAGCGTTACAACACATACAGGCCACCACCAGCATCCGTTGTGAGTGACCTGTGACTGTCTGTCGCCTGCCCAAGCCTATTGATTGATTGCGTCTGACCGTGTGTGACCGTTTTTAATTGTCACTGACTGTCTGCCGCATGACTTACTTGTAGCGTAGTACGCTAGGTGTTTCTTAGTTACCTGCGTGCGTGCTACTACTAGTGTCTGCTACTATACTACTAGTCTACTAGTACCCGTTCACTTATATTTTTTTTTTTCACTTTTACTGTGTGATTTTATTATCATCCATAGTGTGTGTAATATATAAGAGTTACAACACATACAGGCCACCACCAGCATCCGTTGTTGTGAGTGACCTGTGACTGTCTGTCGCCTGCCCGAGCCTATTGATTGATTGCCTCTGACCGTGTGTGACCGTTTGTAATTGTCACCGACTGTCTGCCGCACGACTTACTTGTAGCGTAGTACGCTAGGTGTTTCTTAGCTACCTGCGTGCGTACTACTACTGCCTACTACTACTACTAGTCACCACCAAGTCACCACCAACACAGACTTTATTAAAGTTTACACCCTTTCCCGCCCTCTTCTACTTATTTTTTTTTTACTGTATTTGTATAGTGCACAATGACTGGCAGAGGTAGAGGTAGAGGGCGAGGCACCACCAGGAGAGGAAGCGCCATTGCAGGAGCCACTGCCAGCAGCAGCAGGTCTGGGACTGGTCCGCCGCCAGCCACTGACCACAGGGAGGAGGGAGCAGAGGCGCAACAGCAGCGTGTTGCGCCCATCTTTGAGACGGGTCGTCGCCCACGGCCCATTGGGGAGAGTCAGGTGCAGGCTGTGGTGGAAATGATGGCGGGGCAGGAAGCCACCTTTTCCAGCCAGGCCTCCAGCACCAGCGAGACTAGTGTCACCAGCACTCCTGTCCGCAGCAGGCCTCCACCAGCGCTTGAGGCCATGGTCACGGTGACCCCATCGACCAGCCTGCCCTCAATGAGCACGCTCTTTTCCCCTGAGACTGTGACCATGTACAGGGATGTTATTGAGAAGTATGAGTTGGAGATGATGGGGCCATCCAAGGAGGAGGAGGAGGAGTTTGAGGTGCAGAAGTTTGTTGGCGCTGAGGAGGAGGGGCGTGATGCAGGGGATGTTGGGGTAGAGGAGTTGGTTGAGTCGGGCTCACAGGATTTGTTTGGGGTTGATGATGATGACTTGATAGATCCTCCCTATGTGCCACCAGTACCACCAGCACAGTTGGTTGAAGGCAGCTCGTCATCGGAGAAGGAGGCGTCTCTGGCACAGAGGCGCGGCAGCAGCAAGTAGTGTTGGGCGAACACCTAGATGTTCGGGTTCGGGCCGAACAGGCCGAACATGGCCGCGATGTTCGGGTGTTCGAGCCGAACTCCGAACATAATGGAAGTCAATGGGGACCCGAACTTTTGTGCTTTGTAAAGCCTCCTTACATGCTACATACCCCAAATTTACAGGGTATGTGCACCTTGGGAGTGGGTACAAGAGGAAAAAAAAATTAGCAAAAAGAGCGTATAGTTTTTGAGAAAATCGATTTTAAAATTTCAAAGGGAAAACTGTCTTTTAAATGCGGGAAATGTCTGTTTTCTTTGCACAGGTAACATGCTTTTTGTCGGCATGCAGTCATAAATGTAATACATATAAGAGGTTCCAGGAAAAGGGACCGGTAACGCTAACCCAGCAGCAGCACACGTGATGGAACAGGAGGAGGGTGGCGCAGGAGGAGAAGGCCACGCTTTGAGACACAACAACCCAGGCCTTGCATGAGGACAAGAAGCGTGCGGATAGCAATTTGCGTTTTGTCGCCATGCAGTCATAAATGTAATACAGATGAGAGGTTCAATAAACAGGGACCGGAAACGCTAACCCATCACAGATGTTCATTGTTCATGTTACTTGGTTGGGGTCCGGGAGTGTTGCGTAGTCGTTTCCAATCCAGGATTGATTCATTTTAATTTGAGTCAGACGGTCTGCATTTTCTGTGGAGAGGCGGATACGCCGATCTGTGACGATGCCTCCGGCAGCACTAAAACAGCGTTCCGACATAACGCTGGCTCCCGGGCAAGCCAGCACCTCTATTGCGTACATTGCTAGTTTGTGCCAGGTGTCTAGCTTCGATACCCAATAGTTGAAGGGTGCAGATGGATTGTTCAACACAGCTATGCCATCTGACATGTAGTCCTTGACCATCTTCTCCAGGCGATCGGTGTTGGAGGTGGATCTGCACGCTTGCTGTTCTGTGTGCTGCTGCATGGGTGTCAGAAAATGTTCCCACTCCAAGGACACTGCCGATACCATTCCCTTTTGGGCACTAGCTGCGGCTTGTGTTGTTTGCTGCCCTCCTGGTCGTCCTGGGTTTGCGGAAGTTAGTCTGTCGGCGTACAACTGGCTAGAGGAGGGGGAGGATGTCAATCTCCTCTTTAAAGTCTCCACAAGGGCCTGCTGGTATTCTTCCATTTTGACCTGTCGGACTCTTTCTTCAAGCAGTTTTGGAACATTGTGTTTGTACCGTGGATCCAGAAGGGTATAAACCCAGTAATTGGTGTTGTCCAGAATGCGCACAATGCCTGGGTCGCGTTCAATGCAGTCCTAGGCCGAAGAGGTCATAGCCTAGGGTCACAAAAACCTGTTTATTTGGGCTATTTCAATGGTAGTGATGGTGACGTACATAAATCTCAGCCATGGCCGTTAACAACGTCTGAATTTCACGAAATGTCTCATGCAGGTAGAAGACATATTGTTAGACTTGGATTCCAAAGATGGGGTCCCTACATCTCTGCAAACCAGAGTTACAGGGGTCCAAAATTGGTAAAATCCCCCATAGACTTTCATTGCCTCCCTATTTCACTTTCCAAAATCTCACATCTTTTCAAAGGGCAATGGCTCAGCAGTACCAAATTTTCTAGCATTGTAGGGACCCTTAGGGGGAACATGACTGGTGAGTTCCGGGCCCCTAGGCCAAAGAGGTCATAGCCTAGGGTCACAAAAACCTGTTTATTTGGGCTATTTCAATGGTAGTGATGGTGATGTACATAAATCTCAGCTATGGCCGTTAGCAACGTCTGAATTTCACGAAATGTCTCATGCAGGTAGAAGACATATTGTTAGACTTGGATTCCAAAGATGGGGTCCCTATATCTCTGCAAACTAGAGTTACAGGGGTCCAAAATTGGTAAAATCCCCCATAGACTTTCATTGCCTCCCTATTTCACTTTCCAAAATCTCACATCTTTTCAAAGGGCAATGGCTCAGCAGTACCAAATTTTCTAGCATTGTAGGGACCCTTAGGGGGAACATGACTGGTGAGTTTCGGGCCCCTAGGCCAAAGAGGTCATAGCCTAGGGTCACAAAAACCTGTTTATTTGGGCTATTTCAATGGTAGTGATGGTGACGTACATAAATCTCAGCTATGGCCGTTAGCAACGTCTGAATTTCACGAAATGTCTCATGCAGGTAGAAGACATATTGTTAGACTTGGATTCCAAAGATGGGGTCCCTACATCTCTGCAAACCAGAATTACAGGGGTCCAAAATTGGTAAAATCCCCCATAGGCTTTCATTGGGCCTACTATTTACCGTTCCAAAATCTCACACCATTTCAAAGGGCAATGGCTCAGCAGTGGCAAAACTCACCAGTCATGATCCCCCTAAGGGTCCCTACAATGCTAGAAAATTTGGTACTGCTGAGCCATTGCCCTTTGAAAAGATGTGAGATTTTGGAAAGTGAAATAGGGAGGCAATGAAAGTCTATGGGGGATTTTACCAATTTTGGACCCCTGTAACTCTGGTTTGCAGAGATGTAGGGACCCCATCTTTGGAATCCAAGTCTAACAATATGTCTTCTACCTGCATGAGACATTTCGTGAAATTCAGACGTTACTAACGGCCATAGCTGAGATTTATGTACGTCACCATCACTACCATTGAAATAGCCCAAATAAACAGGTTTTTGTGACCCTAGGCTATGACCTCTTCGGCCTAGGACTGCATTGAACGCGACCCACGCATTGTGCGCATTCTGGACAACACCAATTACTGGGTTTATACCCTTCTGGATCCACGGTACAAACACAATGTTCCAAAACTGCTTGAAGAAAGAGTCCGACAGGTCAAAATGGAAGAATACCAGCAGGCCCTTGTGGAGACTTTAAAGAGGAGATTGACATCCTCCCCCTCCTCTAGCCAGTTGTTCGCCGACAGACTGACTTCCGCAAACCCAGGACGACCAGGAGGGCAGCAAACAACACAAGCCGCAGCTAGTGCCCAAAAGGGAATGGTATCGGCAGTGTCCTTGGAGTGGGAAAATTTTCTGACACCCATGCAGCAGCACACAGAACAGCAAGCGTGCAGATCCACCTCCAACACCGATCGCCTGGAGAAGATGGTCAAGGACTACATGTCAGATGGCATAGCTGTGTTGAACAATCCATCTGCACCCTTCAACTATTGGGTATCGACGCTAGACACCTGGCACAAACTGGCAATGTACGCAATAGAGGTGCTGGCTTGCCCGGCAGCCAGCGTTATGTCGGAACGCTGTTTCAGTGCTGCCGGAGGCATTGTCACAGATCGGCGTATCCGCCTCTCCACAGAAAATGCAGACCGTCTGACTCAAATTAAAATGAATCAATCCTGGATTGGAAACGACTACGCAACACTCCCGGACCCCAACCAAGTAACATGAACAATGAACATCTGTGATGGGTTAGCGTTTCCGGTCCCTGTTTATTGAACCTCTCATCTGTATTACATTTATGACTGCATGGCGACAAAACGCAAATTGCTATCCGCACGCTTCTTGTCCTCATGCAAGGCCTGGGTTGTTGTGTCTCAAAGCGTGGCCTTCTCCTCCTGCGCCACCCTCCTCCTGTTCCATCACGTGTGCTGCTGCTGGGTTAGCGTTACCGGTCCCTTTTCCTGAAACCTCTTATATGTATTACATTTATGACTGCATGCCGACAAAAAGCATGTTACCTGTGCAAAGAAAACAGACATTTCCCGCATTTAAAAGACAGTTTTCCCTTTGAAACTTTAAAATCGATTTTCTCAAAAACTATAAGCTCTTTTTGCTAATTTTTTTTTCCTCTTGTACCCACTCCCAAGGTGCATATACCCTGTAAATTTGGGGTATGTAGCATATAAGGAGGCTTTACAAAGCACAAAAGTTCAAGTCCCCATTGACTTCCATTATGTTCGGAGTTCGGCTCGAACACCCGAACATCGCGGCCATGTTCGGCCCGAACCCGAACATCTAGATGTTCGCCCAACACTACACGTGACTCGTTCGGCCAATCACAGCGCTAGCCGAACGTTCGGGTAACGTTCGGCCATGCGCTCTTAGTTCGGCCATATGGCCGAACAGTTTGGCCGAACACCATGAGGTGTTCGGCCGAACACGAACATCACCCGAACAGGGTGATGTTCTGCAGAACCCGAACAGTGGCGAACACTGTTCGCCCAACACTAGCAGCAAGGCGGCCAGAACAGGGCGTGGAAGGCAGGAGCCACAGCCTGCTGCTTTAGTCGCTACCACCACCCGCAGCAAACCTCTAACTACAACCAAAAAGGCACAATCCTCCAAGGGCACCCAAAAACTCCAGCCCTCAAGCTCAAAGAGCAGGTTGAAGTCCCCAGTCTGGCGGTACTTCACCAAGTGCCCAGTGGACCCGACCCGTGCAATTTGCAACAGTTGCAATCTCAGTCTCAGCAGAGGTCGCGATATCCACAAATTGAGTACCTCGTGCCTGCAGACCCACTTACAGAGCAGACATTTTGAGGACTTTAATGAGTTGGAGAAGCTTATGCAAAGTGGTGCAGGCAGTGGTCAGAGCCAGACAGCCACTGCACAGATTTCAGCAGCAGCAGCAGCCGACCCTCCTGCCCATCCAGCAGCAGCAGCAGGAGCACAGCAGCAACTCAATCCCACCACACACACCCCACCCACCCCGGGCATCCAGTCCTCAGTGGCCTCAGCAGCTCCCCCCACAGTGGCCTCCTCATCCTCCCGTGCAGGCAAACGCCGCCAGACCCTGCTCAGCGAAGCATTCCCCGGTGTGACCAAGGTGCTGCCTCCCGCCCACAGGCGCATCCAGTTGCTTAACGGGTTGCTTGCCTGGGCCATGTGCTCCCAGCTCCTGCCATATTCCTTTGTGCAGGAGGGGAGTGACATCAGAGCGCTGCTGCAGTTTGGGATCCCGGAGTGGCAAGTCCCCAGCCGCCACTATTTCTCCCACAGGGCGATCCCAGCACTGCACCGCTCTGCCATAGAGAACGTGGGCCGCGCGCTGGATCACGCTGTCAGTGCGTGGATCCACATAACCATGGATTCCTGGAGCAGCCGGTTTGGGACAGAGCGCTATCTGTCCTTTACGGCCCACTGGGTCAGCCTGGTGGAAAGCCCGAGCAAGGAAGCAGTAGGTCCATCCTCGGGCGCAGCAGCACCAGTCGCCCACTACGTGGTGCCACCGTGCGGGGTCAGGGGAGAAGCAGCAGCTCCCACCACCAAGCGATCCCGTATCTCCAGCAGCGTGAAGGCCCGCCACTGCCAAGCGCTGCTGGAGATGAAAAGCCTGGGGAAAAACTCCTTGACGGCATCCAACGTGCTCCGGTACCTCAGGGAGCAGGAGAGGACGTGGCTGACCCCCAGAGGCCTCACTGTGGGATTGGTGGTGTCCGACAATGCCACCAACCTGCTGTCTGCCATCAGCAGTGGAGACTTGCTCCACGTCCCTTGCTTGGCCCACGTCCTGAACCTGGTGGTGCAAAAGTTCATGCGCACCTACCTGGGGATGGAGGAGCTGTTAGAAGTGGCGCGGAAAATTGTGCGCACTTTCCGCCGCTCAGCAGCTGCCGCAGCAAAACTGGCAGACATCCAGCAGCAGGAGGGCCTGCCACGACACCGCCTCATCATAGATGTGCCAACTCGCTGGAACTCCACCCTGGCGATGTTGGAGCGGCTGGTTGAGCAGAGGAGGGCTGTCAACCGGTACATCTATGATGCCACTGTCGCCGGCACCGGCAGCAGAAGCAGCACCACACTCCAGCTCCTCACCAACGCGCAATGGGGCAGATGCAGCAGGTCTGCTTGGTGTTGGCTCCCTTCCTGCAGGGAACTAAACTGGTGAGTGAACAACGGGCATCCCTCTGCCAGTGGGTGCCCTTTGTTTGTCTGCTGGACAGGGCACTTGGCGATTTGGTGGATTTGGGAGAGGAGGCCCTGAAGCAGCTGGAACAGCAGCCGCCTGTGCAGTCCACTGCTCCGCAGGTATTTGAGTCCCTGGAGGAGGAGGAGTTGGAGGTGCTGGACGTTGCTGCTGGGCGGGAACATCGGAGCGCAGCAGCAGTGGTGCGAGGGTGGAGAGAGGAGGAAGAGTCTCAGGGGCAAGAGGAGGAGGACGCTGACCCTGATGTCTCTGTTAGACGGTCCACCCTGTTCCCCATGGCAGCGCACATGCTGCGCTGCCTGCGCACAGACCCCAGGGTCAAGCGGATGCAAGCGAGGGAGGACGCCTGCATCAGCATGATCCTGGACCCACGGCTGAGGGGGAGGTGGGATCAGTTTCTGCCTGCCAGAGACCGTGAGCAGCGAGCAAGGGAGTTGCAGGAGATTCTTGTTCGGCGACTGGAGGAAGCCTTTCCCCCGCCTTCCACTCCCTCTGTCCCTGTCCAGCAGCCAGCAGCACTGCAGCAGGTGCCTGCGGCCAGCAGCAGCGTCAGGCGCCCAGGAGACCTGCTGTCATTGACGCAGGCGTTCTACATGAAGGTACAGCAGCCGAGAGAGGAGGTGCGGGCAGCAGCCACCTTCGGTGAGAGTCACAGCCAGCGCATGATCCGGATGGTGGCCACTGGCCGACTACATGGGGTCCTTCAGTGGGCTTGACACCGGCAGCGAAGAGCCTGTGGACCCCATGGAGTACTGGGTGGAGCGCTTGCACATCTGGAGGGAGCTTGCGCAGTACGCCCTGGAGGTATTGTCTTGCCCCCCTTCCAGCGTGCTGTCTGAGAGGTGCTTCAGTGCGGCCGGTGGCGTGGTCACCGAGAAGCGCTCTCGTCTGTCCACAGAGGGCGTGGACAGACTGACATTTTTGAAGATTAACCAGGCCTGGATAGAAAGCACGTTCCTGGCACCTGTTGTCGGCGAAAGGAGGACATGAGGTGCCTGCCTGGGAATTACAATACATTGCCTGCTGCCTGCCATACGTGACGACTCCTCCTCCTCCTGCTGGCCTGCTGCATTGATTTACCTATGAATTTATTTATGTATTTATTGTATTTCTACCTGACTCCTCCTGCTGCTGCTGGCCTGCTGCATTGATTTACCTATAAATTTATTTATGTATTTATTGTATTTCTACCTGACTCCTCCTGCTGCTGCTGGCCTGCTGCATTGATTTACCTATGAATTTATTTATGTATTTATTGTATTTCTACCTGACTCCTCCTGCTGCTGCTGGCCTGCTGCATTGATTTACCTATGAATTTATTTATGTATTTATTGTATTTCTACCTGACTCCTCCTGCTGCTGCTGGCCTGCTGCATTGATTTACCTATGAATTTATTTATGTATTTATTGTATTTCTACCTGACTCCTGCTGCTGCTGGCCTGCTGCATTGATTTACCTATGAATTTATTTATGTATTTATTGTATTTCTACCTGACTCCTCCTGCTGCTGCTGGCCTGCTGCATTGATTTACCTATGAATTTATTTATGTATTTATTGTATTTCTACATGACTCCTCCTGCTGCTGCTGGCCTGCTGCATTGATTTACCTATGAATTTATTTATGTATTTATTGTATTTCTACCTGACTCCTGCTGCTGCTGGCCTGCTGCATTGATTTACCTATGAATTTATTTATGTATTTATTGTATTTCTACCTGACTCCTCCTGCTGCTGCTGGCCTGCTGCATTGATTTACCTATGAATTTATTTATGTATTTATTGTATTTCTACATGACTCCTCCTGCTGCTGCTGGCCTGCTGCATTGATTTACCTATGAATTTATTTATCTATTTATTGTATTTCTACCTGACTCCTCCTGCTGCTGCTGGCCTGCTGCATTGATTTACCTATGAATTTATTTATGTATTTATTGTATTTCTACCTGACTCCTCCTGCTGCTGCTGGCCTGCTGCATTGATTTACCTATGAATTTATTTATGTATTTATTGTATTTCTACCTGACTCCTCCTGCTGCTGCTGGCCTGCTGCATTGATTTAGCTATGAATTTATTTATGTATTTATTGTATTTATAAAGCGGCAACATATTACACTGCGCTCATTTTCATCTTGCTGCTGTCAGTGGTCCCACTGCCAGGGTCCACACTATGCATTGCCTGCTGCCAGTGCCACATGTCACTCCTCCTCCTCCTGCTGCTGTTGTATTTATCCTGCTGCTGTCAGTGGTCCCACCGCCAGGGTCCACACTATGCATTGCCTGGCTCCTCCCTCTGATTTTCAGTTGGGAGGCTGATCTGGTGGTGTGAAGAGGTGTGCTGCTGAGCTCCTGAGCTCCCAGTCTTTGGACTGGTGCTTTCTCATCTACAGAGGACCTTGTCAAGGCGGACACTGAAGGTGAAGTAAGGGAGAAGGACTTTTGTTTGTGGCAAGGCTCCCCTGGGCTGGAAGGCTCTGGGGGGGCCTGACCTTTGTGGAAGAGGTTTTCCCTGTCCTCCATAATGGAGGCTCATGAAGCTGGTGGCGAAGGTCCTAGTGTCAGCGAAATTGTAAGTAAGACTGTGGAGTGGCATAAAAATGTCAAGGAGACTCAGGAAGCTCTTAGAACATTGCAGTTTGAACTAAAAAAACGCATAAGCAAATATGGACAATCCTGGAAACCAAGTTTTCTGGAAACCAATGCACAATTGGTTAAATTGCAAGCGCAAATTGAGGAGAAAAGCAGAATACTTAAAACTTTAGAGGAGCATGGTGGAATGTTTTCGGAAAGTTTGAAGAATAGCCAAAGGTTTGACCAAATGAAAAAAAATGAGGGTAAAGCAGTGGAAAATTCCGGAAGCCTGAATACAGAGAGCCAGGGAGGAGATGCCTCTGGTAATCTGTTCACACAAAGTGGAACAAGCACAGCTGTTGTTGATGAGAATCTGCCTGGGGAACTATCTGTGAGGAGTAAGAGTCCAGTGCAAGGACTGCAAAATGCATATGGAATGCAGCAGCCTGCAAGTGGTTTTCCCTTGTTGTATGGCCCAAGCATGCAGCAATATGCAGGACAATATCAATCATATTCTGGTGGTCCGTATGGAATGTATAATAGTATGCAAAGCATGCCTTTTACCCAGACTGTAATGCATCCGAATAGTCCCTTTTCCCCTCCCTCTCCCTTTTTTCCCTATGCAAACCAAAACCTGAATCCTAATGTCTTTTTCCCTAATGTTTCTAATCCTTCCCCAGTCTGTATGCCCCCTGTCTATGGTTCCCCTTTAAGTTTAATTAAAAATGTGCAGAATTCCCCAGCAGAGGGAGTTAGTTTAAATGTGCATAACCCTCTTTTGGTGGAAAGGGTTAATCAGGTTGCTGGTCCTGGCCACTTGCCAAGGGAAACCTCTGCAGCGACGGTGCAGGGCTTTCCCAAAACAAAGATGGCGTCGGGAGGCATTCTCGGCGTGGGGGCGGGGCGAAGAAGCGACTCTCAGGCTGGGGAGAATTGTGTGGGGGGTGGTGAGGTAGGGAGTAGCCCTGCAGCGGCGATTTCTGGTCTGCAGGGCTCTCCCATGGCTATACTGGCGGCGGACAGTGCAGGGAACGCTCTGGCGAAAACCGGAAGTGGCGCTGACGTCACTTCTGGTCGTACGGCGGGGACAGAGATGGCTGGATGCAAGAGGCAGGAGAAGGAGAGCGGCGGAAAAGTGGCGAGTAGCAAGCCAGGAGGTTTGGGCACAAGTGGGAAAGTGCATGAAACCTCGGATGGCTTGGAGAAAAGAGGCAAGGAAGGCGGTGGAGATGGAGGTGCTGAGCCAGGTAGGACAGCAGCTTTTGAGGCTGCAGCCAAAATCTTTTCAAAGAAAAATGAGCAAAATGAGGAGGGTATGGAAATATCGGCAGCCAGTAAGGGAGAGCAAGGAAAAGGTGGTATCAGAAGCCTGGCTCAAGCAGGCAAAAGGAGGGGGGAGGGAGAGGATCAGGTGGGGGAAGGGAAAAAGAGATTAGTTGGAGCAGTAAGAGAGAAAGATGTTGAGAAGGGGGAGGAAAGCATGGGAGGTAAAAATATGCCTGTGGTGAATAAGCAGCAAGTTGCGCAAAATATGCAGAATGTGGGTTTGAAGCAAAAAAATGAAGTTAATATCTCTTATGCTCAAATGTTGGGAAAAAGAGGTGAAGTGGGTGGAGTTATTGCAAAAAACGAGGAGTATGGTATGTCAGCTAGGAATCGCAGAAACTTAGTGCGTATTTGTTTCAAAGGTGGTGATGGAGTAACATATACTCGTAAAACCTTTATACAGTTACTTTTAAAAATGGGTTTCAAGGCGGTGGATTTCTATGCCATTTTGGCTCCCGAAAGCCCCTCTTCTTTTTTCGATGTTAGCTTCTTGTCCCCGACTGGTCTGGACACTTTCTGGGAGAAATATGAGTCCACTTGGAAGATAAGTGAGGAATGGAAGGGATTGTCCCCCCAGGCAGTGTCCAGGCAGTCGCTGGACAAGAAGGTAACAATCGTGGTCCCGAACGAATCCATACCTGTACATGATCTGTTAGTATGGCTTAAAAATTATGGAGTTCCATTGTCAGCTCCAAAAAAGGTCATGGATGAGTTCGGGATCTGGGGGGGCGGTTGGGAGATAATGGTAAGACTGAGCAGAGTGGGGAATGTTGTGAAACATATCCCCACATCTGTCTTCATTGGTAGAGACAGGGTGACGGTCTTTTATCAGGGACAGCCGCGTGTGTGTCACAAATGTGGGTCACGTAGTCATTACAGCATCTCTTGTAAGGAACTTAAATGTTCCCGGTGCCATGCTTTAGGCCATTTGGCAAAAGATTGTAAAGACATTAGATGTAGTATCTGTTTAAAAATAGGTCACCCTTATTCACAATGTCCCGAATCTTTGTCTAATATGGGGGAAGAAGTTTATAAAGAAATGGAGAAAATTCTAGAGGAAAATAAAAATGAGGTTGTCCCTGATGAAAGACCGTCACAGTCAGAATCCACCGCCTTGAAGGCTCAGCCTATTATTCCTCCCTTTCTGTCGGTCCTGAAGTCGGCAATTCCACCCCCTCCGCCGCCTTCTTTGACTGTTATGGATGTTAAGGCCCCTGAGGCACCGATAGGAGATGGAACAGATCTTGTCTTTAAGATCGATGATCTAAATAGGGAGAAAAACATATTTTCAATCCCTAAAGGGGGTGCTTTGTCGAAGGAAAATGTTGAAAGTAAAAAGGTGGGGAAGGACCTTTCAGGGAAAGAAAGTGTGGTGAAAAAATCTGATATGCCAGATAAAACAGGTGGTAAGAAAATTTCAGCAGTAGAGAAAAGTAAGATAAAACAAAAGGTGGCAGAGGAAAAAGAAGAATCTGGGTTTACTACAGTAATGAGTAAAAGAGAAAGGAGGAGAATGCTGTCGGTAAAAAAATCAAAGGAAAAATTGGAGGAAGTCTTAAGGGATAAAAATGTTGTTACGGATAATAAATATAGAACATTATCTGATCAGAGTGACAATGATGATGCAGATACTTCAGCTGAGAGTATGGAGACATCCTCCTCGAAAGGGGAAGGAAGCTCAGTTTAGGAAAGGGTAAGCAATCTTTTAATTTATCTTGATGGAGGTTCCCCCCCCTTTAAGACTAGCAACCATTAATGTTGCTAGCATGAGATCGGTAAGTGCTCGTAGGGAAGCCATATTTTTTCTCGGTCAAATTGATGCCGACATTTTATTTTTGCAAGAGACCAGGCTTCAAACATTGTCTGACATCTGCGAGGTCAAGAGGGATTGGCACTTTGGTCCCTCTTATTGGTCTCTTGCGGCTGAGCCTTACACTGGGGTGGCGGTCCTTTTTAAGACCGATATGGTAACTTTCCGGCGGGTAAGTGAAATTGAGATGGGGCGATGTTTGGTTATGGACGTCTCTGTGAGGGGGCAGGACTTGAGGCTAATTAATATCTATGGTCCTCAGTCTGAGAGGGAAAGGAAGCGCCTCTTCACAGAGATCAAGCCATTCCTGTTTACAGCCCAGGAAGTAGTCTTTGGTGGTGATTTCAATACCGTAGTTAGGCTCAAGGACAGGAGAGGTGCCAAGACTCGCCTGGGCTATGATAGTAATTTTTTGAATAGTATGGTTAGGGATGCTGGTCTGGTGGATGTGCATATAAAGCACACCCCAGATGACACGGGTTTCACTTACTTCTGTGGAGAGCGTAAGAGTAGGATAGATAGGTTTTTTGTTAAGGAGAGCTCTGCTACCTCATCTCCAGAGGTGCGGGTGGTGGAGTTCTCCGACCACTGTATTCTGTCTATGGTGTTGAATGTTTCAGATGTTCCTCCTATGGGAAGGGGTATCTGGAGGTTAAATTCGTTGTTATTGAAAGAAGAAAGTATAAGACAATCTTTCAGGGATTTTTTTCAGGCACAGGTTACTTTGCTGGACTGTTGTGACAGTAGGTCTGAGTGGTGGGAGATGGTTAAAAAGCGGGCAGCAAGTCTTTTCAAGAACCTAGCAAGAAAGAGAGCTTTTGGTAAATATGTTACCTACCAGCGCCTGAGGCGGAAACTTGAAATTGCTGTCTTGGGGGATGGGGATCCCATAGAGATCAAAAGGATCAAGGACTTGTTGCACAAGAGTTTGTATGATCGGCATGCTTCTTTGCTTCTGGAAAGGGATTATGGTAAGAATCACTCGCCAGACCCTTATCAGAATTGTAAACAGAGTATAGCAGTTAAGATCATTTATGGTCTCAAGGATAGTACAGGATCTTTGGTGAAGTCCAGAGCAGGGATCCTGGAAATCGTGAGATCCTTTTATGCTGAACTGTTGGGCGACAGGGTCCTTGATGAGACAGTGATGGAATCTTTCTTGTGTGATATTCCAGGACTGGAGAATTTAGATGTTCCTCTTGCGTTTTTGACGGAAAGAATTTCTGATGAAGAAGTGGTAAAAGCCATAGAACAGTTGGCTATCAAAAAAACTCCGGGCCCAGATGGCTTGACGGCCGAGTTTTATAAGGCTTTCAAGGACATTTTGGCCCCAGAATTGGCAGAGGTCTACAATCGCAGTCTTGCAGAGGATGAGCTTCCTCCCTCTATGAGAGAATCAGCAGTTATTCTTTTATCAAAGGGTAAAGATTCTTCAATGATTGAGAATTGGCGGCCCATCAGCCTTCTCAACGTTGACCGAAAGATACTGGCTAAAATAATTTTTTGGCGCTTAAGTCAGGTGGCAAATGAGGTGCTTTCTCGCCAGCAGCATTGTTCTGTCCAGGGTAGGAGTACTTTTTCAGCCGTATTAACGGTCCGGGAGATTCTGGAGAGATGCAGGGCTGCTGGTTGGGGAAAATACTTACTGGCGTTGGATCAGGCAAAGGCTTTTGATCGTGTCAATCATGAGTATCTGTGGGTACTCCTTAGTAAGTATGGTCTGCCGGGGAGGTTTATTGATTGGTTGAAAGCTTTATACAGAGGTGCTGAGAGTTTCCCGCTTGTCAATGGTTGGGTTGGACAGACCTTTGAGGTTAGATCCGGGGTGCGCCAGGGGTGTCCTTTGAGTCCTCTACTATATGCTTTTGCCATTGATCCTTTCATAAGAAGGATTGAGGGTGGAGCTTTGTGTGGGGTGCCGTCGGGCATAGCTGGTGTGCCTCCTCTCAAAGTAGTAGCTTATGCTGATGATGTGACTGTGGTAATCTCTGGGCAGGAAGAGGCGGAGGGTGTTTGTGCAGAGGTTGCCCGTTACTCATTGGCATCAGGCTCCAAGATCAACCAGGACAAGTGTGAGGCTTTCTGGATGGGTAAGGAAAATGAGAACTTCATGCTTCCGGTCTCTTTTCCGGCACCAAAAGAGAAAATTAAAATACTTGGCATAGAATTTGGCTTAGGTGATTATGGTCACCAAAATTGGGAAGGCAGACTGAAATGTGCCGAGGCTAAGGTGATCCGCTGGAAAGGTTGGCGATTGTCTTTCGGAGAAAGGATTGACATAATCAAAACTTATTTGATTCCAATTATGTTATATGTCAGTTTTGACTGTATTTTGCCAGTATCTCTTCACACAAGAATCTACAGCTTGTTTTTCCAGATGCTTTGGGGAAATAAGATGAACCACGTTAAGAGGAATATCACCTATCGATCAAGGCAGAAGGGTGGCTTAGGAATGGTCAACCCAGTGGTTTTCTTTTCTCTGTTATTTATTAAAAACAACTTTGGTAGAATGTATGCGGAGGAACTGCCTGGATGGATGGGTATTTTCCAGTCCTGGTTTAAACCATTTCTTAGGCGTTGGGAAGATGGTGGTTTGGTGAAAAGACTGAGAGCCAGTGCTGATTATCTTCCGGCCTATGTTGCACCTTGTCTGAAGTTGATTCGGCAATGGGAACTGACAAGGGAGGATATTATCTCGATCCCTAGGAAAGTCCTGGTGGAGAGAGTGGTTGAAACCTTTTTTCAGGACCCATTGGCCCTGAGAGATTGCCCAGGCCCAATTATGGAGGAGGGTTTGCGCTTGCTATGTTCTCCTAGGATTCCTAACAAATTCAGGGATTTGGCTTGGCTTTCCTTTCATGGCAGACTCTTTGTTAGGGGAAATTTGAAGTTCATAGGGGATCGGGATCGTGGTTGTCCTCATGAGGAGTGTGGTGGTGTAGAGGAGACCATGGACCATTTCCTGTTGAACTGTTCCTTTAAGAAAGAGGTATACAAACAGGTGGGTAGGGCTCTGGGTATTCCTTTTCTTGAGCGGCTTAGTTATGCGGAGTGGACATATGGGGCATTCAATAACCGGGGGTCATTTAATTTGGACACTTTATTTCTAGTTAGCTTAGTGATTCGGTATTACACTTGGAATGCACGGTGTCAAATTGCGATTCATCAAAAAGTCCTCCCTGTCCCGGTGGTGGTGCATGGCATTATTGGTGAGGTTGGGAAGATTCGGGGTCTTGAGGAGAGGAGGTTGAGTCGGGAGGAGTGGCGTCTGTTTTGGCAGAATGTCAGGCCTCCTTGATTTGGCTAAATCTTCTCGTGGTGAGCTTTTCTATTTCTTTTTCACTTAGTTAGGAACTCAAATTGTGGAATGGCTTGCAAACATAGGAGGAGTGAGATTGCTTAGTCTTTCTTTCTGATATATGTAAATAGTGTATATTGCAGATAAAGAGTTATGATATAAAAACTTAATGGCGGAGAATTAAGTTATTTGATTCTTGAGTTTTTTCCTTTTTCTTTCAGGGAAATGGACTTGATATAGACTGAATTGAGGCAAAAGGCCTATTGTTATGGTTTGTTATTGTATTTACTTGGTTCTTTTTATATTTTTGTATAAAATAAGTAGTGGTATTCTTTAATAAAGAATTACTATGCATTGCCTGCTGTCAGTGCCACACGTCACTCCACCTCCTCCTGATGCTGCTATTGTATTTATCCTGCTGCTGTCAGTGGTCCCACCGTCAGGGTCCACACTCTGCATTGCCTCAGGGCCGGTTCTAGGTGAAATGGGGCCCTGGGGCAGAAAAAAATGGGGGGCCCCCTAGATGACACTTGCTAACAAGCTGGCTGGGTAGCAAATGGGAATCCTCCCTCCCTCCCTGAGTCCCCCCCTTACACATACAAATTAAAAAAAAAAGAATTTAGTGGCAGTCCTGGCATCAGGATCTCCCCCACCACATTGATGAAGCTGTCGGGTGGCAAATGGGATTCCCCCTCCCTCCCCGAGTCCCCCCCTTACACCTACTACTTAACCCCCCCGCACACATCCACACGTTTTAATATATTGATTTGCCTGACTGACTTACCATTATTAAATACGAGTCAGTCAGGCTCCGGACAGGCTCACCGCACGCTGATGCTGCCAGCCAGTGATGACGTCACGTCACGACGGTCACGTGACGACGTCCTCTCCTCTTTCCTCGCAGGCATGGACGTCCACGCACTGACGTCCATTCCTGCGTGATGTGCATCCAGGAGGTGGAGCCGGCAGCGCTGAGTCATGGATGAAGAGTGGACGGCTCGGGCTCAGAACGCCGGGTGGTATCCATGGTGACCCGACGCTGGAACCGGCGGTAGCGGTATGTATCTCTTCCTCCCGAGCTCTGGCTCAAATTGTTTGTATAACTCGCGGTCTCCGCACCGCACCCCGGCACCTGACCCACACACCCACCCTGGAGTGAGCACCGGCAGCCCAGGACACAGGCAGCAGCAGCAGGCTGCACAGATTTTTTTATGTTTGCTGCCAGCGGGGGCCAGGGGCCCCCCAGGCGGCCGGGGCCCTGGGGCAGCTGCCTTCCCTGCCTTAATTGTAGCGCCGGCCCTGCATTGCCTGCTGCCAGTGCCACACGTCACTCCTCCCCCTCCTGCTGCTGTTGTATTTATCCTGCCGCTGTCAGTGGTCCCACCGCCAGGGTCCACACTATGCATTGCCTGCTGCCAGTGCCACACGTCACTCCACCTCCTCCTGCTGTTGCTGTTGTATTTATCCTGCTGCTGTCAGTGGTCCCACCGCCAGGGTCCACACTATGCATTGCCCCGCCCCTTGGAGGTCAGTGTGAGTGTGGCTGTGGTGGAGAGAGGAGCTCTCCGGCTGAGCTCCTGTGTTTCTAGCAGTTGGAGCAACCTGTGGACATTTTTCATCTGAGGACTGGGTCCCTGTCAAGGCGGTGAGTGAGAGAAGGGGAGAAGGACTTTCAGTGTGTGGTTTTAGGCTCCCCTGGGCTGAACGGCTCTGGGGGGGCTGGGCCAGGAAGAAACATCCCTGTCCTCCATAATGGAGGCTCATTGTGCTGGGGGCAGTGGACTTTCAGTAGAAAAAACTGAGAATGAAGTGGTTGCATGGCAGTTGGAGGTCAAAAAGACCCAAGAAAATCTTAAAAGTTTGCAGTTTGAGTTGAAGAAGAAAGTGAATAAATATGGCCAGTCTTGGAAACCAGGGTTTTTAAAATCTAACCCACAGCTGGCCAGGCTCAAAAGTCAAATTAATGAGCAAAGTGAAGCCCTGAAGAAGTTGGAGGCAAGTGGTGGCATGTTTTCGGAGGGATTAAGGAATCAGCAGAGGTTTTCCCAGATGAGTGAAGGAGTATCCTGGAGTATGGAGAAAGGAAATAAGGAAAATGAAATGGTGCAAAATATCAATAATTTGAATTCTTACAGTGGAATGACAGTCAGCCAAAGTAGTGTGGAAATAAGTCGGATATGTTTGTGTCATCTGGAGTGAACTTTAATCAGTCTCCAAGCATGCAGAGTATGCAGTCGGTGAATGGTTATTATCCATTTCAGTATGGTCCAAGTATGCAGTTTCCTGGACATTTCCAAAACTTTTCTGGAAATCAATCAAGTGCATGTAGCAATATGAGCATAATGTCAGGTGGTAATAATTTTCAGAGTATGCAAAACTTCCCTTTTTCCCAAACCTCTCCTCTTTTTCCATTTGTTACCCAAAACATAAATACTCATGTGCAATTACCTAATGTGGTCAATTCCCTTCCCAGTTTTGTCTCCCCTATTTGTTTAAACCCTGTAAGTCCTCAAAATTTTGTGCAGCCTGTGCCTGAAAGAGTTAATGTAGTAGTTAAAAATAGTGATGGTAAATGTGAAGGAAGCAGTGGTGTTGTTTCTCCTGCAGGGGGTACTGGCAGAGATGCTGGTGTGAAATTTACTTTTCAGAGTCAATCCCCTGCAGACTTGTCCTCCTTCCGGATGGCGCTGAGTTCGGCGGCTGGCGTTACTGGGCAAAGCTCTGCAATGCTAGGTCATGGTATGCAGAGCTTGCCCTCTTCCAAAATGGCGTCGGGTACTGTTTTCGGCGTGGGGGCGGCTACCGGAAGTGACGGAAACGTCATTTCCGGTCTGGCGGCGGAAAAGAAAGGAACAGATGCGGCGATTTTCCCTAAAGGGGGAAGCGAACGGGGAGAAGCTGGCGCGGCGGTTTCGGTGGCAGAAGGGACAGATAAGCCGAGTATACCTGGAGGAGCAATGGGCGAGATTCAGAATGTGCCTGTGAAGAGGGCAGCAGCAAGGAGTGTCACAAGTGGCAGGATTGACCAGGTAAAAAATGTCTTAAGCGGAAATCAAGGGGGGAAAAGAAGAGGGAATATGAAAGAAGAGAATCTTGGTGGTGCAGAGGGAAAAAGGAGGTTGGTGGGGAGGTCAGGAGGAAATGATAAAAGGGAACAGATGAATGTGGAAGGTGGTGGGAGAGATATTCCAACAAGTAATCTGTATCAGAGTGCAGTAAAAGATGTTGTTAAACAAAGTGGTGGAAAATCATATGCACAGATGGTCAAACAGGGGAATGGTAATGCTAAAACTCCCGTGTTGCAAGATGAAGCTGGTCAGTCCTCTAGAAACAGGAGGAATTTAGTTAGAATAAGTTATGGTGGTGAAGAGGGGGTCACGTATACAAGAAAGACCTTTATTCAGTTGTTGATGAAGATGGGGTTCAGGGTGGTGGATTTTTATGCCATTTTAACTCCCGAAACCCCCCCTTCTTATTTCGATGTCAGCTTTTTGTCCCCGACGGGTCTGGACACTTTCTGGGAGAAGTACGAAAGTACATGGAAAAGTAGTGAGGAGTGGAAAGGTTTGTTCCCCCAGACTGTGTCCAGACAGTCATTGGACAAAAAGGTGACGATCGTGGTCCCGAATGAGTCCATCCCTGTGCATGACCTTATGGTATGGATTAAAAATTATGGAGTACATTTAAATGCTCCAAAGAAGGTGATGGATGAGTTCAGGATCTGGGAGGGTGGCTGGGAGTTGATGGTAAGACTGAATAAAGTGGGAAATGTGGTCAAGCACATTCCCACATCAGTTTTCATAGGCAGAGATCGGGTGGCGGTTTTCTACCAGGGGCAGCCTCGTGTTTGTCACAAGTGCAACTCGAGAAGTCATTATAGTATTTCCTGTCCAGAACAGAAATGTTCCCGGTGCCATGAGTTGGGGCACTTGGCAAAAGATTGCAAGCTAATCAGGTGTAGCATTTGTCTCAAATTGGGGCATCCATATTCCCAGTGCCCTGAGTCATGGTCCAATATGGAGGAGGAAATACATAAAGAGATGGAAAAAATCATGGTGGAAGAGGGTATAGAGGCTGCTTCTGGTGGAGGATCGCCACAGTCAGAATCCTGAAGCCCCAATCGGTTGTTCCTCAATTTTTATCAGTACTGAAAACATTGCCTCCGCCATCTCCTCCTCCGTCCTTGACGGTTATAGCTAAAGGACAGGATAAAGTATCAGAAGGGGTTGCTGTCTTTAAGATAACAGACTCCGAAGGGGAGAAAAGTATCTTTTCGATTCCTAGTGGAGACATTTCTTCTAAGGAGAAGGAAATGTCCAGAGGAGCAAGCGGAAAGGAAAATAGAGAGGAGGAAGATTTGGTGGGAAAAAAGATTTAGAGGGTACAAAAGTGGAAGAAGGAGGGTTCATAGAAGTGAAAAAGAGAAATAAACAGGGTACTGAAACAAGGGTTAAAAAGGTGGAGGAACCTAAACCGTTAAAAGATGTGAAATCCACAAAACTGAAGGAAAAGAGGAAGGAGGTGGCGGAGAAAAAGGCAGCAGAAAAATTAGAGAAATGGGAAAAGAAAGAGAATCCTATGTTACAAAATAAGTATGATGTGTTGAGTGATGCATCAGATAATGTAAATAGTGATGTGGAAAATTATCTTTTTGATGATGATAAAGAGAATTCTGTGGATATGGATGTATCTTCCTCAAGGGAGGAAGAAAGTGCGGTTTAGGAAGAGTTAGGCAATCTCCTTTTTCATTTATCCTGATGGAGGTTCCCCCCCTTTGAAACTAGCAACCATTAATGTTGCTAGTATGAGATCTGTAAGTGCTCGTAAGGAAGCCATATTTTTTCTCGGTCAGTTTGATGCCGACATTTTATTTTTGCAAGAGACCAGGCTTCAAACGTTGTCTGACATCCGTGAGGTCAAGAGGGATTGGCACTTTGGTCCCTCTTATTGGTCTCTTGCGGCTGAGCCTTATACTGGGGTGGCGGTCCTTTTTAAGACCGATATGGTAACTTTCCGGCGGGTAAGTGAAATTGAGATGGGGCGATGTTTGGTCATGGACGTCTCTGTGAGGGGGCAGGACTTGAGGCTAATTAATATCTATGGTCCTCAGTCTGAGAAGGAGAGGAAGCGCCTCTTCACAGAGATCAAGCCATTTCTGTTTACAGCCCAGGAAGTAGTCTTTGGCGGTGATTTTAATACCGTAGTCAGGCTTAAGGACAGGAGAGGTGCCAAGACTCGCCTGGGCTATGATAGTAATTTTTTGAATAGTATGGTTAAGGATGCTGGTCTGGTGGATGTGCATATAAAGCACACCCCAGATGACACGGGTTTCACTTATTTCTGTGGAGAGCGTAGGAGTAGTATAGATAGGTTTTTTGTTAAGGAGAGCTCTGCTACCTCATCTCCTGGGGTGCGGGTGGTGGAGTTCTCTGACCACAGTATTCTGTCTATGGTGTTGAATGTTTCAGATGTTCCTCCTAAGGGAAGGGGTATCTGGAGATTAAATTCATTGCTATTGAAAGAAGAAAGTACAAGACAATCTTTCAGGGATTTTTTTCAGGCACAGGTTACTTTGCTGGACTGTTGTGACAGTAGGTCTGAGTGGTGGGAGATGGTTAAAAAGCGAGCAGCAGGTCTTTTCAAGAACCTAGCAAGAAAGAGAGGTTTTAGTAAATATGTTGCCTACCAGCGCCTGAGGCGGAAACTTGAAATTGCTGTCTTGGGGGATGGTGATCCTATAGAGATCGAAAGGATCAAGGACTTGTTACACAAAAGTTTGTATGATCGGCATGCTTCTTTGCTTCTGGAAAGAGATTATGGTAAAAATCACTCACCAGATCCGTATCAGAATTGTAAACAGAGTGTAGCAGTTAAGATCATTTACGGTCTCAAGGATAGTACGAGGTCTCTGGTGCAGTCCAGAGCAGGGATCCTGGAAATCGTGAGGTCCTTTTATGCCGAACTATTGGGTAGCAAGCCCCTTGATGAGACAGTGATGGAATCTTTCTTGTGTGATATTCCAGGACTGGAAAATTTAGATGTCCCTCTTGCGGTTTTGACGGAAAGAATTTCTGCTGAAGAGGTGGTGAAAGCCATAGAGCAGCTGGCTATCAAAAAAACTCCAGGGCCAGATAGCTTGACAGCCGAATTGTATAAGGTTTTCAAGGACATTCTGGCTCCTGAATTGGCAGAGGTTTACAATCGCAGTCTTGCAGAGGATGAGCTTCCTCCCTCTATGAGAGAGTCAGCAGTTATTCTTTTATCAAAGTGTAAGGATTCTTCAATGATTGAGAATTGGCGGCCCATCAGCCTTCTCAATGTTGATCGAAAGATTCTGGCTAAAATAATTTTTTGGCGTTTAAGTCAGGTGGCAAATGAAGTGCTTTCTCGCCAGCAGCATTGTTCTGTCCAGGGTAGAAGTACATTTTCAGCCGTATTAACGGTCCGGGAGATTCTGGAGAGATGCAGGGCTGCTGGTTGGGGAAAATACTTACTGGCGTTGGATCAAGCAAAAGCTTCTGATCGTGTCAATCATGAGTATCTGTGGGTACTCCTTAGTAAGTATGGTCTGCCGGGGAGGTTTATTGATTTGCTGAAAGTTTTATATAGAGGTGCTGAAAGTTTCCCGCTTGTCAATGGTTGGGTTGGACAGACCTTTGAGGTTAGATCTGGGGTGCGTCAGGGGTGTCCTTTGAGTCCCTTGCTATATGCCTTTGCCATTGATCCTTTTATAAGAAGGATTGATGGTGGAGCTTTGTGTGGGGTGCCTTCGGGCATAGCTGGTGTGCCTCCTCTCATGGTAGTAGCTTATGCTGATGATGTGACTGTGGTAATCTCTGGGCAGGAGGAGGTGGAAGGTGTTTGTGCAGAGATTGCCCGTTACTTATTGGCATCAGGCTCCAAGATCAACCAAGACAAGTGTGAGGCTTTCTGGATGGGTAAAGAAAATGAGAACTTCTTGCTTCCGGTCTCTTTTCCAGCACCAAAAGAAAGGATTAAAATACTCGGCATAGAATTCGGCCTGGGTGATTATGGTCACCGAAATTGGGAAAGCAGACTAAAATGTGCCAAGGCTAAGGTGATCCGCTGGAAAGGTTGGCGATTGACTTTCAGAGAAAGGATTGACATAATCAAGACTTATTTGATTCCAATTATGTTATATCTATGTCAGTTTTGTCTGTATTTTGCCAGTATCTCTTCACACAAGAATCTACAGCTTGTTTTTTCAAATGCTTTGGGGAAACAAGATGATGAACCACATAAAGAGGAATATCACTTATCGATCAAGGCAGTAGGGTGGCTTAGGAATGGTCAACCCGGTGGTTTTCTTTTCTCTGTTATTTATTAAAAACAATTTTGGTAGAATGTATGCGGAGGAACTGCCTGGATGGATGGGTATTTTCCAGTCTTGGTTTAAACCTTTTCTTAGGCGTTGGGAAGATGGTGGTTTGGTGAAAAGACTGAGAGCCAGCACTGATTATCTGCCGGCCTATGTTGCACCGTGTCTGAGAGTGATCCGGCAATGGGAACTGACGAGGGAGGATATTATCTCGATCCCTAGGAAAGTCCTAGTGGAGAGAGTGGTTGAGACCTTTTTTCAGGATCCATTGGCCCTGAGAGATTGCCCAAGCCCAATTATGGAGGAGGGTTTGCGCTTACTATGTTCTCCTAGGATTCCTAACAAATTCAGGGATTTGGCTTGGCTTTCTTTTCATGGCAGACTCTTTGTTAGGGGAAATTTGAAGTTCATAGGGGATCGGGATCGTGGTTGTCCTCATGAGGAGTGTGGTGGTGTGGAGGAGACCATAAACCATTTCCTGTTTAACTGTTCCTTTAAGAAAGAGGTGTATAAACATGTGGGTAGGGCTTTAGGTATTCCTTTTCTTGAGCGGCTTAGTTATGCGGAGTGGACATATGGGGCATTTAATAACCGGGGGTCATTTAATTTGGACACATTATTTTTAGTTAGTTTAGTGATTCGATATTACACTTGGCATGCACGGTGTCAAATTACGATCCATCAAAAAGTCCTCCCTGTCCAGGTGGTGGTGCATGGCATTATTGGTGAGGTTGGGAAAATTCGGGGTCTTGAGGAGAAGAAGTTGAGTCGGGAGGAATGGCGTCTGTTTTGGCAGAACGTCAGACCTCCTTGATTTAGCCAAATTTCCTTGTGGTGAGCTTTCTATTTCTCTTTCACGTAGGTAGATGACTCAAATTTAAGGAATGGCTTGCAAACATAGGAGGAGGGAGATTGCTTAGTCTTTCCTATTGAAATATGTAAATAGTGTAAATATTGTACAGTGTATATAGTGTAGTACAATTGAAGTTAATTAATTGAGATTTCATTTATTGGGTTTTTGAGTTTTCTTCCTTTCAGGAATGATAAGACTTGAAATGGACTGAATATTAAGCTAATTTGGGGCCAGAGGCCTAGTGTTTGTTATTGTATTTATTTTGGTTATTTTCATATTTTTGTATAAAATAAGTAGTGATATTCTTAATAAAAGAATCACTATGCATTGCCTGCTGCTAGTGCCACACGTCACTCCTCCTCCTGCTGCTGTTGTATTTATCCTGCTGCTGTCAGTGGTCCCACCGCCAGGGTCCACATTATGCATTGCCGGCTTTCAGTGCCACACGTCACTCCTCCTCCTCCTGCTGCTGTTGTATTTATCCTGCTGCTGTCAGTGGTCCCACCGCCAGGGTCCACATTATGCATTGCCTGCTGTCAGTGCCACACGTCACTCCACCTCCTCCTGCTGCTGCTGTTGTACTTATCCTGCTGCTGTCAGTGGTCCCACCGCCATGGTCCACACTATGCATTGCCTGCTGCCAGTGCCACACGTCACTCCTCCTCCTCCTGCTGTTGTTGTATTTATCCTGCTGCTGTCAGTGGTCCCACCGCCAGGGTCCACACTATGCATTGCCTGCTGCCAGTGCCACACGTCACTCCTCCTCCTCCTGCTGCTGTTGTATTTATCCTGCTGCTGTCAGTGGTCCCACCGCCAGGGTCCACACTATGCATTGCCTGCTGTCAGTGCCACACGTCACTCCACCTCCTCCTGCTGCTGCTGTTGTATTTATCCTGCTGCTGTCAGTGGTCCCCCGCCAGGGTCCACACTTTGCATTGCCTGCTGCCAGTGCCACACGTCACTCCTCCTCCTCCTGCTGCTGTTGTATTTATCCTGCTGCTGTCAGTGGTCCCACCGCCAGGGTCCACACTATGCATTGCCTGCTGCCAGTGCCACACGTCACTCCTCCTCCTGCTGCTGTTGTATTTATCCTGCTGCTGTCAGTGGTCCCACCGCCAGAGTCCACACTATGCATTGCCTGCTGCCAGTGCCACACGTCACTCCTCCTCCTCCTGCTGCTGCTGTTGTATTTATCCTGCTGCTGTCAGTGGTCCCACCGCCAGGGTCCACACTATGCATTGCCTGCTGCCAGTGCCACACGTCACTCCTCCTCCTCCTGCTGCTGTTGTATTTATCCTGCTGCTGTCAGTGGTCCCACCGCCAGGGTCCACACTATGCATTGCCTGCTGCCAGTGCCACACATCAATCCACCTCCTCCTGCTGCTGCTGTTGTATTTATCCTGCTGCTGTCAGTGGTCCCACCGCCAGGGTCCACACTATGCATTGCCTGCTGCCAGTGCCACACATCACTCCTCCCCTTCCTGCTGCTGTTGTATTTATCCTGCTGCTGTCAGTGGTCCCACCGCCAGGGTCCACACTATGCATTGCTTGCTGCCAGTGCCACACGTCACTCCTCCTCCTCCTGCTGCTGTTGTATTTATCCTTCTGCTGTCAGTGGTCCCACCGCCAGGGTCCACACTATGCATTGCCTGCTGTCAGTGCCACACGTCACTCCACCTCCTCCTGCTGCTGCTGTTGTATTTATCCTGCTGCTGTCAGTGGTCCCGACGCCAGGGTCCACACTATGCATTGCCTGCTGTCAGTGCCACACGTCACTCCACCTCCTCCTGCTGCTGCTGTTGTATTTATCCTGCTGCTGTCAGTGGTCCCACCGCCAGGGTCCACACTATGCATTGCCTTCTGCCAGTGCCACACGTCACTCCTCCTCCTACTGCTGCTGTTGTATTTATCCTGCTGCTGTCAGTGGTCCCCCACCAGGGTCCACACTATGCATTGCCTGCTGCCAGCGCCACACGTCACTCCTCCTCCTCCTGCTGCTGTTGTATTTATCCTCCTGCTGTCAGTGGTCCCACCGCCAGGGTCCACACTATGCATTGCCTGCTGTCAGTGCCACACATCACTCCACCTCCTCCTGCTGCTGCTGTTGTATTTATCCTGCTGCTGTCAGTGGTCCCACCGCCAGGGTCCACACTATGCATTGCCCTCTGCCAGTGCCACACGTCACTCCTCCTCCTACTGCTGCTGTTGTATTTATCCTGCTGCTGTCAGTGGTCCCACCGCCAGTGTCCACACTATGCATTGCCTGCTGCCAGTGCCACACACACGTCACTCCTCCTCCTCCTGCTGCTGCTGTTGTATTTATCCTCCTGCTGTCAGTGGTCCCACTGCCAGGGTCCACACAATGCATTGCCTGCTGCCAGTGCCACACGTCACTCCTCCTCCTCCTGCTGCTGTTGTATTTATCCTGCTGCTGTCAGTGGTCCCACCACCAGGGTCCACACTATGCATTGCCTGCTGCCAGTGCCACACGTCACTCCTCCTCCTCCTGCTGCTGTTGTATTTATCCTGCTGCTGTCAGTGGTCCCGCCGCCAGGGTCCACACTATGCATTGCCTGCTGCCAGTGCCACACGTCACTCCTCCTCCTCCTGCTGCTGTTGTATTTATCCTGCTGTCAGTGGTCCCACCGCCAGGTTTTTAGTTTTGTTTTTTTAAGTACACCTATTTCAATGTGAATTCCCTTTAAAAAAACACACAAAAAAACCCGAATTTGTGAACACGAATTTTTACCGAATTTTGAGGCGTAACCCTGAACCGAATATGAATTCGAACCGAATTTCGTGGTCAAATGCGAATTCGAATGTCATGCGGTCCCGAATTCGAATGTACCAGAACCGAATTTTCGTACATCTGAGCATGCCTGCCTGGAGGACTCTCTTCATCAGCTTCTTCTATATTATTTACTAGCTGATGACCCAGTGTTGCCCGGGTATGTATTTGGCTGCGGTTGGCTCCGCCCACTTTTTGTAACCCCAACACACAAACACTCATTGAACAAGTGTGTGAGCTTTGTGCTCCTTGGCATCAATCATTTGTATTTTATCATTGAAATGAAACAAATCTGATTGTCTTTTTATGGCTCAATGCCCTCTTCTGAATTTGAACCCCATTCATCCAATGACCAACTTTACCTAGTTTGAGACTTGTGCCATTAACAGTGCAAGAATGGCAGCAATTTAAATATTCCCCTTGAAAATCAATAGATGAATTTTGATTGGCTTTTTTTAGGCTCCACCCACTTTTCTGAATATCTATCTCAGTCACCCAGTGACCAACTGTGCATAGTTTGAGAACCCTACCATTAACAGTGTAAGAATGACTGCAGTTTAAATTTTCCCAGTGAAATTTGTATTTGGCTCTGCCTACTTTTTGTAGCCTTAACACACTCACTCAATGACGTTTGTGATCAAAACTGTGTGAATGGAAGCAGTTTATCCAGCAAGGAAATTTGATTGGCTGTTTTTGGCCCCGTCCCTTTAGTGAATTTGGACTCCAGTCACCCAGTGACCGACTGTAGTAAGTTTGAAGCCTCTGCCATAAACATTGTAAGAATGGCAGCAAAATTGCTGCCCCTTGAAAATCAATAGGTTAATTTTGATTGGCTGTTGTAGGCTCCTCCCACTTTCCTGAATCTTAATCTCATTGACCCAGTGACCAAGTGTGTCAAGTTTGCGATTTGCGATTAACCGTCTAAGAATGGTTGCATCTAATTGGCCATTTGTGACCCCTTTAGTGAATTTGAACCGCAGTCACTTAATGACCGACTGTACCAGATTTGAGGTTTGTGCCATTAACAGTGCAAGAATGGCAGCAATGAAATATTCCCCTTGAAAGTCAATAGATTAATTTTGATTGGCTTTTGTAGGCTCCACCCACTTTTCTGAATATTAATCTGTCACCCAGTGACCAACTGTGCAAAGTTTGAGAACCCTACCATTAACAGTGTAAGAATAGCTGCAGTTTACATTTTCCCAGTGAAATTTGTATTTATCTCTGCCCCCTTTTTGGTTATGGGAATAAAAAGCATCCTATATGTTATTCCAGGTAATGTACTATGTGTGTGCATTCTGTTCAGCCATTTTCACGTGATCGAGTAACAAACATCCAAACATCCGAACTTTCCCATTCATAATATTAGTAGGATATGCTCATCTATATGTTTACCCAGCCTCCTCAGGGCCGGATTTGTGGGCAGGCCAAATAGGCCCGGGACTAGGGCGGGGCTTGAGCTGGGGCGGAGTTGCAGCTGGCAGGAGATCAGCTGTTCCATAATTACCTATCTGTGCAGGGACGAGACGCTCTGCTGCTGCTCGTCTCTCTCATGCATACTGTGTGCTCTGACCCCGCCCCTCCCCTCTGACACTGGGTGGAGAGGCAGAGAGCAGAACAGAGCGGAAGTTTTGAAATACAGCGGATCCCGATCACACTATCAGACACTCAGTCATTGCCACTCTGCTACCAGCAGCACTCTGTTTCCTAAGAGACAATCCTCTTCCTTAACCACCAGTAAACGAGGCAGACAGACTTGGTACCTGTTATAATTTAAGTAGGCCTCAGTTATTTGGACTGAGTTAGTCAAAAAGGCTTGGAGTGCAGATCGGCCCTTTAAGGGGATTTTCTCTGAGAGAGAAAATCTGCAGTTCTGTCAGCAGAACTAGAACATACCAAGAAGCTGTTCTAGTACAAGGCCGCAGGTCTCACTGACCTGCACATGTACCGCCACTAGAACAATAAACATCAGCCATGTTATGTAAATATCCACATTCCTGCATATAGGTCAGAAGCCTCATTGATTATTAATCAAGTAGGTGTGTATGATGACACCACGAGTGGGTCCACCAATAGTCTGATCTAGGGGGTGGCGAAGATGATGTCATATTTAACTCTTTCCTAGTCAGTATTAAAGGCTGAGGGAGCTATGGGAGCTCATTCTGCTCTTTACTTTAGCAATAGCTCGCAAGGCTGACTGGGACCTCTAAGTATGTTCTTCCTTTCTGTAATCTGATATAATGTATGCTGTACATAGGTAGTCTAGATGTAACATAGAGTAGATACAAGAATACCTGGGTATCTTCAGCAGGAAGGTACTCACGCAGCTGTAACGCAACATGGAAGTCTGCTTTGCCAGGAGATGATAAACTGTATCTATCTGTATTTCTGTTACTTGAATAAATAACGTAAACATTGAAGAAGCCTGAGAAAGTCTATCTCCTGTTTGCTGTGTGGAGAGTCAAGTGATCTCACAGTCTGTGAGACGCAACTGTAAGAAGTTAATGGTGTCGAAGCACGGTGATATAGAAGCAGGTTCTAACAGTGGTGCTGAAACCCTTCCCTGCCTAGCAAAACAGGCAGACAGGGGCCGGGGGCCGAAGAAGAAGTTTTCAAGATATTCCACAGCAAAACAAGCGGAATAGACGGACGCGGACTGTAAAGCTTATCAAGCTGATACTGATAAGTGGTGTGGGAGTGTGCGGGAGCCAAGCACACGGGCTGCAATTCGAGAAAATCAGCGGCGAAACTCTTGGACGTTACACTGTGACTGCATTGTGCACTGCAGTCACCAGCCTAAATATAGTTCAGACGGAATCCTCTGTGGCCAGCTGGCAACGTGCTGCGAAAGGTGGATCCGCTGTGGGGGGAGAGGGAGCCCCCACAGAAAATTCCGGTGTCCATTCAGTTTCGTGGGAGAACCGTTGCGGAATGCTGATGAATTGCGAGGAATCTGCGGCTCAGGCACGTAAGATTTACGCTGTTATATGGCGTTATCTGTGTTGTATTTGGTGTTATAACAAGGAGAGGATAATGTGTTAATATGTACAGTCTGTGTTAATTGCAGTATGGAGGCTGCGGGCTTCTCATCTCTCCCGTGCGTGGTGGGAGGAGTGGATGTGGGAATAAGAGCAGCTCCGTTGTAAATACGTATTGCTGTTTTCAGATTTTAGGTGCTTTGATTTTTCTTAGGAGTCAATGTTCCTGTGTGGCAGATGTTTTTTTCTCTCTCTCTTCTCTCTGGCTTGTTAACAAGAGTATGTTACGGTCTGACCAGCGTACTGATTCTGGGAAATGGGCCAGAGGTGTGTAGGGGGGGGGGGGGGTCCCCCGCGGCAGGAGAGAAGCCAGCTGAGTGTCACTCTGTTAGTAGTAGACAGGAGAGGGAAGTTGAGGTTTTTCTTCGGTGAGCTGGCGTTTTTCCAGAGCCCGATCAGTGTGTTTTTTTTCCTCTCTGTCCGTAGTGGATAGCGTAGTGAGAGGTGCAAGCTTATCTAGTTCCAGTCAGGGCCGCTAAAAGTTCTAAATGTATATATAGGTTTAATGTTGTAGTCATGTCAGACTGATAAATGTGCGTCTCAGAAGTACTAGCTGTTAATATGGTTTAGAGTTACGCTGCGCGCTTGAGTAGTTCTGAGTTTTGGCGGAGATAAGCTGCAGATGATTTGTGAGGAGAGAGAGTTTTCTTCGTCCCTGGGTGATGCTAAGATGTAAAATATTTAGCATTGCAGCTGTGACGCGGTTAGTCTCAAGTTTGGCAAGCATCCCAGAGAGTATAGGTAGCAGAAGGCTGACTCTCGGTAAAATGTATCGATGCTGTGTGTAACTATGCATAAAAAATGTATGTTTTCTCTCCTAAAGTTTATAGGATCGAGAGGCTGCTATGGGAGCAGCCATCTTAGCTGGCAGCCCAGGACTCAAAATGGCGGCAGTGGAGAGGGCCCGCCCCCAAGAGTCATGGCTCCCACACGTCATGGCAGGGGGGAGGAGGGGCTGGGGGATCCACGTCACGTCAGGCTGTGCTCGCGGCTCCGGGCAGAGCAGCTGAAAGGAAGGGGGGTAGAAATACAGAGACATTCTACTGTGTGTCTCGGATTTCAAAATATTTCCCCAGGGCCTGAGTCCAGGGAAAGGAATGCCAGAATACGTGCGCCAAGCTATTACTGTAAGACTAGCATGGTCACGGATAGGAAATGTTTCCCAGCTAGGTGCAGGGAGACAAGTAACAGCGCAGATCACGAAAGGGTCTGTACTGAGTTGCTTATGGGATTATTCCTGTAAGTGGGGCACCTTGATGGGTGTTGCATGAGTTCCCAATAGAAGGAAGGGGGGACAGTGCATCAGGGGGGTGCCGGAGTTGGAAAAAAGGGAGTTGACCAATCCGGGTTTCCGTCGCCGCTGCTGCAGAGCGGTAACGTTTTTTTCCGTTTTTTGTCGTGGACAGGGCCAGAGCTTGACGAAGAGGTCTATGCTGGGCTGGGGCTGTTTTTTGTGCGTTTTTTTTCGTCCACTGATTGGTCAAATATGTTTTTTCCAGCTCCTATCAATGGTAGCACAAAAAACAAGAACTGACAGCAGTTCATGGGGCAATTATACAAATGAAAGAATTGCCATGTACAGAGTGACAGTGTATCAGTACGGTGTTTGCCATGTGACTACCTACCACGTGGGCAGTCAGGGATCTGCATACAGGCATGTGACTTTGGTATGCTTAGCCCTGCACCCTGTGTAGTTTAAGTGTTAAATGCTCCTTCCTACAGGGAGGCAGCCATTTTTTTTTGTAGTTTAGGTAGTGGCACGGCAAACATTGATCAGAGGGTACAACACACAGAACTTCTAGCAGAGCTGGTATCGCGATGAAGTTCTAGATAAGTTAATGCGAAAATGAGTAAGAGCATTGCAGGCTCACCTGCAAAGCAGCATCAGGTGTGGCATCCGTAATCTGTGCATGCGACGGCCGCGCATGGACAGATAAGGGGGGATGTGGAGTGAGCTGCAATGAGGTGAGAGCTTCCAAAGGTGAAGTCCGCGGGAGCATATTTTAAACAGGTAAGTACTGAGGATAGTACTTAGGTAGGGGGGTGAAGTTTAACTCCAATCTACCAAAAAGAGTAAACAGAGTTCATGAGAAACATAAAGCAACGAGATCAATTACGATATATATTGATCAACTTAAAGTGTACAGAGTACAAGCCGCAGGGCGAATCCCAAATCATTAATAAGAATTGATTTGTTTGTATTTTGATTTCAGGAGTGGGGCAATATGGAATCGAGACAGCTGCAGTGCTGGCAGCAAAGATGGAGATGTCAGTCGGATAAGCGAAAGGTTCCAGATGCCAATCTAAGTTTGGAGAAACATGAGATTCCTGAAATTGGAAAGAGACTAAAACACGAGATTCCTGAAATTGGAAAGAGACTAAAAGACGAGATTCCTGAGATCGGAAAACGTCTAAAAAAACTGACTGAGCAAAGCATAGTGCAAATTGCTAATGTTTTTCTTTCCCAAGGTGGTGCTTTTATAATGAAGAGTACTGTGCTGATGGTGATCCTAGGGTGCCATTTCGTCCTAGGAGAGCGAAGAGAGGACATTCTCATGAATAATAAGGGGTTAATGAGAATACAAGGCCCAAGCATGTTAATGCTGGGTGACAAAGGTACTGATCCTTTCACACCTCCCTCCGCTGGGCACAGATGGACCAGGCGGGGATGGAGGAAAAGAGCACTTGTGCCAGGAGAAGACAAATTTCATGGCACAATGTGGGTGAAAGGTCTGAAAGGTCAGGTGTGCTGGAAGGGTGACGTGAACGGCAGTGTAAACCTGCTATTGAATGTCACACTCCCAGAATCGATGCACCGATCCAAAGGTTTGTTAAAAGGTACATTGCAGTACAATGGGTACATGCAAAAGGTGGAGTGTGTGATTCAGGGGTCCATTGTCTTGGTTATCCAGAGTGAGATGGTTCCAGATTGGAGAGGAACGAGCAGGAGGCGTCAATTCTCATACCAGCAAGACGCAGGGGACCACATCACACTCTGGAGCTGCCAACAGAGAGTTCCTCTGAAACAACTATACACACGTAAAGGCTGGAAAGCCGAGGGTTTGTGGTTCTCGAAACAAGAAGTAAAAATCGAGATCAAGCCACATTTCCAGGTGACAAAGAGGGTGGGGAGAGCGGTCCCGGGGGAGGGAAAGCCAACACAGGTAACATCCTCACTACAGGGGTCACAACATGAGACAATACCACACAGTCCATATTCAAGCACTTATCCTCATGCTAGATGGGTAAGTGAGGAGGTACTCTTAATCGAACGATTGCAGAGAGTACATTCTTCCCGACCTAAGGTACGCATTTTGCCCCAGGACATAAGGGGGGCAAAGGTCCAAACAGGACAGTTGGGAACAGCGTTTGTCATTGATATGCTAATCAATTTCCCAGAAGAAAGAGTACCTACCGTATTCTTCTGGGGAGGGCCACAAGGGGTAGCATGGGACGTGAGTTGGATGGATCCGGGGACCTTTTGGAGTAGAGAGGTAGAATCCTGGGATGCATCAGGTAGCACCCCGGGGACTCTCTATGACGGAAGGGTGATGGGACTAAAAAGGGGGAGTTTAAAAATAGCGCCCTTAGTCCGGGAGGATGAAAGACCATGGACATACGGTTTTTGCATCCCACAGTCCCTAGAGTTTAAGGGTCTAAATAGATCTTGCATAATGAGAAGGGGAACCGTGACAGTAAAAGTGGGGATTCCCACAACGCCTAAAGCTCAGGTAGTCACCCTGCCAGTGACTACCCAGGAACCCCACCTACCGTCATGTGATACACATCAAGTTGTAAAAAGTGGCCCTTTCCAATTAAATCAACTGAGGGCGACTCCAGTTATCATGGAGGCCCAGCTTCAATTGATCACTTGGCAGATTAATTTAGAAGAGTGGGTAATATCTAATATATACCCTAACTGCAGCACTGTCACTGCCACCCTGGTACAGGCTTTTATGTCATGGGCACATTCCACGGGGAATAGTGTAGCCAGAAGAAGGTCCCGAGATTGAACAGATACACTCTTGGGAGGAATGGGCGCTGGAATGGGGGTAGCAAACAGTGTAGACATAGAAGGGATGACGGAGGTCATTCAACAATTAGGCACATTGGGACAACAGAATGTGGGTACCCAACACCATCTGAACTTGGTTTTGGAACAGTTAACGCACAACACCTATAGAGTTCAGGGGTACACTCAAAGGCACCTTCAAATAATTCTTCAGAAGATGATTGAACATGCTAGGGGTACTGCATGGGAGACAGCATGCCTGTCAATGCAAACCGAGTTAACAGCAGCTTTTAAGATAATGGCTCAAGCCTTATCAGAAGGTAAAACTCCTTTACAGCTGAGACTTGACAAGGAGCGATTTGTCGATTTTCCGGGGGAAGGATCTTTTGCATGGAGGCACCGAGAGGTGTGGATAAACAAATGGATGGGGTGCGACAATTTTTTATGCACCGCTACTTCCTTAGTTCCTACCGGCGGAGAAACTCAGGTAGTTTTTCCAGTAGTATCCCTGGGTACACCTGTTTCCTCAACACATGTCTTACACCATGACCTGAGAGGTCAACGGTTTTTGGTGCTAGACGGGGAGGTGAAACAAGTAGATTTGTCATCATGCTGGCAATTCTCAGAGAGGTACCTGTGTTTGCCGGGGCAAGTCCGATTTAGTGAGGACGCCTGCTGGCTCAATAACACAGAGTGCGCAGCTGCCATCCAAAAGATCCCTCCTAATGCCAAACCAATATCTCCGGTGGCTGAAGGAAAAGTGTGTTTTTTAAACATGAGGTCTAATGACACATTCATTGTACATTTTCATAATTGTTCCGATAGGGTTGGTCTTTTAAGGGGAACATATTGTGTGAGCGGAGATCCCATACGGATCAAGTCATCCAGGTTTGACTACGTGATTCCTCAAATTGTGAGGAGAACTCTAAAGTTCAAAGCTCCACAGGAGGTGCCCATCCTGAGGGATAACACGCCATGGGACAAATGGGTACAGGTTTTGACACAAGATCACACTTTGTTAAAACGGTTAAACAAACAGAACACTAAATTAGAGGTGATATTTCGTCATGATCAAGGCGATCTTAAAGAGGTTGAACACAAATATAAGCAGGTGAGTTCCAGTCTGACCTGGTGGAAACGGTTTCTGGCAATATTCCAGGGACATTCGGACTGGGCCTCTGCAATTCAGAATTTCTTCCTACATCCACTGGTCGTAGTGATGGGGGTGGCAATCTTAGGAATCATTATACAGGTGAGTTTGTGTGTAAAATTACGCAAACAAATTAACACAGTCAAGAGATTGGTGCCTCATAAACAATCTCATGATCCAATATTTCCAAATTAAGGGATGTACAGGGTTACGGGTATAGGTTTAGTAGTACCGGTGATGGAGTTGATTGTATAAAGGCGCTCTTTTAGAAGGCACCTGACACTGCTCCATTGAGTAACAAACAAACGAGTTTCACTTTTCTGTGGTCATGCAAGTTTGTGAGTGATACGCAAGTGACGCAAATGCTGAGCATGTGGTATAGAGGGACTTAGAAGTAGGGCCTCCCCAGAGAGCCTGGTTACAGGGAGACCAAGAGGTCTTGCTCTCTCTCTTCCAGGGGTAACCGCCTAGAGCAGAGAAGTTGTGTGAGCACGGACATCGAAAAGTGAAACATAAAGGAAAGAAACCAGGTACGGTTAGGTTCAGAAGTGGGGATCTGCGGATCAAGCCTTTTTAGGGGGGATTGTTATAATTTAAGTAGGCCTCAGTTATTTGGACTGAGTTAGTCAAAAAGGCTTGGAGTGCAGATCGGCCCTTTAAGGGGATTTTCTCTGAGAGAGAAAATCTGCAGTTCTGTCAGCAGAACTAGAACATACCAAGAAGCTGTTCTAGTACAAGGCCGCAGGTCTCCCTGACCTGCGCATGTACCGCCACTAGAACAATAAACATCAGCCATGTTATGTAAATATCCACATTCCTGCATATAGGTCAGAAGCCTCATTGATTATTAATCAAGTAGGTGTGTATGATGACACCACGAGTGGGTCCACCAATAGTCTGATCTAGGGGGTGGCGAAGATGATGTCATATTTAACTCTTTCCTAGTCAGTATTAAAGGCTGAGGGAGCTATGGGAGCTCATTCTGCTCTTTACTTTCGCAATAGCACGCAAGGCTGACTGGGACCTCTAAGTATGTTCTTCCTTTCTGTAATCTGATATAATGTATGCTGTACATAGGTAGTCTAGATGTAACATAGAGTATATACAAGAAGACCTGGGTACATACCTCCCAACATTTCAACTTTACAAAACGGGACACAGGCCACACCCCCTAACCAACCCCCCAAAATCCCTAGTCACGCCCACCATTTTAAGAAAAATAAATATTTTGTATTTTATTTCCGAAGGGGGGGGAGCGTGAGGGTGCCCGTGGGTGGGGAGGAGGGGAGAGAAAAACCTGATCGAGGCACCAGCCGCGGGAGATCCCATATGCTATTTGGGATGGGTGGCCGCTATTTCTCCCTCCCTCCCTACTAATGTGCCCCCCAGTGTCCCCCCTGCAGAGATAAATGCGCAGCAGCGGAGCGGGCTGTCATAAATCTTACCATTGCCTCTCCGACTACCGGGATCTCATCTGGTCTTCTCGGTTTCCTGCTTCCTGTGACGTCACAGGAAGCCGGAAGCCTAGAAGAGCCAGATGCCGGTAGTTGGAGAGGCAATAATGACAGCCCGCTCCGCTGCTGCGCATTTATCTCTGCAGGGGGGACACTGGGGGGCACATTAGGAGGGAGGGAGGAAGAAATAGCGGCCACGCCGGCCACCCATCCCAAATAGCATACGGGATCCCCCGCGGCTGGTGCCTCGATCAGGTTTTCCCCCCAGGATCCCCCAGGGGCCGGGACACAAGGGGGGGTAGCGCGGAATGGCGGGAGGGGCCCCCCAAATTGGGACTGTCCCGATGAAAACGGGACGGTTGGGGCCACTGTGGGTATCTTCAGCAGGAAGGTACTCACGCAGCTGTAACGCAACATGGAAGTCTGCTTTGCCAGGAGATGATAAACTGTATCTATCTGTATTTCTGTTACTTGAATAAATAACGTAAACATTGAAGAAGCCTGAGAAAGTCTATCTCCTGTTTGCTGTGTGGAGAGTCAAGTGATCTCACAGTCTGTGAGACGCAACTGTAAGAAGTTAATGGTGTCGAAGCAAGGTGATATAGAAGCAGGTTCTAACAGTACCCACCCACAGCCGCCCTGCATTAGAGTTAAAGATAGCAGCAAGGGGCCGCAGATAGGCTGCATGGTCGGGTCTGGGACGTGAGTCAGCCAGCAGTTAATGATATGTGCTGCCTGGTGGGCAACGATCATTACCAGGAGCCAGCCTGAGCCTGCAGGCAACTTACACATGACAAGTGTTGCCTGGCTGGCTGCAGCTTAGCTCACAGAGTCTCCCAACATGCCCCGCCCACCTCCTCTACCTCCTCTACTTTCCGGCTGTTTCCGTGATGTTTTCTTACTGCCGGGAGATGGACTCTGCAGAGTGGGAAAAGTTACGAGTAAGCAAACAATACTGATTGCAATTTAGATAAGGTGACTTGCCTTTTGCTCTCCAATGCTCTGTCTCAGCGTGCCTGCATCATTAATCTCCGACAGTCACTCCACTCTCTTGTGACAAGTGAAACGTATTTTCCTCTTTTTTTTTTTTTTTCACTTTCCTTTCTGTCACACTTTCCCTTTCTTTTCCTCTCCTCCCTCTCCCATCCCCTGTTCCCTGTCTTCCCCCCCTCTCCCATTCCCTGTCTTCCCCCCCCCTCTCCCATCCTCTGTTCCCTGTCTTCCCCCCCTCTCCCATCCCCTGTTCCCTGTCTTCCTCCCCCCCTCTCCCATCCCCTGTTCCCTGTCACCCCCCCTCTCCCATCCCCTGTTCCCTGTCTTCCCCCCCCCTCTCCCATCCCCTGTTCCCTGTCTTCCCTCTCCCATCCCCTGTTCCCTGTCTTCCCCCCCTCCCTTCCCCTGTTCCCTGTCTCCCCCCCTCTCCCATCTCATGTACCCTGTCTCCCCCCCCCTCCCCTGTTCCCTGCCCCCCCCCCCTCTCCCATCCCCTGTTCCCTGTCTTCCCCCTCTTCCATCTCGTGTTCCCTGTCTTTTCCACTCCCCCCTCTCCCATCCCGTTGTCCCTGTCTTTTCCTCTCCCCCCTCTCCTATTCTGTGTCCCTGTCTTTTTCTCCCCCCTCTCTCCCATCTTGTTCCTTTTCTTCCACTCACCTGTCCTGGTAGTATGGTATTGTGTGTGCGGGCCCTGAGCCTCCTTTTCGTCTTTCCAACGTACATTAATCCACAGGGACACTGTATACAGTACACCACTCTCTCACATGTAATCAAGTCTCTTAATCTCATATATTTTAGTTCTCCCAGCATTGGAGAATGTCTTAGTCCTTTCCACACATTTGCATACTTTGCAATTGCCACAACTTGTCATCCTATTACATTTAGGATATTTTTGTAACCATGTTAGTTTGTTTCTACTATTAAATTCTAATCTGACCAACTGATTTTTCAGGTTATTGGCCTTTTTTTTGCAGTCATGTATGGTCTTTCCCCAATCACTCTTTTAATCCAGTTATCCAGCATCATTACATGCCAATGCTTTTGTAGAAGGTTCTGTAGGCTATACCAATGAGAACCAGAAGTGGTAATAAATCTCAAAGATTGTAAGCCTTCGGGCAGAGTCCTCCTCCTTATGTCTCCTATCTAATCACACACCTCCGTTACCGTTTACCCATCCTTTGGATCTGAGTGAATTTGACTTGCCTAATCTCTATGCTCCCGTCCAGTGACTGACTAAGCATTGCCTTGTACTCATACTGTGCTATGTGATCTGCATACCTCCCAACTTTTTGAGATGAGAAACAGGGACAATTAAGCCACGCCCCTGCCACACCCCTGATCACGCCCCGTCACACCCCTAGTCACACATAAAATAAAGATATCATAAGAAAAATATGTTGTTTTATCATTCAAACCACACTGGTCCTTTCTATAATTAATATTCCTTCGTAGTAAAGGGACTCTGAGCAGTGCAGTAACTATGGGAAGATGCATACCATTTTGAAGCTCTCTTTCTCCTCTTTCCAATTATATGTAAACCGTCACCCTATGCCTTTTAGTTTTCGTTATATTCGCAATTGAAATCACGGCTGCCATCTTGGATTCCTTATTCAGCATTGTATTATGCAGGACGACACTTTCCCCAGTATCGGCAGCTCCATTCAGCACAATGCAATGAAATACAAGGAACCCAGGGGGATATAATTACAAACATCATGCTGGTAGGTGTGAGGATATAATTAATTAGTTGTGGGTATGCTGAAAGGCATACCCACAGGCACTGCTCTGAGTCCCTTTAACATTTTTAGATTAGTAATATATCAATTTAAAAGATAGGAATTAAGTTTAGAGTCACACACATTTTTTTAGTAGAGAAATATATATATTTACATAGAAAGAGGGACAAAGTCCTAAAAGAGGGACAAATGGGGATCTCTCCTGCTTTTGGCACATTCATCTGCACCACCTGCATCTGAACTCTGAGGCCTAGGAGGTTGGTAGCAGTTCACGTATTTGTTTACACCAGTAAAAACAGTGCTAGAAAAAAATGTGATAGAGGCTCCAATCCTGGGCATATTTGTGGAATTACATCCTCCCCCTCCCATACATACATGAGGACTTGGCAACATACAGGCACATGCAATGTACACAGTGAGTACCATACTATGGACAAAGATGTATAGTTACCCAGGCTGCCACTATAGCAGCAGAGGCAGCAGAAAGCAGTGATGGACTGTGTATCTTCTAAATGCTATGTTAAAGTACCTTCCCTAAAGGGTGTTTTGACTCGTTACGTCACTTACTGTATGGGAGGAGCCTCATGTTGTTCAATATCAGCATAGAGATGCTGAAATACTCATTATGACTTCCCTGCAGGTTCCTATTCCACTGATGTCTCCATACTACACTCACCTCCAATCCCCAACCTCTGCTGCCTGATATCAGTGTCTGGTGGTCACAGGGGGGAGGAGATGCCTGATATCAGTGTCTGGTGGTCGCAGGGGGAGGAGCTGCCTGATACCAGTGTCTGGTGGTCTCAGGGGGAAGAGCTGCCTAATATTAGTGCCTGGTAGTCACAGGGGGAGGAGCTGCCTGATATCAGTGTCTGGTGGTCACAGGGGGAGGAGCTTCCTGATATCAGTGTCTGGTAGTCACAGGGGGAGGAGATGCCTGATATCAGTGTCTGGTGGTCACAGGGGGAGGAGCTGCCTGATATCAGTGTCTGGTGGTCGCAGGGGGAGGAGCTGCCTGATTTCAGAGTCTGGTGGTCACAGGGGGAGGAGCTGCCTGATATCAGTGTCTGGTCATCACAGGGGGGAGGAGCTGCCTGATATCAGTGTTTGGTGGTCACAGGGGGAAGAGCTGCTGATATCAGTGTCTGGTGGTCACAGAGGGGAGGAGCTGCTTGATATTAGTGCCTGGTGGTCACAGGGGGAAGAGCTGCTTAATATCAGTGTCTGGTGGTCACAGGGGGAGGAGCTGCCTGATATCAGTGTCTGGTGGTCACAGGGGAGAGGAGCTGCCTGATATCAGTGTTTGGTGGTCACAGGGGAGAGGAGCTGCCTGATATTAGTGCCTGGTGGTCACAGGGGAGAGGAGCTGCCTGATATCAGTGTCTGATGGTCGCAGGGGGAGGGGCTGCCTGATATCAGTGTCTGGTGGTCACAGAGCGGAGGAGCTTCCTGATATCAGAGTCTGGTGTTCACAGGGGGGAGGAGCTGCCTGATATCAGTGTCTGGTGGTCACAGAGGGGAGGAGCATGACATATTCTGCACCAGCAAGATACCAGAAGCAGATCCCTACCTGTGCATTGTGATGAGGGGCCTCCATCGATCAGACTATTATTTTCTGACCCCTTTACAAATAGCCACTCATTGTCCAGCACTGATGCACAAAGTACAACAGTTCATACTAACCAATCAGAAATAACTTGTCACAGTCAAATTAATGAATGATTAAATGTTTATTAATGTAATGATAGAATTATTACAAATAAATAATCAATTATAAGAGAAAAAGGCAAAGAAAAACAAACGGCGTGCTGCAATGGAATTGTTTCTTAAAATGATCAATTGTGGATGTTCTAAGTTTTGTTATTCTTTATTGGTTCCTTTAAAGACAACAGACTCCATTTTTCTCTGCATCTGAATTTCCACTTTGGCTACAAATTTGCTATATAGAAAAATCAGGTACATCAGGTGACTGATTTTATAAGTCCAGAATTTAAATGAATACACAATATCATACAATTCCAAACGTAGCCACACTTTCCATGCATAGCTCTAGGCTATTTCAGATCCTAAATGCATCCTTCCTCAAGCACATGAATCTTAGCCAGATGAGAGGAGAGATCAGGAGCTGCATACAGTTAACAAAAGGGCGCTGCATATAGCGAGAGCACAGGATGACTCCAGGGGGCTGGAAGAAGCCCCAGGTAAGTTAAACTGCTATTTTTTTCAATTAAGGTTTCCTTTAAAACGGTGACAAAACAGATACTTACCTCAAAAGGGGAAAGTCTCTGGTTCCTCTATAGGCTCCCCTGTCCTCTTCCATTAAGCCCTTCATGAGCAGGGACCAGATGTGTGCCTGCACAGTAGCATGGACCTGCTTGGGCTTTGCAGATAAAACCGAGCCTGATCAGGTCTGTCCTACTGCACAGGTGCAGACGGGTTGCTCATGTGCAGTAACACCGACCCGATCATGCTCAGCTTTTAGAACTGGAGCCAGAGCAGGTCTGTGCTAGTGTGCATGTGATGATCATAATCAGCAAAATTACGATATCACAAATTTTGCATACAATTTCGCAATTACGTCTATACGTAATTACGATTTGCTAATGGAATTGATTTCATAGTCATTCGTAATTTCGCATTAAAATGTATTAATAATTTTCGCTAAATTTTGCGTAATGTTGTGCCGACTTTGGAGGTTGATAGCAAAGCCCCTATACATGCTATTGACACCAAAATTGCTACATATGTTAAAGGGAATAGTGGGTACAAGAGGAAGAAAGAATTTTCCAAATAGACCATATCGTTTTTGAGAAAACTGATTTTAAAAATGCAAAGAAAAATATGGTTTTTAAACTTGGAAATATGACAGTTTAAAAACCATTTTTCTTTGTATTTTTTAAAATCAATTTTCTCAAAAACTACAAGGTCTTTTTGAAAAATTATTTTTTGACTTGTACTTAATATGCTCTTTAACATATGTACCAATTTTGGTAGCAATAGCATGCAAGGAGGCTATGCTATTAACTGCCAAAGTCGGCACAACATTTCATGAAATTGCACGACAATTACGCAAAAAATTACGCACAATTATGAAATACTACTTTTACATACGAAATCAATTACGATTTTCCCTGAAATTTTGCATTACGATTACGACGAAAAAATGCGAATTTCGATGCAAAATTTCGGCCCATCACTGGTGAGCCGTTGACAAGTGGATTGGTGGGGGGTTCCCAGTGCTGGAATGGATGGGCCAGTGGAGGAGGACAGGGAAGCTTCTGGAGGATCTGGAGGCTTCATCCTCCGAGGTGAGAACCCCATATGGGCACTTTATCCCTACAGGTACACTTTACATGGAATTATCCCCTTAGTCACATCATCTTACTGTAATATTGATAGACAGTTAACCAAAAAGATAAGGAGGCTTTCAAAGCCCAGGTTTTGTTACATGAGTATAAAACATAACTTTCATTCTAAAGTTAGCTTGTCAGACTGGTAAACGGGCAACCATGTAAAAGCACCCAGCATTAACCACTTAAGCCCGAAGGGTTGAAATTTTTTTACATCCGAGCAACTTTCACCCCCCCATTCATTTGCCAATAACTTTATCACTACTCATCACAATTAATTGATCTATATCTTGTTTTTTCCGCCACCAATAAGGCTTTCTGTGGGTGGTATATTTTGCTAAGAGCCACTTTACTATAAATGCATTTTAACAGGAAGAATAAGAAAAAAATGGAAACAATTCATTATTTCTCAGTTTTCAGCCATTATAGTTTTAAAATAATACATGCCTCCATAATTAAAACTCACATATTGTATTTGCCCATATGCCCCGGGTATTTCACCGTTAAAATTATGTCCCTATCACAATGTATGGCGACAATATTTTAATTGGAAATAAAGGTGCATTTTTTCCGTTTTGCGTCCATCACTGTTTAGAAGCCCATAATTTATTAAATCATATTGATATACTCCTTTGACATGAATATTTCAAAAGTTCAGACCCTTAGGTAACTTTTTATGTTTTTTTTTTTTTTTTATTGTAATTTTTTTTTTTTTAATTTAAACTTGTATGTGGGTATTTTTTGGTGTGGGAGGTAAACAGGGTTTTTTTAATATATTTATAGGTTAATTCTTAAAACTTTTTTTTTGTAGGTGTAATTTGCTATTTGGCCACAAGATGGCCAGAATCAAAAAGTCCTGGGAGCGATCGATCTCGCTCCCAGGCAGAAGAAAGGAGACCAGAGCTCAGAAAAGCCGCAGCGTCTGAAGAGACGCTGTCGGCTTTTCTCCGGGGGGGAGGTCCGATCAGCGAAAGGGATTTATAATCCCTTTCACTGATCGGTGGGCTAGCGGCCAGCAGCGGGGGCGCGCACGGGGGGGGGGGGCCCGCGGGCGCGCGCGCGACCCGCGGGAGTGCGCGCAGCCCAACTGGACGAGAAATCTCGTCCAGTTGGGCTTAAGTGGTTAATGTACAATGTGCAGCCTAACAAACGTTTCACGACTCTATGACTGTCGCTTCTTCAAATGCAAAAACTGTAGTGATGAGCTCAAATTTCACATCGTAATCGTAATTTTGTATCGTAATTGTAATGCGAAATGTAGGGAAAATGAATAATTAATTTTGCATGTAAACGTAATCCATCTGTAATTTTGCATAATTACGTGAAACTTTACATAATTTCGTGCCGACTTTAATGGTTAATAGCAAAGTCCTACTCCTGCTATCATCACCAAAATTGCTATGTATTTTTTTCAAAAAGACTTTGTAGTTTCTGAGAAAATCGATTTTAAAAATGCAAAGAAAAAAATGGTTCTAAAACTGTTATATTTCTGAGTTTAAAAAACATTTTTCTTAGCATTTTTAAAATGGATTTTCTCAAAAGCTACAAGGTCTTTAAAAAAAAAAAAAAAAATACATTTTGGATTTGTACCCACATTTCTCCTTAACATATGTAGCAATTTTGGTGACAATTGCATGTATGGGGGCTTTCCTATTCACACACAATGATTACGTGAAAGGTTACACAAAATTACGAATGATTATATAATATCAATTGAATTTACAAGTTGTAATTATGTATAGGTGTAATTGTGAAAATGTACACGAAATTTTGCGTAATCGTTATTATCTAATTATGATCATCACTTAAAAAACTGTAGTTCTATGTTCATGATGATAGGTAATAAAAGCAGTGTCAAAAACATTGATCATATCCACATATAAATGCTCAAAGTATCAATTTCAGTATATAGTCAACCAATTGGGTCAGTAATAGAAATCAACATATGTCTGTCAGTATAGGGAATCAAATGACCTATCTAGGAAATGAACAGGGCCGGATTTTTGTCAATGTCTCAAAGACCCGGGCCTTGGGCGGATAAAGTCCAAGGGGGCACCTGGATGTGAAAGAGTGATTGCTACATATGAAAGAGGAGGTTGAAAATGGGGAGTAAGAGAAAAAGGGAAGCTGATGCCCAAGGAAGCTGTTCATGAAATAGAGGGACTGCATACAAGGATGATACACATGGAAGAGGGGGCTGCACATGGAATGGGAGGGGAGTCACAACATACTTGGCCTATGGCAGTGGTGTCAAAGTCAAATACAACCTGGGCCGAAATTGTACACTGGAACCTAGTCGCGGGCCAACCTCAACATCTACTGGGCACCTTCCTACCTTATAAAGTTCCCAGGTGTCTAATGGCACCCCTCCAAACCCCATACAGTTCCCTGGTGTCTAGTGGTCCTCACTCCCCATAAAGTTCCCTGGTGTCCAGAGGCTCTCGCCATTCTCTATACAGTTCCCTAGTGTTTACTGCTTTCCCTCTCCCTTCCCCATATGGCTTCCATGGTATTCCAGGGCTTCACCTCCAGTACAGCTTCCTTGGTGGTCTAGAGTGGGCCAAACATAATGTAAGGTGGGGAAATCACTTGAGGGCAAAATTTAATGGCTCTGAGGGCCAGATTTGGCCCGCGGGCCGGAGTTTGACATGTATGGCCTATGGGCAGAAAAAGCCTAAATCCGGCCTTGAATATGAATAGAATAAATCCTGTCCATGAAGTGGAGGGCGGCTGCAAATAAGATGTGTGACTGAAGTGTGACTGGCCTCTGCACTGGGCTGTGATGTGGACAGAGAGGCGTTTACTTTGATGAAGGGGTCCTGTGAGGCCCTGAAATGATCGTCTGTTACAGCTACCAGGATGGCATGAAAAATAAAGATACATATTAAGCTGTAATTGTGACTGTGCACTCGCTTTACTGTTTGGATGTACGGAGTGTCAGCACCAGCTATTGTGGATCAGTGCCTCTACTATAAAGTAGATGGCTGTGAGACTCATAATTGTTCAGGGGTCTGAGGCTGCATAGACAGCGGGACAACACATTGTGGTTGGAGGCGTGTCATAGGCAAGAGAGGGTGTGGCTTGGTCAGAAGGAGGCATGGCTGATTTAAAAAAAAAAAGCCAAAATTTGCCTTCTTTAGGTCACACCAAGCCCTAATAGTGACAGGCAAAGTTTACTGAATGGGTAAGGCAGTCTTACTACCAAGTAACTGATTCAATTATTTACAGTATCCTTTAACTAGATCAGGTTTTTTATAAACAGAAGGGGTGGGTTTGTGCTTACAGTAATGGTGCCCCTACATCTCTTAACTTGGCAGACGATCGAGCGTCTGATTCGATAATTATTGTCAAATCGGATGCAAATCAGTGCCGCCACAAGCATCCCTGATCAACGAGTCGAGTAATTTTAAATATGTAATGTATTTTTCAAGCATGCTGCAAGGTGTTGGGTGGACGTGGTTGATCAGGTGCGCGGCCGTAATGGCGTGTGATATCGGGGTGACCTACAAACACGATAGCACCCTGGTGCTGTTTACTCTAATGTGAATTGAATACTTTACATGTCTGATGTCTCCCCATCCACGGTCTCCATCCATGTCCGTATCGTCACTGTACTTCCGTAGAGTACGAGGCACGTGTGTGACATGACACACTCGCCATATGCTTAATATCGGAAGCCCACCCACAATGAGGAAGATGAATCAGGACCACGACGGGAGACAGAGGACAGGGAAAGTATTAAATGCACGGGCGTGGACACATTCACATTAGGGGGGCAGCAACGAAGGTGGGGAAGCAGCGGATTCAGCGTCATAAGGCCAATTCCTGAGATATTTCATGCTGAAACCTCTCGGTTAAATGGTTAAATGGTATGCTGGTGCATCTCTCTCTGATCAGATTTGATCATAGAGAGAATCGTCTCTTGGTCGATCTGCCCATACATCGTCTGATGTATGGGCACCTTAAAGAGAATCTGTATTGTTAAAATCACACAAAAGTAAACATACCAGTGCGTTAGGGGACATCTCCTATTACCCTCTGTCACAATTTCGCCGCTCCTCGCCACATTAAAAGTGGTTAAAAACAGTTTTAAAAAGTTTGTTTATAAACAAACAAAATGGCCACCAAAACAGGAAGTAGGTTGATGTACAGTATGTCCACACATAGAAAATACATCCATACACAAGCAGGCTGTATACACCCTTCCTTTTGAATCTCAAGAGATCATTTGTGTGTTTCTTTCCCCCTGCAGTTCTCATGCACTGAAGTTTCAGGCTGCTCATTTCTTTCTGCAAACAGCTTTGCCCTTGTCTGTAATTCCTCAGTATGTGAAAGCCCAGCCAGCTCAGAGGACGATTTATCCAGCTTGTAAAAGAGAGAAGCTGCCCTAATCTAAATAACACACAGGCAGTGTGCATAGAGGGGCCTGGAGGGGGGAGTTCATAGTAGAACCACAACACTGAAGAACTTGGCAGCCTTCCAGACACAGGACGACAAGTCCGACAGGGGAAAGATACATTGATTTATTACAGAGACTGTGATAGTAGAAAGTGCTGCAGTAAGCCACAGGGCCGGGCCGAGGCAGAGGCTGAAGAGGCTCCAGCCTCAGGGCGCAGTGTAGCAGGGGGCGCACAATTCATTCAGCTGTCATTCCCAATTGTGTTTGAAGCACAAAGAAATAAGAAAAGGGCATACATAGCAGTGACTGCAAGCCAGATAACTAGATATTAAGGTGTTGGGGATGTTGGGGGCCCTGTGGCACCTCTTAGTCTAATAGCAATCAGTGTGTGATGGCTGGGGTGGGAGGGATGGAGGGGCGCACTTTGCTGTCTCAGCCTTGGGTGCTGAAGGACCTTGTCCCGCCTCTGGTAAGCCAGAACACATTAGAATAGCTTTTGGAACTTGTAGGATGATAAAAAACAGGATGCAATTTTTGTTACAGAGTCTCTTTAACCTCCCTAGCGGTATGGACAGAAATGTCAGTTCAAAAAAAACATGCTGTGAACAGTGTAAACATGCATACACATCAATACTCTCCTGCACTGTATACTAGACCATTGCTTGACACATTTTGGCAAGTTACAGAAAAAAAAAAGTTTTAAAAATAAATTTTATCACTGTTTGCACAGAAATCCTGGGGAAATTGAACGCTGGGGAGGTTAACAAAGTCATGAAGCCGCACACTGCCACCACATTGACAGGATATACTAGAAAATAATAGCTAATATTAGTTATATTATTTTAGAACCGGTTGGGGGGTTAGAGGTGAGCACTTTGACCTGAAATGACTGCAGGGCTGTGGAGTCGGTCCAAAAATCCACCGACTCCGACTCCTCAGTTTAGGATTCCACCGACTCCGACTCCTCGACTCCGACTCCTCTAATTTGCATATTACAATTTTGTTGATTAAAAGTATGTAACATGAAATTCGTCTCTTAACTGCCAACGCTTAGGAATTTTACAAGACAACTGAAGTGAGAAGGATATGTAGACTACTATATTTATTCCCTTTAGACTAAAACTAGTCCTTGGTAAGAGTACTTGTAAAAGGTACAAACCGGAACAAAGAACATCTATCAGGCCCTAAGCAAAGTAAGTGTGGGTACATGTAAGAATGATGTGCAGGTACTCTGCAGGGGAATGAGGAGATTCTTCCTCTATTACACATTCTTCATGCACAATCTGAACAAGGTTTATGGGTGACAGACAACACCTCTGTGTTCAATGTGCACAGCATTCTCAGTGGATTCCCTGCAGCTCTGTGGGGAGTGCATATGTAGAGTATAGTACTACTGTGTAACAAAGTAAACCTGAGACAGATGAAATTAAAGTTTTATACATACCTGGGGCTTCCTCCAGCCGCCTTCAGGATAATCAGTCCCTCGTTGTCCTCCTCCACCACCTGGATCTTCTGCTATGAGTCCAGGTACTTGAGCCAGTCGGGCATAGTGTGCATGCACACACTCCGCCGCCAGGAGCATACTACACCTGTGCAGCACTATTGCGCAGGTGCAGAATGTTCCTGGCTGTGGGAGCGGCATGCGGCCGGACAGCGCTGACTGGCTGAATTACCAGGACTCATATCAGAAGATCCGGGTGGTGGAGGAAAGCGAGGAACTGATTAGCCTGAAGGGGGCTGGAGGAAGCCCCAGGTTTGTATAAAACTTTACTTTTCATCCGTCTCAGGTACCCTTTAATTTGTAGTCACCAAACCAAATTTTAACAACATATCAAATTATTTGATTTCATCAGCAAAGGGAGTGCATACATTTGCATAAATCAGCATCAGTGCAGAATTATTTCCTTCTCATTGACCATCTTTATTAGTGACACAGCTACACATCAGGCTTTATTCTTACAGCATAGATGTTATTTAGTATATATAAGAGATTCCTGTGTACACATCATGTATACAGTCACAATCAGATCTGTATATCTGACCTTAAAAATATGGGGACTGCTTTATTGAAGCAGCACAAGTAACTAATTTTGATTGGTTTATTTCATTTTTGTGGACTAAGCACAGCTATTACTGTATATATATACATTATTTTTAATGACTATTATCTGAGAAATAGAACATTTTATCATATTTTCTATTTTAATTACAGTTACAAATTAATTAGGAGTCGGAGTCGGTGCATTTTTTCCCGACTCCGACTCCAGGCACCCAAAATTGCCCGACTCCACGACTCCGACTCCAACTCCGACTCCACAGCCCTGAATGACTGATGACCTAATTTTGTGTCATTAAAAGTCCTTGATTTTGACAAAGCTGCTGCTTACTAAAAATGCAGCATGGAGAGGCTCAGTGAAGCTGGTGGTGAAGGTGTGGATATGTCTGATGGGCTCACACAGCTCATAAAACGATAGTCGCCCAGCCTCATAATCCAGATATACACCAAAACTGGGTCTGCAGGCTGGTGCAGCATCACTGATCTCCTCATTGTTATGGACAACACTGAGCTTGTTTCCAGAGCATCGTAAACACCAAGACTTCTTATTATCCCCAATCATTATCTGATCTTTTCTGTCTATGCTTGAATAAGCGACCCCCAACCTCCAACCCCCTATTTTACCTGTTTCCACTTCTGTATTCACTTCCCAGTAATGTCGCCCAGATGAAAAAACAGTTTTACTTAAAACCTGATTCCTGCTAAATCGTGCCGGATTCCCTGGATAATTATTCAGCTGCTCTGCCCAAGAGACAGTTTTCAGATCCACAGAGATGTTTACATAATTCCCAGCTGTATCTCTGTCTAGTACGATGTCTGTATCAGTCTTTGCAAATATATCTATATTAACTTCCCTCATAATACAGGACAGGCTATTCAGCAATGTTATAAAAGTCTCTTCTTGATGGAAATGTTTCATACCAGTTGTTGTTGTCCCCTCTAACTCCTGATGTTCCTCTGTTATAGTGTCACTGTCTTCTCCATGTTCCTGCAATACATTTAATGGATCTGTCATACTGCAAAGCTTCTCAACTTTCATTATCTTCTTGGAGAAATTATCCACTTCTCTTTCCAGATATTGGATTAGATCAGAGACAGACTTGGAGACCAAAGTTTCTTCTAATGAAATTTTATGAAGTATTCTCCTCTCCAGAGCATCCAGCTTTTCTTTGATGTCCATGAATAAGGTGGTGATTGTCTTTCTTACACAAGCAGTATCCTTCTTCATTTTATTCTCATGATCAAGAAGCATCTGGATATGACTCTTGGCCTGTGCTTTTTGTGAGGACAATCGCTCAAGTCTGTTTTTCAACTTTTGTCTCTTCTTCTCAAGACCAGTGTTTATTGAGTCCACCTGATGCCCCTTATGTTCTCCATCCAGCCTGCAGGACACACAGATGCACACAGAATCCTCATTGCAGTAATACTCCAAGATCTTCTTGTGGACGGAGCATTTCCTGTTCTCCAGGCAAGTGGTAGGCTCTATCAGAACATGTTCTGCTGCTTTATTGTGGACTTTCACATGACCCTCACAGAGAGAAGCTTCACAAAGCACACATGTCTTCACAGCAGGCGCTGAAGAGTTAATGCAGTAGTTACACAAGATTCCACTTATCTCCTGCTCTGGAATATTAGGCTGGAGACTCTCTGCAATGTTCCTTAAAGCGATGTTCCTGTGCAGTGCAGGACGCTCTGCAAACTTTGTACGGCATTGAGGACAGGAATAGAATAAGTCAGATCCTTCTTGTGCATCCAGCACATCTCCTATACAGCTGCTGCAGAAGTTGTGGCCACATCTTAGCAGGACAGGGTCCTGGTAGACATTCAGGCAGATGCAGCAGTTCAGCTCCTCGCTCACATTAGCAAACGCCATTGCTGAGAAGAAGAAAGCAGGAATAAAACAGAAACAAGCTTTGTCAGCCAGTGTTTGTTACGTGAGCTTAAGGGGGTGTGGCCAGACTGAGTAAGTTTCACTTCCTGGCTACATACGAGTTCCTAGAACATAACTTCTGTAAAAGGCTTTAGGCTTTAAAGGAAACATCCAGGATGAATACAAAGTAAAAATCTACTTACCTGGGTCTTCCTCCAGCCCCTGGCAGCCGGCCTGTGCCTTCACCGCAGCTCCGCTTCCCGCTGGTGGCCCGGAGTCCCCTCTGGTCCAAGAGGCTACTTGTATTCCAGCGTGCAGCTCACATAGTCGCGCTGACTTAATCTGGACTGTACTACGCAGGCGCAGTAGTTCTGCGCCTGCGCAGTACAGTGTGGATGACGTCAGTGCAACTCAGTGAGCCGCATGGTGAAGTCCAAGTTGGCATCTGTACCGGAGGGGATCAGGAGCTACGGGAGCTGCAGTGCGACTATGTGAGGGCTATGCAGCGGGAAGCCCCAGGTAAGTACATTTTTACTTTGTATTTATCCTGGACCATCCCTTCAATGAACACTGATGGGGGGGGGGGGGTTCCTTTGGGAAGTATAAAATATTATTTGTTTTGTTAGCAAATATAATATTTCTGATCCGCAGCAATGACTAGTATCCATGCAGATGAGGAGCATTTATAGTGAGTTCAGTCTGTTTGTACCTGGACAGAATTGCAGTGAAGGTGTGAGCACTACTGATGGCTACAGGTGGGCAGGGGAGGACTGGCCCAGGGGGACGGGGGCAATAGCCCCCCGGGCCGCCCAAATCTTAAGTAATTAGGGCCAGCCGCTGCTATACGCAGCGGCCGCAGACATACCACAGGTGACAGGTTCGCAGTGGGGATCGCAACCTCGCGCGATATTTCCCGGCAAGTTGAAGTATCCAATCAGAGAAGGGGCTGAGGCGGCCGGCCGTGGTGTGCCCTTGTGCGTGGCTGCGCCTGCGGTGGAAGTGAGTGGCACAAGGACACAAATAGCTTAGGTCCTCTCCCGCCCGGTGGGTTGACCCTGCTTGACTCCGCCCCCCGCCTGGAGCCATTGCCGCCCGCAACATGCTGCTGTGCCTGCGGTGGCATCGGAGTGAGCTGTCTCACTCTTCAGCTTTCTGTGCTGGGGGGGCTGGGGGCCTGGAGCTGTGGCTACGAGTGGCTGGCTGGAGGAGTCGGACCAGGGCCGGGCCGAGGCATAGGCTGGAGAGGCTCCAGCCTCAGGGCGCAATGTAGGAGGGGGCGCACAATTCATTCAGCTGTCATTCCTAATTGTGTATGAGGCAGAAAGAAATAAGAAAAGGGGATACATAGCAGTGACTGCAAGCCAGATAACTAGATATTAATGGTGTTGGGGAGGTTGTGGGCCCTGTGGCCCTCTTAGTCTAATAGCAATCAGTGTTTGACAGCTGGGATGGGAGGGATGGAGGAGCACACTTTTGTGTCTCCGCCTTGGGTGCTGGAGGACCTTGTTCCTGCTCTGAGTCGGACACAGTCCTCCCCTGTGCTGCTGTGCCTGAGGTGTCGTCGGAGTGAGCTGTCTCACTCTTCAGCTTTCTGTGCTGGGAGGGCTGGGGGCCTGGAGCTGCGGCTACGAGTGGCTGGCTGGCTGTCCTGGCTGAAGGAGTTGGACACTCTGGGGGCTGGGAGTCGGAAATGCCACCGATAGCTGCTTGCTGCTGTGGAGGAGGAGGAGGTGTAGGACTGAGGAGACAGGAGGATAGAGGAGGTCGGGTCCAGGTTGCCAGAGGAGAAGGTGGTTTTTATAAATTTTGTTTCTGTACTTCTTCTCCCTTCTTGTCACTGAGTTACTCACACTTTGCTGCCTGCCTGCTACTGCTGTCAAATTCAATTCTCTGCCCAGGCCAGTGCCCTCTGAGTTTTTTTGTGTGTGATAATCATCCCCATTCTGACCCTGGCCTGAGGGGGAACGTTTTTTCTTCTTGTGGTGTGATTGGCGGCAGGGGAGGGGGGAGGCAGGCAGTTAGGCACTGTCAAACAGGTAGTTGGAGGGGGGGGGGGGGGGTAAGTGTCAGACAAGTAGTTTGTATGGTGGGTGGGCAGGAGTGGGGTTAGGCATCACCAGGTAGGTAGGTTTGTGTGTGTGTGTGTGTGTGGGGGGGTTGTTTAACCCTCCTGGCGGTATATTAAAAACCGCCAGGGGGCAGCGCAGCCGTTTTTTTGATTTATTTTTTTTTAAATCATGTAGCGAGCCTAGGGCTCGCTACATGATAGCCGCTGCTCAGCGGAATCCACCCAGCTCCGCCGATCGCCTCCGGCGATAGGCGATCAGGAAATCCCGTTCAAAGAACGGGATTTCCTGGAGGGCTTCCCCCGTCGCCATGGCGACGGGGCGGGATGACGTCACCGACGTCATGGACGTCGTGACGTCCAAGGGAGTCCTGATCCACCCCTTGCCGCTGCCTGGCGCTGATAGGCCAGGCAGCGCAGGGGTCTAGGGGGGGGGGGCTGTGTTGCGACGCGGATAGCGGCGATCGAGCGTGGGGGCGGCGGCGATCGAAGTGCTGACGCAGCTAGCAAAGTGCTAGCTGCGTTCAGCAAAAAAAAAAATTATTCAAATCGGCCCAGCAGGGCCTGAGAAAACCTCCTGCGTGGCTTACCCGTGGCGGCTTAACCGCCAGGAAGGTTAAAGGAGTTATCAGGCATTTTTAATGAAATAAGTGCTACTTACCCGGGGCTTCCTCCAGCCCCATGCTCCCAGCATGTCCCTCGCCGCAGCTCTGCAGTCAGCCATTCGCTGCTGCTGCCTCCCAGTCCCCGGCGATGGTACCAGTCCGACCTGGATGTCGGCCTGTACTGCGCCTGTGCGAGCAGCACTGTCAATCACCGCCACGTGGACCGGAGTGTACTGCGCAGGCGCAGTAGTTCTGCGTCTGCACAGTACGCTCTGGTCCATGTGGAGGTGATTGACAGCGCCGCTCGCACAGGCGCAGTCGGCCTGACGAACAGCTGACTGCAGAGCTGCGGCAAGGGACATGCTGGGAGCTTGGGGCTGGACGAGCCCTGGGTAAGTAGCACTTATTTTCATAAAAAAAAAAAAAAAAGCCTGATAACTCCTTTAAGGTTAGGCATCAGACACAGACAGGTAGATTGTGCGGAGAAATGGGGTTAGGCATCAGGTACATAGTGTGTGTGTGTGAGTGCGAGTGTGTGTGTGTGTGTGTGTGTCTGAAGATTTGCACACAAGAAAGATATGGCTTTGGGCTGGGGATGCCGTGAAACGGGCCTCTAGTTTGTGTTGTCCCCCCAGGCCAAAAGGTCCCAGTCCTCCCCTGCAGGTGGGTCATGTTGTGCAGGCAGTTTCTAGGCTAAACAGCTCTCAGGGTGGGAGTGTAACAATTATCCTCTCCCCAACCTATACATTCAAGCACATTGGAATGATGCTGTGCTAACTTCAGCACCGTATTATCAGTGTGCATACACAGGGACATCAGGCAGCACTAGACAGCACTGTCTGATGTGTACACTGGTGCGTTCTCATGCACTGCTTCAGATTTTTTGTTAAATGGGGGCAGGGCTGCACTGGAGAGCATGCGGTTTATTCCTGAAAGGCTGCCAAACTGAACAGCACATAATTAGGTATCATGGTGACTCCCACTTTCTCCCGCCCCCATGTTAGAATGAGGGATGACTGGTGCAACCCCCTCATTCACCCCCCACCACCACCACAGGTATAAACAGGGGCGTAAAAATAGGTGCTGCAGCCCCTGCACCCGTGGGGGCCTGGGCCACCCTTGGGGCCCACTCAGGGCCGTTTTGGGGGGCTGGAGGGGTCACAGCATGAGGGGAAAGACATGGCCACGCATCAGTCCCATCCCTCACCTCGGGCTCTCCCCTCCAGCATCAATCAGTGTCTGTGCAGGAGGCGGGCAGCGGGCATGGACCCTGATTGATGGTGAAGGGGAGCGCAGAGGGGAGAGCCCGAGGTGAGGGATGGGACCGTCCCCACCGATGTGTGGCCATGGCTTTCCCCATATGCTGCGACCCCTCATGCCCCCCAAAACGGCCCTTAGTGGGCCTGGGAAGGGGGGAAGGGTCAGAATTTCTGCAGGGGGGCCTGGTGGTTCCTAGTTACACCCCTGGATTTAAAATTAGGCAGCATGGTAAACCATGGCTCCAGTTGCTTTTTCTGTTGTCTTTCTTTTTTAAGGGGTATCACTCTTTATTGCATTACACAGGGCCGGCCTTAGATTTCACAGCGCCCTGAGCGAAACCTGATTTTTGTGCCCCCCTTCATCCTCTTCACGCATGCGCGCACACACACGCACACACACAGGCCCATATGCAATTCACCTTTCTCCTGAGATATCTCCTAGAACAATGGTTCCCAACTTTTTTGACGTCATGACACATCACGCAAAATGCTCAGATCTCTGTGACAAGTCACATATGTATAATAGGAAAAATACTATTAATAACCACAAATGGATGGAAAGAGTGCTTTATCCTGAATATACTTAAAAAAGAAGGCCAGAACCTTTCAGGAATATTAATAAAAACAATCGGTGGGACAGTTAGCCCCCCCCCCCCCCCCAAGCATAGGTGCCCCCAGTATAGGAAGTCAGTTGAAGGTCTCCATCGCCCCCATAGGTAGCCAGGCGTAGGAGCCTCCAGTATAGGTAGCCATGTGTTGGTGCCCTCAGTAAAGGTAACAAGCTATAGGCGCCCTCAGTATAGGAAATCAGGTGTAGGTGCCCTCAGTATAGGTAACCAGCTATTAGGCGCCCCCTTGGAAGCCGGCGCCCTGAGCGACCGCTCTGGTCGCACAGGTCAAAGGCCGGCTATGGCATTACATATGGAAACTATTATCTGTTGCACAACTTTATCAAAGAAGTGTATTTGGGAAAGGTCTTGTGGAATATCAATATTGGTATTCAGGTCTAGAAGCAGAGCTGTTTGCAAGGTCTTCTATTCAAACTTCCATATGCCTGGACCTTTTTCGTGGACTACCATTAACACTGCTTCTTGTTTTTTTTCTATTTGGCTTCCTCTTCTCAGCTTTATGGATGATCCTCCTATGGACTTACCTTGCCACCGGTCATTATCTGATTCTGCTTTACCCTAATAACTGCATTTTGATTATGTACTGATTGTTAGCTGTGTACCTTGTACATGTTTATGCTCTCTTTTACTGCCATGCAGAGGCGCCTTAAGCCACAGCTGGTCGCCTAGAGCGCTGTGGCACTGAAAGGCGGCACTGCTGGAACCTGTAGTGCACCACCGCGTATGTCGTTATTTGTACCCGTCTTGCCGGCTGCAGCGCTGGACACATTGTTTTCATCAGCGCCGCCTTCATAGATTCCCATTCCACCCCCTGGCCAATAGAGACAGAGCAATTGTGCTCTGCCTTGCCTCTCAGACCACCCCTTCCTCACCACCTGGTGCAGGGCCAGCCAATGAAGCAGCATGATGTTCCCTGGCCCCGCCTCTATTTCAGCCTCCTACCAGGAAGAAGTTCAGGAAACCATCTAGCTAGTAGAGATGCGAAGTCCGGATCTTTTTAATGATCCGGATGATTCGAATCGGATCATTGAAAAGATCCGGATCTTTTATCCGAATCTCGGATCATTTTATAAGGGAAGCATTCGGGGGTGAAATGACTAGCAGGACAGGAGAAGGGGAGGTGGGTGGACACACAGAGAAGGGGAGAAGATGGACAGAGGGCAGGGAGTGGACAGAGAAGGGAGGAGGGACGAGCAGAGAGCAGAAATGTTTGTTTGCACACAATACCCACATGCTGCAATCATATGCTTTACGTATATTTCACCTATATGTTCATCTGTACTCTTTGAATGCAAACGTCGCACAGTGAAAGAAAGCATTCCCCAAAGCATTCCTGGAAGATAAGTGCAGCTGTTTAGTGCCGAGTGCAGGAGGATCATATTGCACAGCAATCACAGTGCCTGCAAAGTTACTGAGCTGTGCTGAGCTGAGCCAAAAGTTTCCAATGTGTTCACTGTGCACAACTAGGAACAGACAGCCTATAATGAGCAGCACATTTCAGCCAGTATGTGTGTCTGGCAGTGCCACCCATGTCCCCTCTCTCTCATCTACCTGTCCCTGGCTCCCCTCCAACAGAGCGATCCATCTCTGCTCTGCTTCCAGGACCCCGCTGCCCGCTGAGAGGGGGCGTGTTGCTCCTGGCCCCGCCCCTTTTGCGATCCGAATCACTCATTTTGATGATTCGGATGATTCGACTCACAAAAGAGATTCGGATCAAAGATCCGAATCGTTCATGAACCGGACAACACTACTACCTAGTAGCTACTGCCTGATCTTTAGATCATTCCCCATTGATATACTGCGTCTCAAGTATGCTGTCAGTCGTGACTGAGCAGCAGCTTAGAGGAGAGAGAAGTGAGCCATGCAGTGTGAGCGAGGCAGCCGTGAGCCCAGGTCAGCAGTTTATGATCCTAGACCCGCGTGCAGCGACAGCTTTTACCGGAATGAGGTGAAACAGACTCACAGAAATGTAAGCACAGACAAGTGTCAAGGCTACAGGTGAGAGCTCTTATCAGATCTGTGCTATGTGTGTGCTGACAGTTGAGTTTAAATCTTTGTGACACCTCTAATGAATGGACCTGCACCTCTGCTGAATGACTGGTAGCAGCTTCAGCCAATAGCAGGGCAAATGTTACTTTTCTGACAAACCCCCTTTGTAAAAAAAATGAGTGGGGAAAGATGCAGATGTTATGAGTTTATTCATGATTCCACTAATACATGAGTGCAACAGAAAATGTATGACAAGCCTGTGTAACAGAAAATGATAAGTATTTGATGAAAAAAAAAAACACATAACATAGAGAAAATGCTTCTTAAAGGGAACTGAGCACCTCTGTTATGTCAAATATTTAAAATGGACCTCCCCCTAAGGGAGATTTGTAATTTATGCGTGCTTTATCGGGGCCATATTCATTTACTTACCTACAGGGAGGGGGTTTGCTCTGTATACCCCTCCCCCTATCTATACGATGGCATCTATCTTTCCTCTGTCAATGCTCCAGACCCACAGGTTCGAAGTGCCCACGATGTTGTGTGTGTCCCTGGCCACTTGTGCATGCTAGCATATGTACTAGCGGCCTGGGGATGCTACATATGCTGGATGGGGATGCTACATCTCCCAGCATGCACTAGCGCCTGGATATGCGTTTGTCATTGCGGGCATTTCGAAACCTGCAAGTCTGCAGCATTAACAGAAAGAAGATGGATGACCTCACAAAGCATGCGTCATTTACGAACCTCCCTTAGGTTTGTTTTAAATATTTTGACCTAAAAGGTGCTCAGTGCTTTAAGAAAATACATTTTAAGCTCCATACAGTTGGAGAGGAGAGGGGGGGGGGGGGGGTGCCAAAGGTTTCATTGCCTGGAGTGCCAAAAATGCTAGAGGCGCCCCTGCTGCCATAAGAAAACACTGAAAGGCCCGGCTCACACTGGCAATTAGTGGCAAACGGATCTGTGAAAATGGATCTGAATACCGGTCGATCGGATCCGTTTGCCCTCCAGCTGCTTCCATTCTGTTTCCCCTCATCTGCGCAGACCCCCATCCCCAAAGTGAATTTTGAAGGTTTAAACGGTCTGTTTCTTCACTAGTGTGAAGAAACGTTCCGTTTTCTCATCACCCCTATCATTCATGAACAGGCTGTCGGTAAGGGGAACCCGTGCGGGAGAATACCGCCGTCGGTAGTTTATCCTTCTGGGTGGTCATTCATAAAGTTTGTGCCTGGGGCCGTAGCAGTGCGGAGGTTTTCTGGAGAATGGTGTCGGCAGGCGGGCGGTAGGCATGCGGAAACAGAAAAGCTGTCCGAGTCCCTCCATGCGGTGCTCTCTCTGCTGATGTGTGGGAGGTCCGTCCCATTCACTTACATGTACTCCGCAAGCTTCCCGCTACATCCAGGGGATCGGTAATCCCCTTCCGCATACCGCTATGCGGAAATGTTTATGAATGAACATTTTGATACTTTTTCTGGATAACTGCGTATCCACACCGCACAAGGCGGTACGTTGTCACTCTGCACGGGAATGTCAGCTCCGCATGCGGAAAGAGGCTTTATGAATACAAAACTTGCTCAGTGCTCGGTAAAGTCAGCGGTATTACGCATTTCCGCATGCGGGAATGCTTTATGAATGATAGCCAATGTAGGGCTTCAGCTTCCATTCCGCTGGACTCAGCAGTCTGGAAACATTGCTACAGAACCAAATTTGTGCTCCGTTCAGCAGATAATGCTGAACGGATCCGTTCTAACAGACCAATCTGAATGTATCCATAGGTTAACAGTGGATCCATTCGCATCCGTTAGGATCTGTTCATTTCGATCCGCGAACGGACCATTTTTTTTACCACCAGTGTGAACTGGGCCAAAACACAATAAAAAACAGTAATGCCAATAATGTCTATTTTATTGTGCAAATTGCAAAACATCGGTGACAGAAAGGTTCCCATGTTACAGGTCTCAGGGACATTTATCAAGGGTGTCTGAGACAAAATATTGGTAGGTTTTTAGAAATCCATGCAGAACTGTCTCAAACATCTTAAGAAATCACCAGATAGTGCAGGTTTCTTCTTAAAGAGGAACTGTCGCGAAAATCTTAAAATTTAAACATATACAAATAAGAAGTACATTTCTTCCAGACTAAAATGAGCCATAAATGACTGTTCTCCCATGCTGCTGTCACTTACAATAGGTAGTAGAAATCTGACATTACCAACAGGTTTTGGGTTAGTCCATCTCTTCATGGGGGATTCTCAGCATGGCCTTTTATTCTTTATAAAGACATTCCCTGAAGAAGATTTATACAATGATGCTGGCCAGCCTCCCTGCTCATCATACACTTTTTTGGCAGTTGGACAGAGCAACTGCCATTCACTAAGTGCTTCTAAAAAAAAAAAAACTGAGAACCCCCGCCTCCCATGAGAAGATGGGCTAGTCCAAAATCTGTCGGTAATGTCAGATTTCTACTACTTTCTGTAAGTGAAGCAACATAGGAGAAAAGTAATTTATGGCTCATTTAACTCCGGAAGAAATGTACTTCTTATTTGTATATGTTAACATGCTTTTTAAAAATTAAGATTTTCGCGACAGAGGTCCTTTAAGCTGTTCTAAAATAGGAGAAGTTAGGGAGGTTTCTCAGGCAGTGCAGTGTATAGGGAAAATTGCTGTTGCTGTGTTAACCAATACATCTGCTGCATTGGTGCAGAAAATAGAAGTTATAATAGCATAAATATATTATTTACGGTAGATTATTTTAGGTTAACTGACAAGATGTAATGTAAATAAGTATATAACATAAATGTATTAGAACTGAAACAGAGGGTCAATGCTTAGCACTGGAAGGGTTAGGGCGCATTTCCACTTGCGTGGTCTCCGCGCCAAATACGCAGAGTTTCCCTGCAGGCAAATCACGTGGGGAAACTCTGCCATAGGGAACAATGGCACCGCCGGCCGAATTGCTTGCGCTAGCGATTCGGCCGGCATCTCCATCCGAATGGATGCAGGAGGCTGCGAATCCCATAGCCGTGTATGGCACGGCTGATGGGATTCGTCTGCGTACCCGCAGACCCGGAAGTGCCGCCACACGTCTCGCAGACATGTGCGGCTGAAGTGGAAACGGGCCCTCAATCAGCAAAGAGCTTTGCAGGACACCTAGCAGAAAGGGGGGGGGGGGGTTTGGTTGGCTTGAGGAATGCCCTATAAACAATAGGAAAGGAACACAATTATGCAATGTGTAAAAGTTCACCTCGGATCCACTTCAAATAGAAAAAACAGTATGCTTTGATAAATAGGTACCGTAATGCTTTGATAAATCTGGCTCTCAGTCTGCCTCTTTGTCATGAGTCTATGACTAAGGAGAAGACTGAGGCCTGAAACATGTAAGCGTTTCTTTCACTTATGTTTTGCGATTTGTACAATAAAAGAAGCCATTTTTGGCATTGATGGTGTGTTGTGGACCTTTTGTTTATAAATACATCTCTCCTGCTTCTGGCACGTTCATCTGCACCACCTGCATCTGAACTCTAAGCACTAGGACATTGGTAGCAGTTCACCTATTTGTTTACACCAATAAAAACTGTGTGGGCATATTTGTGGAATTACACCCTCCTACTCCCATACATACATGAGGACTTGGCAACATACAGTCACATGCAATATACAGCGAGTACCGTACAATGAACAAAGATGTATAGCTATCCTGGCTGCCACTATAGAAGCAGAGCCAGTAGAAAGCATTGATGGACTATGGGGGACATTTATCAAGAGTGTCTGAGACAAAATATTGGTCGGTTTTTAGAAATCCGCGCAGAACTGTCTCATACAAAAATCACTAGATAGTGTAGTTTCCTTCTTAAACTGTTGCAAGGTAGGAAGAGTTAGGAAGATTTCTCAGACAGTGCTGTGTGTAAGGAAAACTGCTGTTGCTGAGATAACCAACACACTTGATGTGTTGATACTGGTAGGCTCTGAGTGAGGAATTCAGCAGGGGGAGGAGCACTTCACAAATCATGCCTAGGCTACACTGCAAAATCTGTAGAAGTGCTTTTAAACACTTCTTAGTCTGCGGCAGTTTATCAATGGATTTGCACTTTTATTAATTGTAGCGCAGTTCCAGAAAAGCATGCTAAACTGCCACTATTAATTAGGATTTAAAGAGAAACTCCAACCTAGAATTGAACTTTATCCCAATCAGTAGCTGATACCCCCTTTTATATGAAAAATATAATGCTTTTCACAAACAGACCATCAGGGGGCGCTGTATGACTGATTTTGTGCTGAAACCCCTCCCACAAGAAGCTCTGGGACCGCGGTACTCTGGGCAAACTGCCACAATGTAACAATGTTCACAGACAGGAAATAGCTGTTTACAGCTGTCTGTAACAGCCAAAACAGCTAGAAACAGCTACATAACCTGCCCACAGTAACAATGTCACCATGTAATACATGTCAGAATGTGAATCTGGGAGAGGAAAGATTTTACAATGAGCAAACACTGACTAAATCATTTATTCATAATTATGGTAAAAAATGAAGCACTTTTTTTACTACATTATTTTCACTGGAGTTCCTCTTTAAGAAGTTACTTATTATCATACTGAACAGTTCCCCCTACTGGTTAGAAATGTTTAAGAAGAAAAAACTGTTGGTAATGCTTTGATAAATCTGGCCCAGTATATCTTCTAAATACTATACCAAAGTACCACTCCTGAAGAGGGTTTTGACTCGTAATGTCACGTCCTGCATGAAAGGAGCCATCAATAATTTGCATTGAAATGAAAAAAAAACTGATGGGCTGTTTGTGGCTTCACCCCTTTTTCTGAATTTGAACCCCAGTCACCCAATGACCAACTGTACCAGGTTTGAGGCTTGTGCCATTAACCTCCCTGGCGGTAAGCCCGAGCTGAGCTCGGGCTATGCCGCGCAGGGGGAGATCTCAGCCCCTGGTGGGGCGATTTTTATTCTGTAAATTGCTGTGCGCGCAGCCAGCACTTTGCTAGCCGCGCGCACAGCTTGATCGCCGCCGCTCTGCGGCGATCGGCCGCACGCAGCGGCGAAAGAGGGCCCCCCCCGCCAGAGCCCTGCGCTGCCCGGACCAATGAGTTCCGGGCAGCGCTATGGGCTGGATCGGAGGTGTCTGACGTCAGGATGTCGGCTGACGTCCATGACGTCATCCCGATCGTCGCCATGGCGACAGGAGAAGCCAAACAGGGGAACGCGTTGTATACGCGTTCCCCTGTTTGCTATAGATGCCGGCGACGATCGCACTAGAGGGACACATGCGCCCTCTAGTGGTGTTTCATGTAGCTACCACTCTGGTAGCTTTACATGAAACAAAAAAAAAAATTAAAAAAAAAGGAGGTTAACAGTGCAAGAATGGCAGCAATTAAATATTCCACTTGAAAATCAATAGGTGAATTTTGATTTTGTAGGCTCCACCCACTTTTCTGAATATTAATCCCAGTCACCCATTGACCAACTGTGCAAAGTTTGAGAACCCTACCATTAACAGTGTAAGAATGGCTGCAGCTTACATTTTCCAGTGAAATGTGTATTTGTCTCCACCCCCTTTTTGGTTATGGGAATAAAAAGTATCCTATACTTTATTCCAGGTAATGTACTATGAGTGTGCCAAATTTCATTCAAATCCGTTCAGCCATTTTTGCGTAAACGAGTAACAAACATCCAAACATTTAGGGCCCATTCACACTTAAAATCGCCAAACGTTTGCGTAAGTGATTTTACCACGATTAGCATGGTAAAAATCACTGGACACTTCCACGATTTCAGAGCGATCGCGGTCAGCGCTTTGTAAGCACTGTACCGCGATCACTCCAGAATTGCCTCAAAACTGCTGCAGGAAACGCGTTTGCAATTGGAGCTAATCGCAAACCGCAGACGATCCGCGCTAATCATGGTAGTGAGAACCTTTCCATAGGGTAACAAAGCACTAGCACTTTAAAAAGCTATAGCACTTTAGCGATTAGCGGGAGTCGCCCACTAATCGCTAAGGTGTGAATGGGTCCTTATAATATTAGTAGGATTGCTAGACAATTAACCAAAAAGATAAGGTGGGTTTCAAGGCCCAGGTTTTGTTACATGAGTTTAAAACATAACTTTTATTGTAAAGTCAACTTGTTAGACAGTAGACTAGCAACCATGTAAAAACAACCAGTATTAATGTACAACGTGCAGCCTAAAGGTGGCCAGAAACGGTCCAATTTCTAGCGAAAAATCATTCAAGCGATCAGATGATTCTGGTCGGATGTGATCAGATTGGTTGTAAATAATCTCCGTTGATGGGCACAATCGATTACGAATGATTATAAAAACAGTCATCATCAGTCAACACCTCAAAGGTCCGGCCTTGGGTGGATAAAGCCCAAGGGGGCACCTGCATGTGAAAGGGGTTGCTACTTATGAAACAGGAAGTTGAAAATGAGGATCAAAAGAAAAAAGGGAAGCTGATGCCCAAGGAAGCTGTTCATGAAGTAGAGGGACTGCATACATGGATGATACACATAGAAGAGGGGGCTGCACATGGGATGGAACTGGAGTGACAACATACTTGGCCTAGCGGCAGAAAAAGCCAAATTCCGGCCTTGAATATGAATAGAATAAATCCTGTCCATGAAGTGGAGGGCGGCTGCAGATCTGCAGATAAGATGTGTGACTGAAGTGTGACTGGCCTCTGCACTGGGCTGTGATGTGGACAGAGGGGCATTTACTTTGATGAAAGTGTCCTGTGAGGCTCTGAAATGATCGTCTATTACAGCTACGGGGATGGCATGAAAAATAAAGATGCATATTAATCTGTAACTGTGACTGTATCCTCACTTTACTGTTTTTATAAACAGAGTGACAGCACCAGCTATTGTGGACCAGTGCATCTCCTATAGATGGCTGTGCGGTTCATAAAAGGAATTGTTCAGGGGGTCTGAGGCTGCATGGACAGCAGGACGACACATTCAAAGTGCTTGGAGGAGTGTCATAGGCAAGAGAGGGTGTGGCCCGGTAAGAAGGGGGTATGGCTGATGGGGCAGCACGGTGGCGTAGTGGTTAGCGCTCTTGCATGCAACGTTGGATTCCCGGTTCGAACCCCTTCCACGGCAACTGCAAGGAGTTTGTGTGTTCTCCTTGTGTCAGTGTGGGTTTCCTCTGGGCAGTCCGGTTTCCTCCCACATACCAAAACACATACAGATAAGTTAATTGGCATCCTCCTAAATTGGCCCTAGACTACAATACATAAACTACATGGTACATACATAGACATTTGATTATGGTAGGGATTAGATATATACTCTGTACAGCACTAGAGAAAATGTGGCGCTATATAAATACTAAATACTTATAATTATAATAATAGCTTAAAACTTAAAAAGTGGTCAGTGTTTACTGAATGGGTAAGTCAGTCTTACTAACAGGTAACCGTAACTGATTCAATTATTTACAGCATTCTTTAGAGCAGGGTAATTATCAACAGCAGAGGTGAGGTTTGCTCTTAAGATAGCCATACACTGGTCGATTTGCCATTAGATCGACCAACTGACAGATCCCTATCTGATCGAATCTGCTCAGAGAGGGATCATATGTCTGCCTTTACTGCAAACAGATTGTGAATCGATTTCAGCCTGAAACCGATCACAATCTGTTGAGCTGCTCCTGCCGCCTGTGCCCCCCCCCCCCGTATACATTACCTGAAGCTGGCTCCGGGTCCTCTTCTCCGCACTGCACAGCATCCCGCATGGCACCGCATCCCAGTGTACACTGTGTCACTCCGTGATCAGGAAGTTCAAATAGAGCGCCCTCTATTTGAACTTCCTGGTCACTGGAGTGAGTTAATGTAGTTAATGTACGCTGGGATGGAAGCAGGAACAGAGTGGTGCAGCGTGGAGAAGATGCCCGGGAGCCAGCGTCAGGTAATGTATACCTGTATTGGATCGGCCGCCGCTAGCGACGCGCTCCCTACCCGCGGGCGATCGACGGTAATTTCCCGCACGGCGCGATCGACGGACCGATCAGATTTTGGGAGGAAATCGGATCAGCGGGTGCGTATAGCGCGAACGATTGGCAGCAGATTCGATCCCAGTGATCAAATCTGCTGTCGAACGGCGGCAAATCGGGCCAGTGTATGGCCAGCTTTAGAGTAATGGTGCCCATACATCACTCAATTTGGCGGCCGATCGAGTATCTGATTCGATAATTATTATCAAATCGGAGGAAATCATTGCTGCCACAAGCATGCCTGATCAATGAATCGGACAATTTCGGCCCGGAATCGGTTGAATGTATAATTCAGACATACTGCAAGATGTCCGGTGAACGTGGTTGATCAGGTGGGCGGCAGTAACAGCATGCAATATTGGGAGCAGTAATGAACACAACGCAACCCCTGGTGCTTTTTACCCTAATGTGCATGTGCCCCCGCCCATGCATTTAAAACTTTACCCGTCCGCTGTCTCCCCATCCATGTCCGAATCACAGCTGGACTTCTTTAAAGCGTGTGTGTGAAAAAAAACTCTCCACATGCTTAATGTCGGAAGCCCACCCGCAAGGAGGAAGATGAATGGGGACCACGTCAGGAGACAGAAGACAGGTAAAGTATTAAATGCACGGGTGGGGGCACATTCACTTTTAGGGGCAGCAACGGAGACAAGAAAGCGACAAATTCAGAGTCACAAGGTCAATTCCTGAGAGATTTCATGCTGAAATCCCTCGTGAATAGGTCTGCTCGTGTATGGGCAGGCAACAGATTTCTCTCCGATCAGATTTGATCAGAGAGAAATTGGTCTCTTGGTCGATCTGCCCATACATTGGATGTATGGGCACCTTAACAGAGTGATGAAGCCACACACTGCCACCACATTGATAGGATATACTAAAAAATAATAGCTGACATTAGTAGTAATATTTTAGAACCGGTTGGAGGATTAGTGGTGGGCACTTGGGCCTGGAATGACTGATGGCCTAATTGTCTTTCATTAAAAACCCTTGATTGTGGCAAAGCTTCTGCTTACTAAAAAGGCAGCATGAAGGGGCTCAGTGAAGGCGGTGGTGAAGGTGTGGATATGTCTGATGGGATCACACAGCGCATAAAACGTTAGTCGCCCAGCCTCATAATCCAGATATACACCAATAATTGGTCTACAGGATGGTGCAGCAACACTGATCTCCTCATTGTTATGGACAACACTGAGCTTGTTTTCAAAGCATCTCAAACACCAAGACTTATTATTACCTCCAATCATTTTCTGATCTTTTCTGTCTATACTTGAATAAGCGACCCCCAATCTCCAATCCCCTATTGTACCTGTTTCCACTTCCCAGTAATGTTGCCCCAATGAAAAGATAGTTTTACTTAAAACTTGATTCCTGCTAAATCGTGACGAAATCTCTGGATAATTATTCAGCTTTTCTGCATAAGAGGCAGTTTTCAGATCCTCTGAGATGTTTACATTATTTCCAGCTGTATCTCTGTCTAGTATGATGTCTGCATCAGTTTGTGGAAACATATCAGTCTTAACATCACTTATAATACAGGACAGGCCGTGCAGCAATGTTATAAAAGTCTCTTCTTGATGGAAATGTTTTACTCCAGTTGTTGTTCCCTTTATCTCGTGATGTTTCTCTGTTATAGTGTCATTGTCTTCTCCATGTTCCTGCAGAACATGTAATGTGTCTGTCATGTTGCAAAGCTTCTCAACTTTCATCATCTTCTTGGATAATGTGTCCATTTCTGTTTCCAGATATTGGATTAGATCAGAGACAGACTTGGAGACCAAAGTTTCTTCTAATGAAATTTTATGAAGAATTCTCCTCTCCAGAGCATCCAACTTTTCTTTGATCTCAATGAATAAGGTGGTGATTGTCTTTCTTACACAAGCAGTATCTTTCTTCATTTTATTCTCATGATCAAGAAGCATCTGGATATGACTCTTGGCCTGTGCTTTTTGTGAGGACAATCGCTCAAGATTGTTTTTCAACTTCTGTCTCTTCTTCTCAAAAGCAGTGTTTATTGATTCCACCTGATGCTGCTTATGTTTTCCATCCAGCCTGCAGGACACACAGATGCACACAGATTCCTTGTTACAATAATACTCCAATATCTTCTTGTGGATGGGGCATTTCCTGTTCTCCAGGCAAGTGGTAGGCTCTATCAGTATATGTTCTGCTGCTTTATTGTGGACTTTCACATGACCCTCACACAGAGAAGCTTCACAATGCACACATGTCTTTACAGCAGGTGCTGAAGAGTTAATGCAGTAGCTACACAAGATTCCACTTATCTCCTGCTCTGGAATATTAGGCTGGAGACTCTCTGCAATGTTCCTTAAAGCGATGTTCCTGTGCAGTGCAGGACGCTCTGCAAACTCCGTACGGCATTGAGGACAGGAATAGCCAGATCCTTCTTGTGCATCCAGCACATCTCCTATACAGCTGATGCAGAAGTTGTGGCCACATCTCAGCAGGACAGGGTCCTGGTAGACATTCAGGCAGACGGAGCAGCTCAGCTCCCCCTCGCTCACATTAGCAAACGCGATTGTTGAGAACAAGGAAGTAGAAATACAGCAAAAGAGAAGGTCAGCTTTATCAGACAGTATTTGCTCTTTGTACTGAAGAAGGTGTGGCAGGGCTGAGCATACTTGAATTTCTGGTTCTTGACAACTGCTGTGAAACTTGTCATGCCTCAGTGGGCAATGGTATGCTGAAAATGTGAAGAATAAAACACAAGGTGGTTGATTCATTAATAATTTCCCTTTTCTCGTGCTAATACACTAGCACGACTTAATGACTCCCCTTGCACGCTACTGCACGTTAGTGGAAGTGGTAGTATGTGTAACTAAGCAATGGCCGCTGCTTACAAAATCTGCAAGGTAGTCATATATTGTTACAGCGATATTTCACTAGAGCAGCCGCTACTATGTTAATTAACTAGCAGGTTTATCAACATAGACAACACCATCATCTCTGTAACTGTCAGCTACCCTGGAACGGTGATGTATATTTGAACTTACATCTGCATAAATCATATGTAACACTCCTGGAATAAATTGCAGCTTCATGATCTGGTGCCCACAGATGCTTTTTCTTTTGATGTTGAATTAATTAACATAGTAGTGGCTGAGCTAGTGAGGTATTGTGGTAGCTATACATCACTACCATGTGGCTATTGTAAGCAGCGGCCCTTGCTTAGTTACGCATGCTACTGCTGCCAATAACGCACGTAGAGTGCAATGGGGTCATTAAGTTGCGCTAGTGTATTAGCGCAAGAAAAGGTTTATTGTGACCACTTCGGCCCGAGTAGGTTCAGACCTTGGGCCTTTGAACCGGAAGACGTCTTTGCCGCACATGAGCAGTTTGGCCTCTCATGCACTGCAGCCAGTGCTGTGAGCACACAGCCATACTTAGGAGGCTGTCAGGAAAGCAGCCACCGAATCCTGAACAATCAAACTGTGCGTGCACAATATGCCATCTGTGCTTGCATAGCAAAGACTTATTCTTTTTTTTTCTGCAGATTGTTTTGACATAGAGGAGGAGGGGGGGGGGGGGGGGCAGCTGGTTTGCCCAGTACAGGGCCCAGTAATTCCTGAAGGCGGCTCTGACTAGTAGATCTTTAGCGGATTTCTATCAGACCTTGAGAGATATTGATTCCCAAAAGGTAGCCCCTTTTAGAGGGCCTAGTGCTGCACTACAGTACAGTGGAACTGCGGTAAGGGGCCTTCATAGATTGTTGGGGCTGGATGAAACCCCAGGTAAGTAAAGCATAATAGCCATTCTGTAACCTCTTATGTCCTTTAAGGATATCCAAAGTGTCATAAAAAAGTTAAACTTTACTTACCTGGGGCTTCTTCAGCCCCTACTAATCTATCATTTCCAGCACTGCAGTTTGGCTACCCTCCATGGTGCTGGTCTACATCCATAACATTGCCGACCCAAGCTGGGTCGCGGGCTTCTGCACATGTGCACCTCTTGCAATGACGCTCCTGTGACTAGGAGCATTCTGTGCATGGGCCAGCGATATTAGACATGACTGCAGCACTGTGGGGGGAAACGGAACTGCAGCACTGGAACTGATATAGGCTTCTAAGGGCTGGATGAAGCCCCAGGTAAGTTTTAAAGCTGAACTTTTTATGTCACATCCATTATCCTTTAAATAAGCAGCGTGGTCATTGTGTCCACTTCGGCCCGGACTAGGTTCAGACCCCCTAGGGTCAGGGCCTTTGAACCAGAAGACTTCTTTGCTGAACATGCGCAGTTCAGCTTCTCATGCTCTGCAGCCAGTGCTGTGAGCACACAGCCATGCTTAGGAGGCTGTCGGGAAAGCAGCCACCGAATCCTGAACAATCAAACTGTGCGTGCACAATACACAATACACCATCTGTGCTTGCATAGCAAAGACTTATTCTTTTTTTTTCTACAGATTCTTTTGACATAGAGGAGGGGGGGGGGAGCAGCTGGTTTGTCCAGTATGGGGCCCAGAAATTCTTGAAGGCGGCCCTGCCTAGTAGATCTCTAGCAGATTTCTATCAGACCTTGAGAGATCTTGATTCCCAAAAGGTAGCTGATGGTGCCATGAAAAAGTGGGAGGATCTACTTCAGGAAGAGAGGATGGGGGAACACATTGTAGAAAGTAACATGGTTGTTATGAAGGCTATTAAAGTCTTGCTTTTCATTCATAGAGCCAAATACACAATTGATACCAGGTATAAAACATACCCTCCAACATACAATCCATGGTGTCCAAAGTGTAAGTTGAGAGATGCAGATCTCCTATATTACATGGGGTCATGTCCCAAGATTCAGTCCTTCTGGGATAAGGTGGTAAAATATGCTAATAGAATGTGTAAGTGAAAGTTTACCAAACAAAGGCTTATGTTGTTGTTTAATTATTTTGATGTTTCTTTGATGTTTCTTCAAGTACAAACCTCGAAGTCCCCCTGTAATTATATCACACCATTTTGATTGCAGCACGTAGGACTATACTATGCAAAAGGCTGGAACCTACTTTACTGGACTTATCCTTGTTGCAAAAGGAACTCTCCTATGTGTTTACAATGGCAAAGCTCAACACGCTTCAGGCCAAAGAGCAAAGGACTAAGGGCTTGATTCATCAAGCTAAAGCAGCGCAGCTTAATGAATAGAGCGGGAGCTCAGTGCACGTTATGCTGCAATAATGCGGTATAGTGAGTGCTGGTAACTTACGCACGCTCCTTGTAACTGCCGGCCACTCCTCTTGTCCCGCCCTGAGCCCCAGGGAGTCCATTGGTTTTAATGGACGTGATCTCCGCACTTTGATTGGCCCAATCGACAGCCTATTGGGCCAATCAGAGTGCTGGGATCACATCCTATAAAGACACTGGACCCGATGGGGCTCAGAGTGCGGTGAGTGGAGCAGCCGTTAGTTACAAGGAGCGCTTAAAGAGGAACTCCAGTGAAAATAATGTAATAAAGTGCTTAATTTTTACAATAATTATGTATAAATGATTTAGTCAGTGTTTGCTCATTGTAAAATCTTTCCTCTCCCCGATTTACATCCCGACATTTATTACATGGTGACAGTTTTACTGCTGGCAAGTGATGTAGCTGCTGTATGCTGTTTTGGCAGTTGGAGACAGCTGTAAACAGCTATTTCCCACAATGCAGCAAGGTTCACAGACAGGAAACTGCCAACAGTGGAGCTGGGAAAAAAGGGCGCAGGCAGCTAGTGGAAAAAAAGGGCGCCGCCATTCACTCTCATAATAAATAACGTTTAATGGGCGCCGAGCAGGAAAAAAGGGCACCGGACATAAATAACGTTTACAAACGGCGCCCGGAGATTTTTAATGATTTCTAAGTGTGCTTGTGGTGATTTACGTTTATAAAATGCACCCGTGCCGAATAACGTTTATAAAAATACTAAACATATTTATCTTATTTAACTAATTAAAACATTATTTAAAGTTTTATCCCTTACTGTTTGTAAAACATTATTATTCACAAAATAAAGCGATCAGTACGTAACGTAAATTGCAATATATTTTTTGCAGCCACAATTTGTAAAACATTATTATCCACATAATAAAGGGGGGTCTTAGGTTTAGGCACTATCAGGGGGGTCTTAGGTTTAGGCACCACCAGGGGGGTCTTAGGTTTAGGCACCACCAGGGGCGTCTTAGGTTTAGGCACCACCAGGGGGGTCTTAGGTTTAGGCACCACCAGGGGGGTCTTAGGTATAGGCATCACCAGGGGGGTCTTAGGTTTAGGCACCATCAGGGGGGTCTTAGGTTTAGGCACCACCAGGGGGGTCTTAGGTTTAGGCACCACCAGGGGGGGCTTAGGTTTAGGCATCACCAGGGGGGTCTTAGGTTTAGGCACCATCAGGGGGGTCTTAGGTTTAGGCACCACCAGGGGGGTCTTAGGTTTAGGCATCACCAGGGGGGTCTTAGGTTTAGGCACCACCAGGGGGGTCTTAGGTTTAGGCACCACCAGGGGGGTTTTAGGTTTAGGCACCACCAGGGGGGGGTCTTAGGTTTAGGCACCACCAGGGGGGTCTTAGGTTTAGGCACCAACAGGGGGGTCTTAGGTTTAGGCACCACCAGGGGGTCTTAGGTTTAGGCACCAACAGGGGGGTCTAGGGGTTAGGGATAGGTAGAGGGAGGGTTCTGTGTAAGAGTAGGCTTAGGTATAGTTTTAGTAAAATTTTAGTAATACTTACTAATGTTTTACAACACTTATTATGAACGTAGTTATATTTATATCATCGTTATAAAGAATATTTTCAGATTAAATTATAATAACAAACCATAAATGAAGGTTATTCACAATAATATACAATTATAACAATTAAACATATATTATTGTTTTTTTAATAAACGTAATTATAAGTTTAACTTTTGAAACAGGGAAGATTAACGTTTTCACAATTGTCGATTTCATAAACATTAATGATTTATAATTTTGTAAAACATTATTTGTAAACGAAATATAGCACACTATTTTTATAAACGCTATTAATGATTAATTATTAATTAGAGTTTACACCCCGCGCCCTTTTTGTCCGGGCGCACTTTTTGTACGTACGCGCCAACAGTACCTCGGTCCTCAGAGCTTCTAGTGGGAGGGGTTTCACCACAATATCAGTCATACAGCTACTGATTTGGATAAAGTTAAATTCTTGATTGGAGTTTCTCTTTAAGTTACCAGCACACACTATGCTGCACTACTGCAGCATAGCATGCTTACGCTCCACTCATTAAGCTGCGCTGTATAAATAGTTTTTAACGATGACTGGAAAACCAATTAGAATTATTGAGGGGAAAAAAAATAATAACACTTTGTGGAAAAAAAGCATTGGCTTTGGAATAGGGGTTGCAGTGGTTGTTACAGCAGCTGGGCCTCAGCTCCACAGGGTCTTCCTGGGGTCATAGAGGTTTAGTGGTAGTGATAACCTCTGTATGTGCTTTGAATAGTATAATCATTAATAGACTTTTTCCTACCCCACACTTAGGGTCCTTTTACACTTAATCAGTCGCTCTCAGTTAAAACGTAAAGAAAACTGATTTTCAAAGTAATGCCCATGTTTTCCTATGGCACCTTTCACACTTAACGCGTTTTAACTGAAATCTTCTTCCCAATGCACTGCTATGGAAAAAACGCGTACCAACGCGCACTAACGCGTACCAACTGATTAAAGGGAACCAGAGAGGAATGCTTCCTTGAAATAGAAAAAAGCTTTTATACATACCTGGGGCTTCCTCCAGCCCCATAAGCCTGAATCGCTCCCATGCCGCCATCCTCAGCTTCCTGGATCCGCTGCTAACGGGCCCGTCACTTCCGGCGGACGCGGCCAATTGTCCGCATCACAGGGGCTCCCTCCATACCCGTACGCATGCGGCTGCGCAGTACGCAGCCGCACGCGTACCTGTATGGAGGGAGCCCCCTGTGATGCGGAGAATTGGCCGCGTCCGCCGGCCGACTGGCTGACTCGCGGCAATGACGGGACCTGGTACCGGCGGATCCAGGCAGCGGAGGACGGCGGCGGCGTGGGAGCGATCTAGGCGTATGGGGCTGGAGGAAGCCCCAGGTATGTACACAAGCTTTTCTTCGTCCTCTCTGGTTCCCTTTAAGTGTAAACGGGGCCTAAGGCACTGTACAACCATTGCTCATTCTGACCTATTTGCTTCTCCAGGCAGGCTAACCCAAGTCACTTTCTCCCCCAATCTTAATACAATAATTGGGAGCCAAGCAGGGTGTAATCAGAAATCACTGGGCCCCCTGCAAATATTTGGTGGGGCCCCCTTTTTCCGCTTTCTGCACAGGTAAACCGAGAGCCAATGTTAATCATTTGGCTAGTGCACACTTGAATGTGTTTTCTCCGTGCAAATAAAAACTGAAAGCAGTAAAGCACTGGGAGCATTTTCTCTATCAATTACATTGGCTTCTGTGATAAAGCGTGCATGTTTTCACACATACAGACACACGGTGTGCGGAAAACGCATACTGAAAACCAACAGACGAGTGTGCTCCCAGCCTCAGCTTATTACCCTCACTAACTCTGCAGACAGTGAGTACTTGGGTGAGAACAACAGTACAGAGCATTTGGGCAGGTGGTGGAGAGACTGGAGACAGGGCTGTTGTACACAAGACCATGCTGCACACTGAATAGGGACTTTCTACATATATTTGTCTACAAAATATGATTCCTTATCAGTGGCTGAGCAGATGCAGTCAGTATAACTATTGTGCAGAGAGCAGAAAGTTTTTTTCTCTCTGTGCCCTTAGTTGTCAATCTATCAGGAAAGGGAAAAGAAACTTCTTCACCCACTGGGCCCTCTGCAGCTTCTGGGGCCCCCTGCGCCTGCATCCCTCGCAGGGTCTATTGTTACGCCCCTGCAGTAATTGTTATTTGTTATTCAAATTTCTGCAGAAATCCAATTTACCACAACTCAGTAATTGTAGCCCAATTACAGAACACAGAAGCATTAAACTAATCAGAGAATCGAGAATTTTTCCATGAAAAATGAACTACTGCAGTAATTACAGACCAATCACAAGACTTGGATACTACCGAGTATCTTTCAAGTCTTCTGGTTGACCTATGATTTCCATGGTTTTCCTATTTCCGCGGTAAATCTCCACATTCTCTGATTGGTCCAATACCACAAAATATTTCCGAATTTCTGTAATTTGGAAATTCAGAAATACTCAGTAGTATTGGACCAATCAGAGAATGCAGTGATTTACTGTGAAAATCGGAAAACCATGGAAATCATAGGTCAACCAGAAGACTTGAAAGATATTTGGTAGTATACGTTTATATTGATTGGTCTATAATTACCGCAGCAATCCAATTTTTGCAGAAAAAAATTTGCAATCTCTAATTGGTCCAATGCTTCTGAGTTGGAAGTATTTAGCCAATTAGAGTAACTATTCAGAAGTTTTGTAGAGTCGGAAATTGGAATCAGATTACTGTTGGTATGCCACAGAATCGGAAATTGGCATTTTCAACTGTAGTTGGGTCTAACTAGTGTTGCCTAACTAGGAGGAGGGGGGGGGGGCACTAGACTGCCAGGGCCTACTTTAACGTAGAATGGTTGTAACTAGGTTACACAGGAAAAATATATGAAGGGGAGGAGGACTACTAGACCAAGGGAAAGTTCTACTAAACCCCAGAGAACGAAATAAAAGGGAAAACCACTACTTTAGCAAGACAAGCTATAACAAAAAGAGGGGGGCTATTATTTTAAAAAAAATATTATCTTCCATATTTTATAGCTCAGTCCGCTTTGTAAACCACACCCCTTGCATATAAAGCAACTAATTATGCTTTTCTATAAATAGTTTATCCCCCCCCCCCCCTTTCCCCTAGAAGAAAAACGACATAATGCAGAAACGTATACTTTTATTACATGATTGAATATCACCACCATATATTGTAGCAGCCACAAGATTTAGGTTTTATGATACATGGGATAAATAGTCAAATGCAATTAAGGTTTATTATCTATAGTAGCCTTTTTACAACAAACAAATATTAGGTGAACACTGAGAAACTGCATATTTTTGTATTATTGTTTTCTTAATACATACAAAGTACAATGATTCCAGGGAAAAAAAGGCAGCCAGAGAAAGTCTAGTTACTAAGGTGTCATACATGGTAATAACGTTATTGCTGATTAAACAAGGGCATAGCTGAAATGAAACGTCCAAATTGCTGTAGTCCATAAGAGGTCTAGGTGCAAAGTGGTAATGTAATGTGTTATCATATATTTATCCACATCCCATGAGAATCAAACTACGAGTCCAGGATAAAACTGAGAACAAATAAATGAGCTTACTGTGGTATAATCATAAATGACCACTACTGATCATTGTCAATTTTATATCCATAGGTGTTATACATCAATCATCTATAATGCACTTTAATCATTAAAAAAAAACAAGCTTTAATATAATTAACATAGTTATATACATACACACATATTCCAAATTCCAAAAATGTTGCATCAAAATGTGTGAACCCCTTTTTAAAGTAAACCTTTTTTTTCCCAACAATGTATTTTTATTATATTTTCAGAAGCAGTAATACAGAGAATACAGTTGAGGATAATTCTACATTGCAGTGAGATAGTTAACAAGCGTTCCTAGAGTAACCAAATTTGGAGTAGATGGAGTAGGTGCAATATCGGCTTATTGCCGGGTTTACCTTATCTCAGAGCAACCACAAACCTATAAGGCTGGTTGATTAGACCAGGCGCCCAGCTGAACTGGACAATTGGAGCGGTGATCAGGCGATCTACCAATTGTTATGATGGACACGTTTTAGCAGGCCGATGTTTACAATCTAATGAGGCTGAAGTGATATTTAAAGGTGATTTGAGTTGTTTTCAACCTTATGACTAATCATACTAGTAGATTATAGCAACAACAACTAGGTAACATATAAACAGGTGAACAGGTGACTCACTCATTTTATGATTAGAGAACACTTAGCTGTACATTCGATTACATGTATATGGCTACGTTGATTGATCTTAATTAAAGGCATTTTTACTGGGTGTTCTGTTAAATTCTAGTAGTCTCGACCTTAAGCGTGTTTCCATCATCATATTTTGCTTGTATGTGCTAAGGAGATTGGAAAATAAGAGAGGCTCAGCAGATTTCCAGTTTTTAGTAATCATAGATTGTGCAGTTAATATCAGATGACATATCTGGGATTTGTGTATGCGGTCTTTTTAAAGTAAACCTGAGATGAAATAAAAGTAAAAAATCATATATACCTGGGGCATCTTTCAGCCCCCTTCAGCCTGATCGATCCCTCGCCATTGTCCTCCGCCTCCAGGATCCTCCGCAATCTTCCCGGTAACGTCGGCCAGTGGGGGCCAGTTGGTGCAGGCTCAGAAGGCTCCCGGCCACAGAAGCGTAACTGGATGCAGCCAGGCTGCGCATGCGCAGTAAGCCCTGACTGGCCGACATTACCAGGAGGATTACAGAGGTTCCAGTAGGTGAAGGACGACGGTGTGGGAGCAATAAGGCTGAAAGAGGCTGAAGGAAGCCCCGGTTACATATGAATTCACAGTTCAAAGAGGCCTACGGGAGCTGTATATAAAAACAGAGGGTCTTCTGTACATATATGATACACATGAACAGGGGGCTGCACACAGAATGGGACGAGGGCTGCTGCCCTTGATAAGGGAGCCATAGGGTGCAGGATCAGTATACATATGGTGTTGCATGTACATTTTTTTTTTTTTTTACTAAACTGAATCTGCTCTGCAGTAGTTTTTGCCAGTATATACACATACAAATAAAGTTGCCTATTAATGGTCCAATTTCCCAAATGATCACCTGTCTGTTCCAATTGTTGTGATCAATTGGAAACAATTGAGAGGAAAATGATAAGCAATCCAATGAAGCTAAAAGAAAAGTTCAGAAATGCAGACTGAAGGTACAATCGATAGAATCATATGGTTGATTGTTAGGTAAATGGGATCGGTAATGGGCGCTTTAACATTTGTTAAAATCATTCCAACATACAAAACTCAACAAACGTAACATTTCTGACATGGGGCTTGATTCACCAAGCTGCGCTGCTACAGCAGCACAGCTTAATGAGAGGAGCGCGAGCTCAGTGCATGCTATGATGCGGTAGTGCAGTGTAGCCTGCACTGGTAACTTACACACACTACTTGTAACTAACGGCCGCTCCACTTGTCACACACTGAGCCCCTGCGGGTCCAGTGACTTTATAGGACGTGATCCCCACATGTTGATTGGCCCAATCAGCTCCTGTCAAGTGACAGGCAGCCTATTGGGCCAGTCAAAGCGTCGGGATCACGTCCTAGAGGACCCCCCCTGGTGACCAGGTGATTTTTTTTTACAATTTAGCACTCTGCAGCTTTAACAGCTTATTGTTTTACCACACAACTTAGCAGCCAAATAAATTTTAGCTCCTTTTTTTCCCACCAACAGAGCTTTCTGTTGGTGGGATCTGATTGATGCTGCAATGTCTTTTTTTTTTGTTTTTATAAAATTTTATAGTACTCTAATTTTAAATAAATATGTCTATTTTTTTTTTATTTTGCCTCCCTCCTCCCCCAAGATCCACCAATAGAAACACCTCTCATAGGCATCAGCCTATGAGAGGGATGAGATTGTGAGCCTCTCCTGGGGACAGCTCAGTGACAGAGCTGTCGCCCATACAGTGCTGCACTAGATCGTAGCAGCCTCCGATCACGGGCTGGCAGGCTGATCACAGAGCTCTGGCAGGGAACAATCAGGCATGTGTGCACATTCCCACATTCCTGGGGAGCCACTCTACGACTGCCAATTGGCGTGAGGCGGTCACACAGAGGTAAAGCTGTGCTGCTGTAGCAATGAAGCTTGATGAATCAAGCCCCATGTCAAAAATGTTATGTTTGTTGAGTTTTGTATGTTGTAATGATTTAAAAAATGTTAAAAGCACCCATTACCGATACAATTTATTAAACAATCAGCCATACAATTATATTGATTGTACCCTCAGTCTGTGCAGCTAGATGAATCAAGCCCCAGGTTTATTGCATCACACCTGAGAGAAACCCCTGAGAAGGCTGAAAAGCTTCTAATCTATGAAGCCAGTAAAAAGTGTAATCTAAAAATCTAATATTACAATGTCTTCTACCATTTACTAACATAGCCCAATACACTGCTACTATCTATACATAAGAAGGAAAAGTTTGAAAATTACTTTAGTTGAGCGACAATCATTTTCCAATGCTAATTTGTTACATATATAAGCAATATACAAACCATGCCTCCCCCGCCCCATTAGGCTTACCCCCCCCCCCCCCCAAGGCCGGCCTTAGGTTTCACAGCGCCCTGAGCGAAACCTGATTTTTGTGCCCCCCCCCCTTCATCCTCTTCCCATGTGCGCGCACACACACGCACGCACGTATACACACACACACACACGCCCATATGCAATTCCCCTTTTCTCCTGAGATATCTCCTAGAACAGTGGTTCCCAACCTTTTTGACGTTGTGACACATCACGCCAAATGCTCAGATCTCTGTGTCACATATGTATAATAGAAAAAATACTATTAATAACCACGAATGGATGGAAAGAGTGCATTATCCTGAATACACATAAAAATGAAGGCTAGAACCTTTCAGGAATATTAATAAAAACAACCAGTGGGACAGTTAGCCGCCTTCTCCCCATTTAGAATGATAGCACAGCACCGACAATTTGCACCACGCGTTATAGCCGCAGTGCGCCCCCCCAGCTCTCAGACTCAGTATAGGTAGGTAGCCAGGTATAGGTACCCCCAGTATAGGATCTCATGTGTATGTGCCCTCAACATAGGTTGCCAAGCATAGGTGCCCCCAGTATAGGAAGTCAGTTGAAGGTCTCCATCTCACCCATAGGTAGCCAGGCGTAGATGCCTCCAGTATAGGTAGCCAGGTGTTGGAGCCCTCAGTAAAGGTAGCCAGGTGTTGGAGCCCTCAGTAAAGCTATAGGGGCCCTCAGTATAGGAAATCAGGTGTAGGTGCCCTCAGTATAGGTAACCAGCTATAGGCGCCCCCTTGGAAGCTGGCGCCCTGAGCGACCGCTCCGGTCGCTCATATCAAAGGCCGGCTATGCCCCCCCCCCCTTTCCCCCACTTTTTACAGTGACCCTTACTCAAGTAATCAACCTCAACTCCCCCTCCATTTTCTTCTTAGCAAGTGCAGCCACTCACCCGCAAGTGTGTCCTTCATAACCCTTCCCCCTTTGCTCACATGAGACGCAGGCACCATTCCCCATGAGTGTGACCAGTAAGTGTAGCTACATAACCTCCCTGACCATGACTGATGTGTCATTTATAACTTTCCCTAAGGCCTCATTCACTTTAGGGTTGTTTCTGTGCACTTTTCACAGTGTATTGCCCTGTGCGTTCTGCAAGGTATTGCTTTTCCCATGTACACAAATGTGCCTGGTTCACATCTATGAGCTGCGCTGAGCTGCGTTACAAAAACGTAGCGTTTGCATGCATTTCTGTGCGTTGAGCTCTAAAGCGCACATCAATGCAAGTGAATGGGTGTGTGTTTTTTTTTAGCATAGAAGCGCATGCGTTTTTTACCCCAATTGAAAAAAAAATACATTTTCATATGAAAACAAAGCTTTATTGTCAACTGCTACTGTTGACAATAACAATAAGCAAAACATGCTTAAAAAAAAGTGCACCGCAATGCACTGAAACACATACTAAAGCGCGCACAAGTGCATGCTTTTTTTATCATGCGCTTCTACACATTTCTCAACGCACCCAATGTTAACGAGACCGAACAGCAAATGACCCAGTGTAACTCCCTTTCCCCCAACCGCAACAATAATGAACCCCACAGCTAGAGTGGAAAGTATAATTACCCCTCCCCCACCCTATCCAATTAGCATTGCTGCCATGACTCCACCAGCTAACTCCTGCTCATAGTGCAGCAGAGCAAAGTAGTTCACCTACTCTGGCACCAGGTTTGGTCAGTTCTCCTGTCACTGGTACTGCCCACTGAGCTGCCACATGCTTCCATACAACTCGTAAGTGCCCCTGCCTGTAACAGCTGCACTGAAGAGAAGAGTGGACTCAACCCAGTTCTGGAGCAGGTAAAATACTCTGTGGTCTGACCTTTTTGTTAAAGGACCACTGTTGCAAAAATCTTAAAATGTAAACTATATTCAAACACATACAAATAAGAAGTGCATTTCTCCCAGAGTAAAATGAGCTATAAATTACTTTTCTCCCATGTTGCTGTCACTTACAGTAGGTAGTAGAAATCTGACATTGCTGACAGATTTTGGGCTAGTCCATCTCTCCATAGGGGATTCTCAGCATGGCCTTTATTCTTTATAAAGACACTCCCTGAAAAAGGTTTATACAAGGATGCCTCCTCCCCGCTTGCTGTACATTTTTTGGGCGGTTGGACGGAGCAACTGCCATTCACTAAGTGCTTTTGAAAATAAAGAAATCCCTGATAATCCCCCATGAGGAGATGGGCTAGTCCAAAACCTGTCGTTTCTGTCAGATTTCTACTACCTACTGACAGCAACATAGGAGAAAAGTAATACATGGCTCATTTTAATCTGTGAGAAACGCACTTCTTATCTGTATATGTTTACATACATTTTACATTTTAAGATTTTGGTGATAGTGGTCCTTTAAGAAGAGAAAGGTAGATTCATATGCATGGGAATCACTATAGCAGGGACCTATAGCAGGGACCTATAGCCAAGGGGGGGGGGGGGGGGGCTGGTGGTCTTGGCCCCTTATAAAAAGGGGGGAGGGGGGAAAATTAAAATTTTGCTAGGGGCCCCCATGATTTCTAGCTACGTCCCTGGGTAGATGCCAACCAGGCCCTTTGATGCACACTGAGCTCTAGGCCTTGCTTAAAATGCCCCTGATCTGAGTATTGTTTTTTATGCTTTTAATAATGTTTTATGTGCGGTGCTGTGACAAATGTTACAGCAATATCTTCACCATCCAGTGCCCACTGTGGTCCCAGCACTGCTCTGCTCTATAATATTCAGCTGAGCAGGATGTCAATTAAGGGCGAGGAAGAAGTGGCAGTTCTCCTCCTCTCAGTCCACCCCTAGGAGGATTCCTTTTACCTCCTGTTTACCGTTCTGATTACTGTGTTTGTTTTCAGTGTGCAAGACAGCTGTGACATGTGTGCGCTTCAGAAGATTGAGCTCGGAGCCTTAAATGATAGTGTACTAATAGCAGAGGTGTGGATGCTTGTAAATACTTGTGAAGCATAATTCCTTATTGAGAGAATCTATGTGGTGATGATGATATGTACGCTAATATGCAAACCATAGAATCCATATGTTCACATTTTCTGTCTGTGTCCCATGTGTATGTCTGCTAAAACCTAGTCTGGCTTTGGGGGAAGCTGGGATTGTCTGTATGCCAATGACAACTACATTTGCATCTGAAGGTGAAGGATTGTGAATAGGAGCAGGAACTGCTAATTGACTGGCTAGCCTCTGGCCAGGAAATGGCTTATTATGCCAAGAGCAGTCATGTCCCCACCTTTGATTTGCTGGGAAATACTGTCTCAGATGAGTCACCTAGACTGGCTGCAGACCACACCAGCCTGAGCCAGGAATTTACATATGACAGCCTTACTCAAAGATCAAGGTGGGACAGGAAAAACCTTTGAAGTTTGCATGTCACAGCCAGAAAGGATATGACACGCGTTCTGTGAAAACCTTCGGAAGAAATTAAAAGTATATCTGGAATTGTACCCCTGGGCCACAATTCTGGCTATAAAACCTCAGCTAGGAAGACTTAGAGTTGTAGCTCCTCGGAGATAGCAACGACGCTAGAGCTGCCCCGACTACTGGTCGGAAGCTGCGTTCTCCCGCAAACAACGCTCTGTATACGCTGGTAACGTTTATTTCCCTTTTATTTTTGCAACTTGTCTTGTTGTGTACCTTTGTAACCTTTATTTTGTAATTTTTACTTTGTTTTTGTAAATCTTTTGTATATATTGTTTTCTGCATTGTTCCACTTTCTTCTGAAATATTAAATCGTTATTTAATAAGTTTGACTTCTGATGTACTAAGCTAACACTCATAGCCTAGAAGAGACTGCAGTGTAACTTGCGTTACAAAGTCAGTGCCTGATTTGCCTTGCTACTGTACGATTGTTGTGTGTGTGTGTGTGTGTGTGTGTGTGTGTGTGTGTGTGTGTGTGGCGTATTCGGCCTAAAGCGCAAAGCTGACCCGAATACGTAAACGTGGATTGCGTGCAGATCACTTGACAACAGAGTGGAAGTGTCTAGCAACTGTTAGTGGTGACAGTGAGAAGTGTTCTGAGGGGTCCCAGCCTTGTTTTAGCTCGACTAAGGCTACTTCCCCTCTCGATCTGGTCAAAACCGCAGTTGGGTACCGTATCTGCAGGCTTGCCGCGGGGCCGGTTCCTGACACTTATGGTGTGACATATCTTTCCAAGACTCTGAGCTCAATCTCCCGAAACACACATCGCAGCTCTCCTTCGCACTGTGAACAGAGACAGTAATATTTGGAACAATAAATGGGGGGTGAAAAGCTCCTAGTAGCAGACTGAGAGGAGGAAAACTGCCATTTCATCCGTGCCCATAACTGACACTCTGCTCAGCTGAATATTATAAAGCGGAGCAGTGCTGGGACCACAGTGGACACTGGATGGTGAAGATATTGCTGTGACTCATGTCATAGCACCACACATAAAACATTATTAAAAGCATGAAAACCAACACTCAGTTCAGGGGCACATTAAGTTGCCTTGTGAATGATCCAGCTCTGCATCAGAGGCAAGCATAAGACATACCTCCCAACATGTAGTTTTATCATTCAAACCATACTGGTCGGCTCTATCACGATTAGTTTTTCTTCATTTTAACATTTGAAAATAAGAAATATATCAACTTAAATAATGGGAATAAAGTTTAAAGTCTATTAAACACATTTTTCAGAACAAAAATACATATAAGTACATGGATATATACATCAGTCCTAAAAGAGGGACAAATGAGGAAGAAAGAGGAACAGAGGGACTACGTTCCCAAAGAGCGACTGCCCCTCCGAAAGAGAGACAGTTGGGAGCTATGCATAGGATGCAGTTAGAGAGGTGTTAAGCCAGAGAGTGAAACTGCATGAATAGAATGGAGGGTAAGGTTGATGGAGGTGTGTTATAGCAATTAAGAGTTGTGGCAATGTAAAAGTGAGATCAAGCAAAATTCAAGACCTGTTCGTGACAGCTGGCAGCACTGGTTGTTTTACTAGTTAGTGCCTTTTCTCACTAAAGCCAGGACCCATTAGCTTTTTCTAAGCACTTGAAAAGCTCTTGCTAATGTAATGCTTTGGGTGTGATCCCACTTGAGGGATATTTTTTTTTTAACCAGTTCTCCTCCCAGGGACGAGTAATTAAGTCCCTGCAAATTCCCATATCTTCTTGCAGGGCCATAGCTACTATGTCCCTCCCCGCCATGCACACCCACTGGCCCCTCCCCCCCAGCACTCATCACCATTGCAGATTGTTAGCTAGGAGATCAATGAATGGGAACACAGTCCTCGTGTGAATGACCGCAGCCATCTATTAGACGGCGCTGCTATTCACAAAACTGATACTTACACATCCATGCATTACTTCCGCTTTGCATAATAATATTACGCATATGGAAGTTATGTTCGAGGACATCTTGTGACCAAATAGTAAAATTACATCTACACACTTTTCTTTTTTCCATTAAAAGACATTACCTAACATCTGGAATGAACCCTTTACCTCCCACACTCCCCAATAGTTACCACCCAAAAAAATGTGTAAAAAAAAAAAAATTACAATTAAAAAAGAACACATAAATTGTTACCTTAGGGACTGAACTTTTTTTAATATGTTTGTCAAAAGGGTATATTACTGTTACTTAATAAATTATCGGATTGTAATTAGAGATGGATGCAAAACGGAAAAAAAAATGCACCTTTAGGTCTCATTCACATTGCGTTCTGATCACGATTGCTTTTGCGTTGGGTGTTTCACGCTTCAACCCAGCCCCCGCCCCCCTTTCTGGCGATTTCTGTGAGTTGGGTGGTTTTGGTAAGCGCTTTTGTAAACGCTTTTGCAGAGTGATTTAGTTTTTTTAACTTCCTGATGTCAGTGATATGGAAACGAAAAAATACAATGTGTTTATTCTTAAAAACACGAACGCAATCGCTGCAGAAAGCGATTTTGTGAGCATTTTGTGTTCTTCCTATACCCTCCATTGAGGCAAATCACCTAAAAAATGGCCCAAGCAGCGTTTCTCTGAGCGGACCGGAAACAAACTGCTCAGATGTGAACTCTCTCATAGAGAATCATTGCACAAGCGCTTTCAGGACAATTTGGAAAAATCGCCAGCGCTAAAAAAAACCCTCCAAAAGCGCCTCCAGTGTGAATGAGCCCTTATTTCCAAATAAAATATTGGCGACATACATTGTATTAGGGAAAAATTTTAAACGTTGCAATAACCGGGACAAATGGGCAAATATAATGTGTGGGTTTTAACTACAGTAGCAGTTATTATTTTAAAACTATAATGGCCAAAAACTGAGAAATAATGATTTTTACATTTTTTTTCCTTCTTTTTCCTGTTAACCACCCTGGCGTTCTGATTAAATCGCCAGGGTGGCTGCGGGAGGGTTTTTTTTAAATTAAAAAAAAACTATTTCATGCAGCCAACTGAAAGTTGGCTGCATGAAAGCCCACTAGAGGGCGCTCCGGAGGCGATCTTCCGATCGCCTCCGGCGCCCAGAATAAACAAGGAAGGCCGCAATGAGCGGCCTTCCTTGTTTTGCTTATATCGTCGCCATAGCGACGAGCGGAGTGACGTCATCGACGTCAGCCGACGTCCTGACGTCAGCCGCCTCCGATCCAGCCCTTAGCGCTGGCCGGAACTTTTTGTTCCGGCTACGCTGGGCTCAGGCGGCTGGGGGGACCCTCTTTCGCCGCTGCTCGCGGCGGATCGCCGCAGAGCGGCGGCGATCAGGCAGCACACGCGGCTGGCAAAGTGCCAGCTGCGTGTGCTGCTTTTTATTTGACTAAAATCGGCCCAGCAGGGCCTGAGCGGCAGCCTCTGGCGGTGTTGGACGAGCTGAGCTCGTCCAGACCGCTCAGCAGGTTAAAATGCAGTTAGAATAAAATAATTCTTAGCAAAAAGTACCCCCCACCCCAAAGAAAGCCTAATTGGTGGTGAAAAAAAAACAAGATATAGATTGTTTTGTTGTGATAAGTAGTAATAAAGTTAAAGGCCAATGAATGGAAGGAGCGCTGACAGGTGAAAATTGCTCTGGTTTTTTAATTGGAAAATACCTTGGAGGTAAAGGGGATAAACATTCTCGATAGCAATACATTATCATGAGCTTTACAATTCACAAGTTTAGAAAAGCACTGCTAGTGAGTCCCCAGTCTAAGTCCATTGCACTGTGTCACAACAGACAAATGCAATGACATTCCTATGGAGCTTTCACACCTAATGTGGTGCAGTGACGAACACAACGCTGTATGTTAACAGGGTAGCTTGTGCGTTGCGCGCTTGTGAGGCATACTTTCATTGTGCTGCATGCTTCACTGTATGGTCGCGCAGCAACACTACTTTTGACTCAGTTGCATTGTGATCACTTACACAGTGTGAAAGGGCACTAACTTAATGCAGCTGTTCACGACATTGATTTAACTAGAGTAGGTTGTTTGCTAATTGCACAAGTGGGATTTGCTCTTAAAGTGTACCTGAGGTGAACCTCAGGTCAAAAATGCTTACCAAACCTTTGCCACTCGTGGACACCCAGAAAAAAAATCCAACAAGAAATCCAATAAGAGCTTGTTGGAATTCTGATTGCGGCCATGCTCCTCTTCATGCAGGAGTGGCCATGCTCACACAGGTGCAGCACAGCCACCCTTATGCATAAATAGGAGCAGGGTCATGATCTCCAGGACTGTCCCAGGGCACCGTGGTGATTGGGAGGAGGACGTGGGAAGCCTCTGAAGGATCCAAAGGCTTCCATCTATTTTTACTAAGTAGAGGAACATCTCTGGAGAGCTGATTATTCAATATGTTATTTGAAGCCCTTGATTCTGGCAAAACTTTCCTTCACTACAAACGCAGCATGGAGGGGCTCAGTGAAGGTGGTGGTGAAGGTGTGGATAAATCTGACGGGGTCACACAGCTCATAAAATGAGAGTCGCCCAGCCTCATAATCCAGATATACACCAAAACTGAGTCTGGAGGCTGGTGCAGAAAATCTGAACCCCCTTTTGTTATGGAGAACAGTGAGATTGTTTCCACAGTACTCCAAACACCATGACTTCTCATCATTTCCAATGGTTGCCTGTTCTCTTCTGTCTATGCTTGAATAAGCGACCCCCATCCTACAAATCCCTGTTTTACCTGTTTCCACTTCCCAGTAATGTCGCCCTGATGAAAAAACTGTTTTACTTAAAACCTGATTAAAGCTAAATCGTGCCGGATTCTCTGGATAATTATTGAGCTGTTTTGCCCAAGAGACAGATTTCAGATCCTCAGAGATGTTTATGCTGTTCCCAGCGGTATCTCTGTCTAGTATGATGTCTGTATCAGTCTGGGCAAACATATCTATTCTAACTTCCCTCATAATACGGGACAGACCATGCAGCAATGTTATAAAAGTCTCTTCTTGATGGAAATGTTTCACATCAGTTGTTGTTCCCTCTAAGTTCTGATGTTTCTCTCTTTTAGTGTAATTGTCTTCTCTAGGTTGTTGCAAAACATTTAATGGATCCGTCATGTTGCAAAGCTTCTCAATTTGCATTATTTTTTGGGAGAATTTTTCTACTTCTGTTTCCAGATGTTTGATAATATCAGATACAGACTTGGAGACCAAACCCTCTTCTACAGAAAGGTTATTAAGTATTCTCTTCTCTAGCGCATCCAAATTTTTCCTAATCTCCAAGAACAAGTTGGTGATTATTTTTGTTACACTAGTAGTATCCTTCTTCATTTTATTCTCATGGGCAAGAAGCATCTGAATATGACTCGTGGCCTGTGCCTTTTGTGAGGATAATCCCTCAACACTGTTTTTCAACTTTTCTTTCTTCTTTGCAGAAGCAGTGTTTATTGGGTCCACCGGATGCCCCTTATGTTTCCCGTCCAGCCTGCAGGACACACAGATGCACACAGAATCCTTGTTACAGTAATACTCCAAGATCTTCTTATGGGTGGGGCATTTCCTCTTTTCCAAGCAAGTGGTAGGTTCAATCAGTATATGTTCTGCTGCTTTATTGTGGACTTTCACATGACCCTCACACAGAGAAGCTTCACAAAGCACACAGGTCTTTACAGAAGGCGCTGAAGAGTTAATGCAGTAGTTACACAATATTCCACTTATCACCTGCTTTGGAACATTAAGCTGTAGATGCTCTGCAATGTTCCTTAAAGTGATGTTCCTGTGCAGTGCAGGACGCTCTGGAAACTCTGTTCGGCATTGAGGACAGGAATAACACTGAGATCCTTTTTGTTTATCCAGCACACCTCCTATACAGCTGCTGCAGAAGTTGTGGCCACATTGGAGCATAACAGGGTCCTGATAGACATTCAGGCAGATGCAGCAGCTCAGCTCTTCACTGACATTAGCAAATGCCATTGCTGAAAGGCAGGAAATAGAAATGCAGCAAAAGAGAAGGTCAGCTTTATCAGACAGTATTTGCTCTTTGAACTGAAGAAGGTGTGGCAGGAATGAGCAAACTCCAGTTTCTGGTTCCTATAAATAACTGCTTTGAAAGTGGTTTCTACAATTTGATGGACACTGGCTGCAGACTAGATCAGTGTTTTTCAACCAGTGTTCCTTCCGCGGCACACTAGTGTGCCGCGGAACGTTGCCTGGTGTGCCGTCCTCTTCTCCCCCTCCCGCCCGTGCCGCCGCTGTTATTAGCATAGCAGCGGCCGCTCTCCCCTCTCCGGCGCCTGTATATTCTAGCAGCGTATCTCCGGCTGCTCTGTCTGTGTGATGCGGAAGGAGGGAGGGCTCGGTTCCCATAGTAACGGCGATACATATCGCCGTTACAGGAAGCCGCTGCCCGGATGCTTCCTTCCGCATCACACAGACAGAGCAGCCGGAGATACGCTGCTAGAATATACACGCGCTGGAGAGGGGTGAGCGGCAGCTGTTAAGGTAATAACAGCGTTGGCCGTGGGGACGGGCGGGAGGCACTATACTGGCTATCCTGGGGCACTATTCTGGGGCACTATACTAGCTATACTGGGGCACTATTCTGGCTATACTGGGGCACTATACTGGGGCACTATACTAGCTATACTGGGGCACTATGCTGGCTATACTGGGGCACTATTCTGGCTATACTGGGGCACTATTCTGGCTATACTGGGGCACTATACTGACTATACTGGGGCACTATACTAGCTATACTGGGGCACTATGCTGGCTATACTGGGGCACTATGCTGGCTATACTGGGGCACTATGCTGGCTATACTGGGGCACTATGCTGGCTATACTGGGGCACTATGCTGGCTATACTGGGGCACTATACTGGGGCACTATACTAGCTATACTGGGGCACTATGCTGGCTATACTGGGGCACTATTCTGGCTATACTGGGGCACTATTCTGGCTATACTGGGGCACTATACTGACTATACTGGGGCACTATACTAGCTATACTGGGGCACTATGCTGGCTATACTGGGGCACTATGCTGGCTATACTGGGGCACTATGCTGGCTATACTGGGGCACTATGCTGGCTATACTGGGGCACTATGCTGGCTATACTGGGGCACTATACTGGCTATACTGGGGGCACTATACTGGGGCACTATACTAGGGCACTATTCTGGCTATACTGGGGCACTATACTGGCTATACTGGGGCACTATGCTGGCTATACTGGGGCACTATACTGGCTATACTGGGGCACTATGCTGGCTATACTGGGGCACTATTCTGGCTATACTGGGGCACTATACTAGCTATACTGGGGCACTATGCTGGCTATACTGGGGCACTATTCTGGCTATACTGGGGCACTATTCTGGCTATACTGGGGCACTATACTAGCTATACTGGGGCACTATACTAGCTATACTGGGGCACTATGCTGGCTATACTGGGGCACTATGCTGGCTATACTGGGGCACTATGCTGGCTATACTGGGGCACTATACTGGGGGCACTATACTGGCTATACTGGGGGCACTATACTGGCTATACTGGGGCACTATACTAGCTATACTGGGGGCACTATACTGGCTATACTGGGGCACTATACTAGCTATACTGGGGCACTATGCTGGCTATACTGGGGCACTATGCTGGCTATACTGGGGCACTATGCTGGCTATACTGGGGCACTATGCTGGCTATACTGGGGCACTATGCTGGCTATACTGGGGCACTATACTGGCTATACTGAGGCAACTAAACTCCCTACACTGGGGCAACTATGCTAGCTATGCAGCCGCAACTCCGCCTGTCTCAACTCCACTGGACTAGATGATAAAAAAGAAGAAAAATTTTTTTTCAGACCTGAAGCAACAACAAGGAGCATTCACATTTCAAATAAGAAGCTCTTGTTAGTGTTGCTAGGATGGACCCGATTTCAAATTTCAGATCAAATGGCATTTTGATATAGATCAGAATTCCACATTGAAGCTATAATTACGATTCGGAATTACGACTGTGTTTATATTGCTTCCACACCCTTTTTTATGCATGCATACATGCTATAAATAAAATACCTGTATGCGAAAGATATAAAAAAATAATTGTATATGTGTGATTGTATATAATTAAAAAGAAAAAAAAGTGTATGTATTTATGGGCTACTATTTTATAGTGTGTGTGTGTGTGTGTGTGTGTGTGTGTGTGCGTGCGTGCGTGCGTGCGTGCGTGCGTGCGTGTGTGTCACGCGAAAACGGCTTGACCGATTTGAACGAAACTTGGTACACAGATCCCTTACTACCTGGGATGATATGTTCTGGGGGTCTCGCGCCCCCCCTGCACACCTGGGCAGAGCTACAAACAGCCAATCAGATTCTACCCATTCAAGTCAATGGAAAAAATGGAAAAGGCTGCCATTCTCAAAGTAATCAAGCCAGAGTCCCCACACTTGGCACAGTTGGTCACTTGGTGACTGAGGTTACGAATCCAGGAAAAGTGGGCGGAGCATAAAACAGCCAATCAAATTTCAGCCATTCATTTTAAATGGGAAAATGTAAACTGAAACCATTCTTAGACTGTTAATCGCAGGGTTCTCAAACTTGCCACAGTTGGTCACTGGGTGAATGCGATTAAGATTCAAGAAAGTGGGTGGAGCCTACAACAGCCAATCAAAATTCACCTATTGATTTTCAAGGGGAATATTTAAACTGCTACCATTCTTACAACTGCTAATGGCAGAGGCTTCAAACTTGCTACAGTCGGTCTTTGGGTGACTGGGGTCAAAATGCACAAAAGGGGCGGGGCCACAAACAGCCAATCAGATTTCCTTGGTGGATAAACTGCTTCCATTCACACATTTTTGATGCCAGGAAACTGAAAGCTCACAAACTTGGTCATTGAGTGACTGTGTATCCAGGTTACAAAAAGTGGGTGGAGCCAAAAACAAATTTTACTAGGAAAATATAAACTGTAGCCATTCTTACACCGTTAATGGCAGTGTTCTCAAACTTTGCACAGTTGGTCACTGGGTGAATGAGATTAAGAATTTGGAAGGTAGGTGGAGCCTACAACAGCCAATAAAAATTCACCTTTCGGTTTTCAAAGGGAATATTTAAGCTGCTACCATTCTTATACTGTTAATAGCAGATGCCTCAAACCTGGTACAGTTGGTCACTGGGTGATTACTATTAGGGTTCAAATTCAGAAAGGGGGCGGAGCCACAAACAGCCAATCAGATTTGTTTATTTTTCAATGGGAAGTAATGATAGCAAGGACCCCAAAGCTGATAAACTTGATAATTGAGTGACTATATGTCAAGGTTAGAAAAAGTGGGCGGCGCCAACAACTTAATTTTTTACATGGCAGGGTTCCCAAACTTGACACAATTGGCCACTGGGTGACTGGGATTAATATTCAGAAATGTGGGTGGAGCCTAAAAACAGCCAATCAAAATTTACCTATTGATTTTCAAGGGGGAACATTTACATTGCTACCATTCTTACACTGTTAATGGCAGAGTTCTCAAACCTGATACAGTCAGTTATTGGGTGACTGGGATCTGAATTCACTAAAGTGGGTGGAGCCACAAACAGCCAATCTGATTTTTTAGATTGATTTCAGCCATTCTGTTATTGGCAGGGTTCTCAAATGGGACACAGTTGGCCACTGGGTGACTGGGACTAATATTCAGGAAAGTGGGTGGAGCCTACAGCACCCAATCAAAATTAACCTTTTGATTTTTAAGGGGAATATTTACATTGCTCCTATTTATACACTCTTAATGGCAGAGGCCTCAAATCTGGTACAGTCAGTCACTGGGAGACTGGGGTTTAAATTCTGAAAAGGGAGTGGGCCAAAACAGCCAATCAGATTTGTTTAATTTCAATGGTAAAATGCAACTTATTGATGCCAAAGACCCCACAGCTCATAAACTTGGTCATTGAGTTAGTTGTTTTTCTGCCCACTATATCTAACCTTGACAGACTGTATGTCAAGGTTAGAAATAGTGGGCAGAAAAACAACTAACTTTTTACATGGGAAAATATAAACTGCAGCTATTCTTACACTGTTAACCACCCTGGCGTTCTATTAAGATCGCCAGGGCGGCTGCGGTAGGGTTTTTTTTTAAATAAAAAAAAAACTATTTCATGCAGCCAACTGAAAGTTGGCTGCATGAAAGCCCACTAGATGGCGCTCCGGAGGCGTTCTTCCGATCGCCTCCGGCAGCCAGAAGTAACACGGAAGGCCGCAATGAGCAGCCTTCCGTGTTTGGCTTCTCCTGTCGCCATGGCGACGAGCGGAGTGACGTCATGGACGTCAGCCGACGTCCTGACGTCAGCCGCCTCCGATCCAGCCCTTAGCGCTGGCCGGAACTATTTGTTCCGGCTGCGCAGGGCTCAGGCGGCTGGGGGGACCCTCTTTCACCGCTGCTCGCAGCGGATCGCCGCAGAGCGGCGGCGATCGGGCAGCACACGCGGCTGGCAAAGTGCCGGCTGCGTGTGCTGCACTTTATTTGATGGAAATCGGCCCAGCAGGGCCTGAGCGGCAGCCATCGGCGGTGATGGACGAGCTGAGCTCGTCCATACCGCTAAGATGGTTAATGGCAGGGTTCTCAAATTTGACACAGTTGGTCACTGGGGGACTAGGATTAATATTCGGAAAAGTAGGTGGAGCATACAAGAGCCAATCAAAATTCACCTATTGATTTTCAAGGGGAATATTGAAACTGCTGTCATTCTTACACTGTTAATGGCAGAGGCCTCAAACCTGCTACAGTCGGTCATCAAGTGACTGGGGTTCAAATTCATTAAAGGGGTGGAGCCACAAACAGCCAATCAGATTTGCTTTTTTTGGATAAACTGCTTCCATTCACACAATTTTGATGCCAGGAACCCAAAAGCTCACAAAATTGGTCATTGAGTAGTGACTGTGTGTCAAGGTTACAAAAAGTGGGTGGAGTCAACAACACATTTTTCTAGGAAATTGTAAACTGCAGCCCTTCTTCGCTGTTAATGGCAGGGTTCTCAAACTTTGCACAGCTGGTTACTGGGTGACTGGGATTAATATTCAGAAAAGTGGGTGGAGCCTAAAAAAGCCAATCAAAATCACCTGTTGATTTTCAAGGGGAATATTAAAAATGCTACCATTCATTGCACTGTTAATGGCACAAGCCTCAAACCTGGTACAGTTAGTAATTGGGGTTCAAATTTAGAAAAGGGGACAGAGCCACAAACAGTTTCATGTCTTGGGAAAATACAAATTATTGATGCCAAGGACCCCAAAGCTCACAAACTTGGTCATTGAGTGACTGTATGTCCAGGTTACAAAAAGTAGGCGGAGCAAAAAACACTTTTCACTGGGAAAATGTAGACTGCGGGCCTTCTTACACTTAATGGCAGGGTTCCCAAACTTTACCCAGATGGTCACTGGGTGACTGAGATTAATATTCAGGGAAGTGGGTGGAGCCTATAATAGCCAATCAAAATTCACCTGTTGATTTTCAAGGGGAAATTGCTGCCATTTTTATACTGGTAATAGCAGATGCCTCAAACCTGCTACAGTTGGTCATTGGGTGACTGGGGTTCAAATGCTGGAGAGGGGCAGAGCCACAAACAGCCAATCTGATTTGTTTAATTTCTATGGGAATATACAAATTATTGATTCAAAGACACCAAAGCTCACAAACTTGGTCATTTAGTGTTTGTGCGTTAGGGTTAGAAGAAGTGCGCGGAACCAACACAAGTCAAATACATACCCGGGCATTCAGTGGGTGGAGACAAATACAAATTTCACTGGGAAAATGTAAACTGCAGCCATTCTTACACTGTTAATGGGAGGGTTCTTAAACTTTGCACAGTTGGTCACTCAGTGAATGGGATTAATATTCAGAAAAGTGGGTGGAGTCTACAAAAGTGTATTAAGCTTCACCTATTGCTTTTCAAGGGAATATTTAATTGCTACCATTCTTGCACTGTTAATGGCACAGGCCTCAAACCTGGTACAGTTGGCCATTGGGTGACTGGGGTTCAAGTTCAGAAAAGGGGGTGAAGCCACAAACAACCCATCAGATTTTTTCATTTTTAATGCAAATTATTGATGCCAAAGACCGCAAAGCTCACAAACTTGGTCATTGAGTAATTGTGTGTTAGGGTTAGAAAAAGTGGGTGGAGCCGACACCAGCCAAATACCCGGGCAACTCCGGGCTATCAGCTAGTGTACATATAAAAAAAACTATCTGTGTTTTATATATCCAGGTTGTATACTACAGGTAAAACTTAGTGATGATGATGAATGGCCTGAGTGTGGGTGCAGTTTGAGCCTAGGTGCTGGTCCTGGCCCTTGCCTAGTCAGCACTGTGATGCTGATGTGCGTGTGTGTATATATATAGTGTATATATATATATATATATATATATATATATATATCTGAAAATGATTAATGCAACTACCTCAAAAATGTATTAAAAAGGGAGGCTCTTGGTCCCGCAATGTTACTTGCGCTCAAGCTCACCGACTGCGCCAAAGTGTCCTCCATACGGTGAGTCCTACTCTAACCTTCTGTTCTTCCTCCTCCACCTATTTGTTCTGTTTGAATGGCTGCCATGTAACTTTGGCATTAGCAGCTGCAGGAATTAGTAGAAGCAGGTAGGGTCATTGTGTGGAACCTGGTGGTAGTACCACATCAAATAATAATAATCAAAAATGATTACAGCAGCAGGAGGAATACTCCTTCTCTCGCTCTTCTTTTTCCTCTTGATCTTCATTTTCTTCTCTTTAGCATGTAAGTTGGCTTAAAGAGAACTCGTTTCTTAAATACTTCTTCTTCTTAATCTTTTCTATCTTCTCCTTCTTCTAAATCTTCTTCTTCTACTCAGTCTTGCTCTTCTTAATCTTATTCTTCTTCTCTGTGGCATGTAACATTGGCATAAGTAGCAGAAAGATTAGCTGGTAGCAGAGCAGGCCTAGGGCCACCTTCAGAAATGTGTGGGCCCCACACTGGGCAAACTTACTGGGCCACTCTTCACCCCCCCCCCCCCCCCCAAAAAAAAAAAAACAACAACAACAAAAAACAGGGTTTCTTCATAAAAGAAGCATTATTTCAGTGCTATATAAATACAATCATAATATGGTAGGACATTAGACTATGACTATGGTAGGATCAGATTGTCAGCTCCTCTGAGGACAGTAAGTGACATGACTATGTACTCTGTAAAGTGCTGCAGAAGATGTCAGTGTTCTAGAAATACAAAATAATAATAATAATAAGGTAGCACATTAGATGATGACTATAGTAGGATTAGATTGCGAGCTCCAGTGAACACCGTAAGTGACATGACTATATACTCTGTAGTGCTGCAGAAGATCTCAGTGCAAGTAGATGTCAGTAGAAGATGTCAGTGCAGTGCATAAATACATAATGTGGTAGGAAAATAGACAAACTATGGTAGATATGCACAAACAATGAGCGTGAAAAGGAGATAGCAACGAGAGAAGGTTGTTACTGAAAAAATGCAAGTGTACAGAAACAGGAAAAGTGAAACAGAGAGAGTGAGCAAGCCTTGTTCACACTTACAAGTGCAGATGGCAGTGCAATCGGAACAAAATGTTCCTGATCACACACCATCTGCGCTGCCATGTATTGCGCTGTGGATCCCATTCACTAGTACTACAGTGAATGGATCAGAGTTGCACTTTTGTTGAAAATGCATGCAATAGTGCATCACTCAGCTGCACAGTGCATATAGTCTGAACATTAGACAGCGCACTCTATGCACTTCTGATGTACTTTCATTGCTGAAATGTGCACAGCAACGGATATAATGTGAACGAGGCAGTATAGAAATAGGAATAGAGAGTATAAAAGTGGGCAGATGGTCTTAGAAAGTGAGAATGGACAGACAGAGAGTGAGCAGAAAAAGCAACTCAGAGGTGGTGCACAGAAAGGCAAAGAGAGGATTTAGAGTAAAGGTAGTCATACATCTAGCGATGATGGGCAGAATCGACCAAGAGACAAATCTCTCTCTGATCTCTCTCGCATCTGATTAGAGAGAGATCTGTCAAGCTGCCCATACACTGCAGGCCAATTCCCGATCGATGTCAGCATGAAATCTATCGGGAATCGTCTGAGTCCACCTCATTCGATGCCTTGCTGCTGTTCACTAATCTATAAATGTACATTTATTTATTGCGTTTATAAAGCGCCAGCATATTATGCAGCACTGGACATTAGTTTAGGTTACAGACAATATTTAGGGGTGACATACAGCAATAAGACAATATAGGAATACAAGATAAACCAGATCACGCAGCACAAAGGTAATAATTAGTCACTGGAGGGGAACATGGAGATTAGGCAAGTTAGGTTCACTCAGATACATAGCATGGGTGTACAGTAATGGAGGTGCATGATCAGGTCAGACACAAAAGGAGGAGGACCCTGCCCAAAGGCTTACAATCTAGAGGGAGAGGTAAGGACATGAAAGGTAGAGGACCAGAGTTCAGCTGTGGGTTTAGAGCACTTGTGAGAGGTAGTAGGCCAGAGTGAAAAGGTGAGTTTTGAGGGCCTACTTGAAGATGTTGAAGTTGGGGGCTGCCCTAATGGGTGGAGGTAGGGAGTTCCATAGTGTTGGAGCAGCTCTTAAGAAGTCCTGGAGGCGTGCATGGGACTGGGTGATACGGGGGCGGTCAGGCGAAGTTCATTGGAGGAGCGGAGTGAGCGGCTAGGTGTGTACCTCTGAGTAAGATCGGAAATGTAGGTTGGACAGGTTTTGTGGACGGATTTGTAGGTCAGACACAGTATCTTGAATCTGATTCTGGACTGGATAGGAAGCCAATGGAGAGATTCACGGAGGGGAGCCGCCCTGGTGGAGCAATGGGAGGAGTGGATAACTCTGGCTGCCGCATTCATGATGGACTGCAGCAGGGCATTTCGGGTCATAGGGAGACGAGACAGCAGGGCATTGCATTAGTCAAGGCGGGAAATTATGAGGGCATGGATGAGGAGTTTGGTGGTGGCAGAGGTCAGGAAAGGGCGGATCTTGCAGATGTTATGGAGGTGGAAGTTGCAGGACTTTGTGAGGTTTTGGATGTGGGGAGTGAAGGAGAGTGCGGAGTCCAGGGTGACACCCAGACAGCGGGTACATGTGTGCTGCTGTGCACGTGTGAGAGTTTATACATTACCTGTCCTGTGTGGTGGTCCATCTTCCAAATCCGTATTCCACCAGCGTGGCGTGTGCTATGCGCTGTGGGGCTGATGGAAGAGTGGTGGATTTGGACGAGGGAAGGGCACTAGGGATGCTCATTCGGATTCCACAGAAATGCAATTTCTGAAATTCCGATCGGAAATTGCATTTCCGCATCGGAATGCGGAAATCGGTAATACAAGTGCGGTAGGCGGATTTCCGCCGGAAATCGCGGAAATTTCCGCCGGAAATCGCGGAAATTTCCGCCGGAAATCGCGGAAATTTCACCCAACTTTAACATTGATTTTCTCAAAAACTATAAGGTCTTTTTGAAAACTTATTTTTGTATCTTGTTCAGAAGATTCTGTTTAATAAACCCAGAAAATTTGGTGTTTCTAGGACTTATGGGGGCTTTGTTATTAACATCAAAGTCGGCGGATTTTTACTGTAATGTAAAATGCAGAAAATCCGCATCTCCCATTTTCTGCATTTTACATTACAGTAAAAATCTGCCGACTTTAGCGGTTAATAGCAAAGCCCCCGTAAGTCCTAGAAGGTTTATTAAACAGAATCTTGTGAACAAGATGCAAAAAAAAGTTTTCAAAAAGACCTAATAGTTTTTGAGAAAATCGATGTTAAAGTCGGGCGGAATTTCCGCGATTTCCGGCGGAAATTCCGCATTAGAATGCGGAAATCGGTAGCGGAAAGCGGAATTGGTAATTGGCAATGGCGGAATGCGGATTCACCGCAGAATCGGAAATTGGCATTTCCAACCATCCCTAAAGGGCACCGCGACACAGCACAGGTAATGTATAAACACAAATATGCACAGATGTACATTTATACACTGGAGAAACAGCGCTGGAGGTTTCATCGCATTTGTCCCTTCCACCGCACACCCAATCAAGCAAGTCATACATCTTGCAGCATGTCCGACCGATTCATGCAACCAAATCCAGCCCTAAATTGGTTGCATCATCGATCAGGGATGCACTATGCAGCACCAGTTTTATCCGATACAATTATAATAATCTAATCGTATGGTCGATCTTCCGCCAAGTCGCCTGATGTATGGCCATCTTAACCACTTAAGCCCAACTGGACGAGATTTCTCGTCCAGTTGGGCTGCGCGCGCTCCCGCGGGCCCCCCCGTGCGCGCCCCCGCTGCTGGCCGCTAGCCCACCGATCAGTGAAAGGGATTATAAATCCCTTTCGCTGATCGGACCCCCCCGGAGAAAAGCCGACAGCGTCTCTTCAGATGCTGCGGCTTTTCTGAGCTCTGGGCTCCTTTCTTCTGCCTGGGAGCGAGATCGATCGCTCCCAGGACTTTTTGATTCTGGCCATCTTGTGGCCAAATAGCAAATTACACCTGAAAAAAATTTTTTTCAAATTAAACATATAAATATATTAAAAAAAACCCTGTTTACCTCCCACACCAAAAAATACCTACATACAAGTTTAAATAAAAAAAAAAAAAAAATTACAATAATAAAAAAAACAAAAAAAACATAAATAGTTACGTAAGGGTCTGAACTTTTTAAATATGCATGTCAAAGGAGTATATCAATATGATTTAATAAATTATGGGCTTCTAAACAGTGATGGACGCAAAACGGAAAAAATGCACCTTTATTTCCAAATAAAATATTGTCGCCATACATTGTGATAGGGACATAATTTTAACCGTGAAATACCCGGGGCATATGGGCAAATACAATACGTGAGTTTTAATTATGGAGGCATGTATTATTTTAAAACTATAATGGCTTAAAACTGAGAAATAATGAATTTTTTCCATTTTTTTCTTATTCTTCCTGTTAAAATGCATTTACAGTAAAGGGGCTCTTAGCAAAATATACCTCCCACAGAAAGCCTAATTGGTGGCGGAAAAAACAAGATATAGATCAATAAATTGTGATGAGTAGTGATAAAGTTATTGGCAAATGAATGAGGGGTGAAAGTTGTTCGGATGTAAAAAAATTTCAACCCTTCGGGCTTAAGTGGTTAAGGGGCCCATACACTCAGCCGATTTTCTGGCCGACCGATCGATCCCGATCGATTGATCGTTTGCAAATCAGTTGGCCAATCGACCGATCTCGATGGATTTCCATCGAACTGGCAGGGTGGAACATTTAGGTCGATCTGATGAGATTGCTTATCAGTTTGCATTGGCCTTAATGGAAATCTGATGGCAAAAAAATGCCATCAGATCGAATTTCAATAGATTTCAAACTGAAATCTATTGGAATTCTATCCTGGTAAAAAATGTTCTAAAAACGCATCAGATAGATCATCAGATGCATTTCTTATCTATCTGCTGCCAATCTGACGAGTGTATGGGCACCTTTAGGTTAGCAGAGAGCGTGAGAGAGCATTGTTAAGCTGAGAAAGTTTCAAAGAAAGTTTCAGAGAGGGGGGTGGGCAGAAAGAGAGAGAGCAAATACAGCAAGAGATAGAATTACACTAATCTCTCACTGACAAGTGACAGCTCCCCACCCTTTGAAGTCTATCTACTGTCCCATAGCCCCATATAGCATTAGCAAGAGCTTTTAAAATCACAAAGCGATCAGAAAAGCGCTCCAAGTGGGTTTCAGGCCTTAATGTGTTTCTTGTCAGATTATGCAGCCTGTAGTGAAATGAAGTGACAGTCTGAGTCTCTCTGCTCTCTAGTGAGCAGGCCTTTTTTGTTATAATTCCGCACTTCATTGGATTGAGTCGTTGAAGGGGAGGGTGTCTGAGAGCGAGACCCTCTTCCAACCTGATGTGCCATATACCACGGCTTTGCCTCCTCCTCCACTCGCATGTGCTGTAGTCCTATAGAAATTCCCATGGGACTACAAGAAAATGGCCACTGTACAAAATTATGTCTAAAATTGTGGACTCCGATGGCCATTTTCTTGTAGTCCCATAGCGATTTCTACAGGACTAAAGTACATGCGATGCGAGCGAAGGGGTAGGCAGGTGAGGTTGTAGCACATCAGGTTGGAAGGGGGGAATGCAGGGATGAGGCTGCTGGGGCCCGGAGTGTGTGGCTATGTGTTCACTGGACCCCAGAATTAACTAGGCCCCTCCCTAAAGTTATGTCTCTGATAGGCTGTAGGCAGCCCTGTGTAGGCCATGGAGGTGGCGATGGTACCACAGTAATAATTCCAAGAAAGCAAAAAGAGGAGGAATTTGCGACAGCAGCTCAGGCTGTGGACCGTGGCGGTGGTAGCACAGCAGTAAATTCACACAACAAGAACACCAGGAGGTTCCAGGCAGCAGTCGTGAAGCCCATATTGCGTCCAATACACAACTGGGACAGCACAGTTTTCAACCCAGGCACCTCCTTTTTTTTTTTTTTAAACAACATAGCTATTGTAAATACAATAGCAACAGCATTTGTGTGTGGCAGCAGCGTAGCCTGTAGACCCTGGCAGTGAGAGCACAGACATCAGGAGGGAAATTCAGCAACAAGAGGAGTAGTCTGTGGCAGCAGCATAGGCCATGGCCCCTGAGGGTGAGAACACAGCTGTAAAGTAATTAAAAACAACAATAACACCAGGCAGCAGTCGTGAAGCCCATATTGTGTCCAATACACAACTGGAACAGCACAGTTTTCAACATCAATATTTTCAACCTCAATATTTTTTAATAACAGCAGAGCTATTATTCAAACACTAGTAACAGCAGTAGCATGGGGCAGCAGCAGAGTGGGGTAGGCCATGGAACCTGGCTGTGGTACCACAGCATGAATAAACCAAAACAATAACACCGGAGGTTCTGGGAAGCGGTCGTGCAGCTGCAGTTGGGGCCTCCCCACAGCTCGGATTGCACAGTTTTCATCCTAGACACCTCCATGGGCCCCCGAAACAATTGTCAATCTGTGGGTTGACTTGTGATGTGAAGAATAAAACACTTTGGAATTTATAAATTGGTATGTGTAACGATAGGTGTCAGCAACCAGAGAGAATCTGATCCTTGGCGATCCGCAGTATCCCCAAGAATACAGATATACCTGATTATTGAGGATCTGCGGAATCGCCAATAATCAGATATGTCTAACCTCTAGACACCTGAGTGTGTGAGTGTTTTGGTGCAACAGTAACTTTGGACCACCGGGGTAGCAGGTGGTCCAAATAAGTAGAGTGAGACTCTACTGCAGCCAAGGACTCCAGGAGAGTGAGTCCCTGACTGGTTTGCAGGAAGGCCCCTTCTGAGAGACAGGGGACCCTGCAAGAGGGCTGGACACCCCAAGGGGTGAGCAACAGCCAGGAAGGTCGGACAGGCCGGGTAGGTAACACACGGGCAGATAAGGTACAGAGACAATAGGCTGATTCGGTAACCAGGGACAGGCTGGGTCGGCAACAGGAGATCAGATGTGCAAAGGTACCGAATCAGAAAGCAGTAGCGTAGTCAGGGAAGTAACAAGTCGTAACAGATATACAGTATTCCTAGTCTGGTGTGTGAGGGCCGTAATCTCAACACCCTGGAACTATACTAGAGAATAACACAGATGATATACAGTATTCCTAGTCTGGTGTGTGAGGGCCGTAATCTCAACACCCTGGAACTATACTAGAGAATAACACAGATGATATACAGTATTCCTAGTCTGGGGTGTGAGGGCCTTGATCTCAACACCCTGGAACTATACTAGAGAATAACACAGATGATATACAGTATTCCTAGTCTGGGGCGTGAGGGCCTTGATCTCAACACCCTGGAACTATGCTAGAGAATAACACAGATGATATACAGTATTCCTAGTCTGGGGTGTGAGGGCCTTGATCTCAACACCCTGGAACTATGCTAGAGAATAACACAGAAGATAAACAGTAAATGGCTAAGTATGGATTCCCAGGTCCTCCTGGTTCCACCACACTGAAGGATCTGACTAGGGTCTGAGTGCTAACACATAAGCATTCGCAACGCCAGACAACCAGCAACTGAACAGCAGGAGATATATATAGTAAAGCGCCCCACAGCGCCGCCCAGCTCCCATCAACCAATCACTGACTGAGCAGGAATCAGCTGACCACCCTGATCAGCTGATCTTCCTCCTATTGGTATAAAGAGCCTGTCTTGCAGCGCGCGCGCGCGTGTAGCTCTCCATCTGTGTGCACTACTAGGTCCAGCTAAACCAGACGCATGTTGCTGCGGGGAAACCGCCGCACTGGACGCGGAATCCGCCGCCTTGCTGCCAGAACACGTGGCGGCCCCCACGCCATTCTTTCCACGTGTACCCTCAGTTCCAGCCGCATGCTGACGCGGACAAACCGCCGCAGCAGACGTGGAATCAGCCGCCTTACTGTCAGAACATGCGGCAGCTTTTCCGCTATTCATCACAGTATGCTAACCGACCCTGGACTTTGTTGCTATGAATTGGGTGTGGCTTGACACCCAGATTATGCACCCATCTTTGATGTTTGAAAAGGTGTGCCACTCCTGACCTACCACTTTGCTTGAATGCAAATCAAATACACATTATATGATAATCTCAACTCTAAGAATTTAAATGCAAACTGGAGCACATGGATGAAGCTAGCCACAAATATATCCTTACATGTACAGTGGGGAACACTGGCAGCGCTTCCAGACAGGGACTGCACCTGAATTAACTAACTGCATGGATGTGCTGAGCTCCAATAATGGGCAACATTATACAACTTGCATTTAAAACAGGTACAGTAAAGGAGGTATTAGACAGGAGCTCGCATGAGCACGCTCTCCCGTCAGACTGCAAACGTTATTTACATTAAAAAAATTATTTATATAGTGCTGACATCTAACAGAGTTCTGCACAGAGGATAGGCTTGTCACTTAACTGTCCCTCTGATGGGCTCACAATCTAATCCCTGACATAATGTGTAGTGTATGCATCATAGTGTAGAGCCAATTTATGGGGGGGGGGGGGGGAGATACAATAGGCAACAATTTTGCTATGTTTTCGTTATTAAAAATAAAAATGGCAGGAGTAATCAGAAACCTCCAAAACAAAGCTCTATTAGTGAGAAGAAAAAGAGGGAACATTTATTTGGGTGCTAAGTTGTCAGTGGCGTAGCTAAGGAGCTCTGGGCCCCGATGCAAGTTTTACATGGGGCCCCCCAAGCACTTTATACATAACAATTGATACGGCGCACCAAAACCTGCCAATGGCAACTACAGTGTCTGAGGTGCAAGAAGGGGATGGGGAGCAGTTTGTTAATGATTACCAATATGAAAAGTATCTATAGAAGTCATTATGATGAGCACAGTACCAATAGGGAGCTAATACTGTAATTGTGGGAGGGCCCCTCTGGCCCAAGGGCCCCGATGCGGTCGCTACCTCTGCACCCCCTATTGCTACGCCCCTGTTAAAGTTGTATGACCGAGCAATAAACCGTTACATTTGTGAAGTGCTGCATTATAAAAAAATGGCCTGGTCATTAGAGAGCACAGAGACTGTCATGTCATGTCACTACAAGCAGCAGAAACTGACAAGAGACACATTAAGGCCTGAAACCCACTAGGAGCACTTTTCTGAGCGCTTTGTGATTTGAAAAACTCTTGCTAATGCAATGCTATGGGGTGTGATCCCACTAGAGCAGGGTTGTCAAACTCAAATACAAATACAAAGTGGGTCGAAATTGTACATTGGGACCTCGTCACGGCCAACCTCAAAGTCTACTGGCCACATTACTCCCTTACAAAGTTCCCTGTTTTCTAATGGTTTCCCCTCCAACCCCCATACAGTTCCCTGGTGTCTAGAGACCCTCCCCTATACAGTTTCCTAGTGTTTAGTGCTACACCCTACCTCCCTCATATGGCTTCCCTGGTGTCCTAGGGCTTCACCTCCAGTATAGCTTCCCTTGTGGTCTAGAGTGGGCCAAACATAATGCAAAGTGGCGAAACCACTCGAGAGCCAAATTTAATGGCTCCGAGGGCCAGATTTGGCCCGCGGGCCGGTGTTTGACATGTATGCACTAGAGGGATGTGATTTTATAAAAATAGCATTGCATTAGCAAGAGCTTTTTCAAATCACTAGCGTTTAGAAAAGGCTTCCAGTTGGTTTGAGCCCTCATGCTGCTGCTGCTGGCTATACTAGTCTAACACTGACAGAATCTATTAAATAGTCTAATGCTAGGCATACACGGGCCGATGCGCCCTTATCAATCGAGCCGCTGATGGCTCGATTGATAATTTCCGACAGGTCCGATGACCCATCGGATTGATACTCGCGGGCGGACAATAGCGAGGGATCGAGCGGAGGATAAGGAGCGCACGCGGGGACGAGCGGGAATCAATCCAGCCGCCCGCGGGGACGCGCGGGGGTCGATCCAGTGGCTAATCGAGCCGCCGGGTCGACTCGTGTATGCCCAGCATAACACTGACTGAATCTATTAAACTAACAACACTAAAAGCTCACCCCAATCCCTACCTACAGGCCTAGCTTACCCTGCACTACTAAGCTAACCTAACTGAACTCCTATCCCTATGCACTCATGGACTGACACGATACTGGCTGTCTGACTTATCAATCAATCAATCAATCAATCAATCACTAGCTAACACAACAGGAATAGAATAGCTATACAGGCAATGTGTAAAGCAGTGAAAACCCTGTGTTTGGCACAGTAAACACATCATCAAACTTGGTTTTTATACAAAAAAAAATTGCATAAATACCTCTGCGTCACCATTGGCATACATTGTGTGTGTTTTAGATACGTTTTGGAAAAATATGCAGCAAATTCTGTGTTTCACAAACACACATTGCAGAACGCAAACAAATGTATTTTTTCATGCACCCATTGGCTTACATTAAACACGTTAATGCTAGTATTTTAAGCAACACTAGCGTTTCTGCCTTGTGTGATCCTACCCTTATTGTAATCCAACCCTACTGGTGCTCCATGGACCAGGGCTGTGCACCCGACCAGCGGGGATCAGAAGTGTGCTGTGTATAATGCTTATTTGTGCATGGCCACAATTATGGAATGGTAGGCAGGCACAAAAATTATTAAACACCTAAATATAAATACATTCAAACAACAATCATAGATGGCATGCTCCTTTTACTGTGTTGGGACAAGTCCTGAATAAACTCGTCTTTGGACATTGAGCGGACATCCTTTTCTACAACAATCATAGGCGATTGAAATGGCCACAGTCCCTTTATTGTTTTTTGTTTTTTTAAACAGATTTGTTCTTTATTGTCAATTAAATGTAACATACAACCTTAGAACAGTAATATTTTGTCCAACCACCACGTCCCAGACCAATTAATGTACACAAATCCTCCCCCACCACAGGGTAATATACCACATAAAGAGTAGCCATGACTGTGACTGGGCACTCGCTTTACAGTTTGGGTATATGCCTTAGAATTAAAAAAAAAATGCCCAAGTTTGCCTCCTTTAGGTCACACCAAGCTCTAATAGTGACAGCAGGCAGTGCTTACTGAATGGGTAAGGCGGTCTTACTACCAGGTAACTGATTCAATTATTTACAGCATTCTTTAATTACATCAGAGTATTTATCAACAGTAGGAGTGAGGTTTGTGCTTAAAGTAATGGTGCCCCTACATCCCTTAACCTGGCGGCCGATCGAGTATCCGATTCGATAATTATTATCAAATCAGCAGCAAATCAGTGCTGCCACAAGCCTGCCTGATCAACGAGTCGACCAATTTTGAATGTATTTTAGAAGCATCCTGCAAGATGTCGGGTGGACGTGATTGATCAGGTGCGCGGCGGTAATGGCATTTGATATTGGGATGAGCTATAAACACGATAGCACCCCGGCGCTGTTTACCCTAATGTGATTGTGCCCCCGCCTATGCATTTAATACCTTACATGTCTGATGTCTCCCCATCCACAGTCTCCATCAATGTCTGCATCGCCGCATGGCTTTTGTAGAGGACGAGGCACGTGTGTGACATGACACACTCGCCATATGCTAAATGTAAGAAGCCAACCCACAATGAGGAAGATGAATGGGGACCACGTCGGGAGACAGAGGACAGGTAAAGTACTAAATGCACGGGCGTGGACACATTCACATTAGGGGGCAACAACGAAGGCGGGGAAGCAGTGGATTCAGCATCACAAGGCCTATTCCTGAGGGATTTCATGCTGAAACCTCTCAGTAATTGGTATGCTGGTGTATGGGCAGGCAACACATCTCTCTCTGATCAGATGCGATCATAGAGAGAATCATCTCTTGGTCGATCTGCCCATACATTGCCTGATGTATGGTCACCCGAACTGAGTGGTGAAGCCACACACTGCAACCACATTGACAGGATATACTAGAAAATAGCTAATGTTATATTAATTTAGAACTGATTGGAGGGTTAGAGGTGGGCACTTTGGCCTGAAATGACTGATGACCTAATTTTGTGTCATTAAGGGCTCTTTCACAGTGCGACGTTAAAGTCGCACGTTACAACAACATGTAACGCACAATAACTTACAGCAATGAAAAATCAATGGGCTGTTCACAGTGCAGATGTTGCTTTGGTGTCTAACGCTGCACGTTAAATGAAAGTGCTGCATGCAGTGTGTTATACACGTTTTTAGCTGCATTAAACTTTTTGCACATGCTCAGTCGTTTTTTGTACGCATGCGCCATTTTCGTTCCACCACTTTGCAATGAAAACGGCGCACCAAACGCCGGGCTAAATAACGTCCAAGTTGTAGTCTTTCAATGTGTTGCATTATCGGCACGTTATGCGACCTTAACGTCGCATCAAACGCAACGTCTTACTGTGTAAGAGGCCTCAAAGTCCTTTATTTTGACAAATCTTTTGTTTACTAAAAATGCAGCATGAAGGGGCTCAGTGAAGGTGGTGGTGAAGGTGTGGATATGTCTGATGGGATCACACAGCACATAAAACGATAATCGGCCAGCCTCATAATCCAGATATACACCAAAACTGGGTGTGCAGGCCGGTGCAGCAACACTGATCTCCTCATTGTTATGGAGAACACTGAGCTTGTTTTCATTGAATCGCAAACACCAAGACTTCTGATTATCCCCAATCATTCTCTGATCTTTTCTGTCTATGCTTGAATAAGCAACCCCGAACCTCCAACCCCCTGTTTTACCCGTTTCCACTTCTGTTTCTACTTCCCAGTAATGTCGCCCTGATGAAAAAACATTTTTACTTAAAACCTGATTCCTGCTAAATCGTTCCGGATTTTCTGGATAATTATTCAGCTGCTCTGCATAAGAGACAGTTTTCAGATCCTCAGAGATGGTCACTGTGTTTCCAGCTGTATCTTTGTTTAATACAATGTCTGTAGCGGTCTGGGCAAAAATATCAGTCTTAGCATCGCTTATAATACAGGACAGGCCATGCAGAAATGTTATAAAAGTCTCTTCTTGATGGAAATGTTTTACTCCAGTTGTTGTTCCCTTTATCTCCTGATGTTTCTCTGTTATAGTGTCATTGTCTTCTCCATGTTCCTGCAATACATTTAATGTGTCTGTCATACTGCAAAGCTTCTCCACTTTCCTTATCTTATTGGATAATGTGTCCATTTCTGTTTCCAGATATTGGATTAGATCAGAGACAGACTTGGAGACCAAAGTTTCTTCTAATGACATTTTATGAAGTATTCTCCTCTCCAGAGCATCCAGCTTTTCTTTGATATCCACGAATAAGGTGGTAATTGTCTTTCTTACACAAGCAGTATCCTTCTTCATTTTATTCTCATGATCAAGAAGCATCTGGATATGACTCTTGGCCTGTGCTTTTTGTGAGGACAATCGCTCAAGATTGTTTTTCAACTTCTGTCTCTTCTTCTCAAAAGCAGTGTTTATTGAGTCCACCTGATGCTGCTTATGTTCTCCATCCAGCCTGCAGGACACACAGATGCACACAGAATCCTTATTACAGTAATACTCCAATATCTTCTTGTGGACAAAGCATTTCCTGTTCTCCAGGCAAGTGGTAGGCTCTATCAGGACATGTTCTGCTGCTTTGTTGTGGACTTTCACGTGACCCTCACACAGAGAAGCTTCACAATTGACACACGTCTTGATTGCAGGTGCTGAAGAGTTAATGCAGTAGTTGCACAAGATTCCACTTATCTCCTGCTCTGGAATATTAGGCTGGAGACTCTCTGCAATGTTCCTTAAAGCGATGTTCCTGTGAAGTGCAGGACGCTCTGCAAACTCTGTTCGGCATTGAGGACAGGAATAAAGACCAGATCCTTTTTGTTCATCCAGCACATCTCCTATACAGTTGCTACAGAAGCTGTGGCCACATTGGAGCATAACAGGGTCCTGGTAGACATTCAGGCAGATGGAGCAGCTAAGCTCCCCCTCGCTGACATTAGCTAACGCCATTGCTGAGAACAAGGAAGTAGAAATACAGCAAAAGAGAAGTTCAGCTTTATCAGACAGTATTTGCTCTTTGTACTATAGAAGGTGTGGCAGGGCTGAGCATACTTGAATTTCTGGTTCTTGACAACTGCTGTGAAACTTTTCACACCTCAGTGGGCAATGGTACGCTGAAAATGTGAAGAATAAAACACAAGATTTCATACTTCAAGCAAAAACAAGGAGCATTCAAATAAGAATTTGAGAGAATTCTATCTGTACATGCCTAGGCAGCACTTAAAGAGACTCTGAAGCGAGTCTAAATATTCACTTTTTAAAAACTTGTAGCCATGTTAAGAACTATAAGCCCTGCTAAACCACCACTATCCCGTGGCAAAACGAGGGGTTTATAACCCCCAAATCCCCTCTGCTCAGTCCGGAGAGCGCTTCCTGTTTGAGGCAGGAGCTTAGGGCTTTAGCTCTGCCTTTTAGCGCGACAATCCATGCTGATCGCCACCTCTCCCCGCCCCTCTCAATCTTCCTTCACTGAGAAGGGTGGGGAGAGGCGGAGATCAGCGCAGCGATTGAGACGCGCGGAGGCAGAGCTGCAGCTCAAAGCTCTGCCTCCAGGAGCAGCAAAATCCGCGACCAAGAAAGTCGTGTTTTTTTAAAGGGGGGATTTTGGAGGTATAAACCCCTCGTTTTGTTGCGGGATAGCGGCGGTTTAGCAGGGTTTATGGTTCTTAATATGGCTACAAGCTAAAAAAGTGAATTTAGACTTGCTTCAGAGTCTCTTTAAAAAGGAATATCCAGGCTGCAAAAAAATAAAATAAATCAAACAACATCTACTTACCCGGGGCTTCCTCTAGCCCCCAGCAGCCGCTATGTCCCTCGCCACAGCTCCGCTCTCAGCCGCTGGCTCCCGGTCCCCGAAAGTTCAGAGGCCGACCTCACCAGGTCGTTATCTACAGCGCCCGCGTACTTGAGCCAGTCTGGCGTAGTGTGCATGCACACACTCCGCTGCCGGGAGCGTACTACACCTGCGCAGCACTATTGCACAGGTGCAGAATGCTCCTGGCTCTGGTAGCGGCACACAGCCAGACTGCGCTGACTGGCTGAATTACCGGGACTCATAGCAGAAGATCCAGGTGGCGGAGGAGGACAGTGAGGGACTGATTGGCCTGAAGGGGGCTGGAGGAAGTTCCGGGTATGTATAAAACTTTTATTTTCATCCGTCTCAGGTACCCTTTAATTCGTAGTCATCAAACCAAATGTTAAAAACATATCAAATTATTTGATTTCATGAGCAAAGAGAGTGCATACATTTGCATAAATCAGCATCAATGCAGAATTATTTGCATGTCATTGACCATCTCTTTTAGTGACACAGCTACACATCAGGCTTTATTCTTACAGCATAGATGTTATTTAGTATATATAAAAGAGATTCCCGTGTACACATTATATATACAGTCACAATCAGATATGTATACAGTATCTGACTTTAAAAATACAGGGACTGCTTTATTGAAGCAGCACAAGTAACTATTTTTTGATTGGTTTATTTTTGATTGGTTTCAGGGGCGTAACCATAGACCCTGCAAGGGATGCCTCCGCAGGGGGGCCCAGAAGCCACAGGGGCCCTGTGGGGGTAAAAGTTTGAGAGACTGACAACTAAGGGCATGGAGAGAAAACGTATTCTACTCTCGTACCATTGTTATGTTGACTGCATGTGTCTACTACACAGATAAGGAATCATACTCACTTTGGAATTTGTACACTGTCCCTGCTTCCTAGGGTTCGTAAAAAAAACATCTGTCTCACACTGCAGCAGAGTTCTGATGACTTCATGTACAACATTACAAACAAAGCAGTCACAGTTGAAAAAAAGTTGTAGACCTTCCCTTAGAGAGATTCCTAGATTCTTATCGCACACAGGCTAGTGACCTTATAGTGTCTAATTACTGGACAAAGTGGAATGGGTAAGATTGATGTCTGACTGCTGCCTCATTAATAGCTTGTTGTCTCATACTGAGTCTAAGATCCTCTAATAAGAGTATCAATCAGTGACATTCTGAATGTTTTGCCAAAGTTACAGTGAATACTATATCTTCTGTTCAGCATGTCATTATTGTTCCTCCATGTAGCATGTGCTCTCATGTAGTAAAATAATACGGCTGTGTGTGTATGTGTATGTATGTACTGGGAGCAGAGCTGCGACGAGGGACTTGTCGGCTGCAAGGGGCTGGAGGAAGCCCCGGGTAAGTAGATCTGGGGGTAGCATAGATTGCCTGACATTTCCTTTAATTCTAAGTGTTTTTATCTGCATGGGGAAAACACATTGGTCTTCAGTTTTCCTGTGCAGAAAGCGAGGGGGTGGGGGCCCCTTCCAAAGTTTTGCAGGGGGGCCCAGTGATGTCTAGTTACGCCCCTGATTGGTTTATTTCATTTTGTGGACTAAGCACAACTATTACTGTATATATAAATTATTTATGATGACTATTATCTGAGAAATAGAACGTTATAATATTTTCTCTTTTAATTACAGTTTAAATTCATTCCAGCCCTGGAAAAAAAAAAAAACAGCGCCACAAGTATGGGAGTGATTCCTCTAAGATGGTGGGCAGAAAGTGCAAGGCCACAAAGTGTGCATGAGTGGGAGGTTCGCAGAGGCATCACACAAGCTCCAAGGGGGGAATCTGATGATGAATCACTGGGTGGAAGCATGCAGCACTCTGAAGTACACATTAATTGCAAAAGACTGGAGGAGAAGGTGGGAAGCGCACTCACACCAGATATACAGGCCGCCATACAGTAGGCTATAAAACAAAAATATCTCCAGGGCATATAACAGGATCTACAGCAACATGCAAAAAAAAAAAGGTAGAATTGGAATAGGGCAGTGATGGCTAACCTTGGCACTCCAGCTGTGGTGGAACTACACGTCCCATGAGGCATTGCAATACTCTGACAGCTCTAAGCATAACTCGGGAAGGCAGAGGCAGGATGGGATTTGTAGTTTTGTCACAGCTGGAGTGCCAAGGTTAGCCATCACTGGAATAGGGAATCAGCAGTTGTGAGGATGAGCTGCATAAGGCCAACTTGCTGATTGACTTCCTATCTAAAGATAATGCCATTTCACATGCCAAGATCTGAAGAATCGCTCCTGGCGCTACAACCTCAGAGTGGTCAGCCTCCTGAAAGATATCCCTCTTAGCCAGCTCTTTGAAATTTGTGCCAGGGAAATACCAGTGGCATTAGGAATAGACTCTTTCTTACAAGGCGATTGTGTACACAACCAGTGGGCCCCTTAAAGAGAGTCAGAAGGTAAAAAGTAAATTTTATTTTGGCTTCAAGCTTCTTAAGCAGTATAGGTAGAGCTGAAACACCACATTACCGTGGCAGTATGAGGTTCTATCACCCCCAAATCCCCGGGGCAAAATGCAGGCAGCGCTTCCTGAAAAAGGCAGAGCTTTGTGCCGTATCTTTGCCTCTACTGTTGTCAATTGCCGCCTCTCCCTGCCCCTCTCAGTCTTCCTTCACAGAGAGGGGCAGGGAGAGGAAGAGATCCGCACGCAGATTGACTTCAGTAGAGGCAGAGCTACAGCACTAAGCTCTGCCTCCCAGGACAGCAAAATCCATGACTTTGAAAGTCATGGATGTTTTCCCTGGGATTTGGGGGGGTATAAAGCCCTCGTTCTGCCTTGGGAATGCGGTGTTTCAGCTCTACCTATACTGCTTAAGATAAATAGAAGGTAAAAAGATTTTATAATGGCTTGAGACTCTCTTTAAGCAGGGTTGCCAACCCAATTTCTTATTTTCCCTGGACAAAATGGTCCAAAAATCTGGACACCCCAAGGTTTGGACGGACAGGGGGCGGAGTCAGTAGTGGGCATTTTAGTAAACTTTTGAATTTTGGGAGGAGAGTAACATAGCTGAAGCAGGTGATTTCTGCATAAGGCTCATGTGAAACAGTCTTACTGAACTGACACACAGTGATGTCCTGCAGAGGTCTGCCCCACACAGTGCTGCCCCACACAGTGCTGTCCTGCAGTGGTCTGTCCCACACAGTGCTGTCCTGCAGAGGTCTGCCCCACACAGTGCTGTCCTGCAGAGGTCAGCCCCACACAGTGCTGTCCTGCAGAGGTCTGCCCCACACAGTGCTGTCCTGCAGTGGTCTGTCCCACACAGTGCTGTCCTGCAGAGGTCTGCCCCACACAGTGCTGTCCTGCAGAGGTCAGCCCCACACAATGCTGTTCTGCAGAGGTCAGCCCCACACACTGCTGTCCTGCAGAGGTCAGCCCCACACACTGCTGTCCTGCAGAGGTCAGCCCCACACACTGCTGTCCTGCAGAGGTCTGCCCCACACACTGCTGTCCTGCAGAGGTCTGCCCCACACACTGCTGTCCTGCAGAGGTCTGCCCCACACACTGCTGTCCTGCAGAGGTCAGCCCCACACACTGCTGTCCTGCAGAGGTTAGCCCCACACACTGCTGTCCTGCAGAGGTCAGCCCCACACACTGCTGTCCTGCAGAGGTCAGCCCCACATACTGCTGTCCTGCAGAGGTCAGCCCCACACACTGCTGTCCTGCAGAGGTCAGCCCCACACACTGCTGTCCTGCAGAGGTCAGCCCCACACACTGCTGTCCTGCAGAGGTCAGCCCCACACACTGCTGTCCTGCAGAGGTCAGCTCCACACACTGCTGTCCTGCAGAGGTCAGCCCCACACAATGCTGTCCTACAGAGGTCTGTCCCACACAATGCTGTCCTACAGAGGTCTGTCCCACACAATGCTGTCCTACAGAGGTCTGTCCCAGACAATGCTGTCCTGCAGAGGTCTGTCCCACACAATGCTGTCCTGCAGAGGTCTGTCCCACACAATGCTGTCCTGCAGAAGTCTGCCCCACACACTGCTGTCCTGCAGAGGTCTGCCCCAAACAATGCTGTCCTGCAGAGGTCTGCCCCACACACTGCTGTCCTGCAGAGGTCTCCCCCACACACTGCTGTCCTGCAGAGGTCTCCTCCACACACTGCTGTCCTGCAGAGGTCTCCCCCACACACTGCTGTCCTGCAGAGGTCTCCCCCACACACTGCTGTCCTGCAGAGGTCTCCCCCACACACTGCTGTCCTGCAGAGGTCTCCCACACACACTGCTGTCCTGCAGAGGTCTGCCCCACACACTGCTGTCCTGCAGAGGTCTGCCCCACACAATGCTGTCCTGCAGAGGTCTGCCCCACACACTGCTGTCCTGCAGAGGTCAGCCTCACACACTGCTGTCCTGCAGAGGTCAGCCCCACACACTGCTGTCCTGCAGAGGTCAGCCCCACACACTGCTGTCCTGCAGAGGTCAGCCCCACACACTGCTGTCCTGCAGAGGTCAGCCCCACACAATGCTGTCCTACAGAGGTCTGTCCCACACAATGCTGTCCTGCAGAGGTCTGTCCCACACAATGCTGTCCTGCAGAAGTCTGCCCCACACACTGCTGTCCTGCAGAGGTCTGCCCCAAACAATGCTGTCCTGCAGAGGTCTGCCCCACACACTGCTGTCCTGCAGAGGTCTCCCCCACACACTGCTGTCCTGCAGAGGTCTCCTCCACACACTGCTGTCCTGCAGAGGTCTCCCCCACACACTGCTGTCCTGCAAAGGTCCCCCCCACACACTGCTGTCCTGCAGAGGTCTCCCCCACACACTGCTGTCCTGCAGAGGTCTCCCCCACACAATGCTGTCCTGCAGAGGTCTGCCCCACACACTGCTGTCCTGCAGAGGTCTGCCCCAAACAATGCTGTCCTGCAGAGGTCTGCCCCACACACTGCTGTCCTGCAGAGGTCTCCCCCACACACTGCTGTCCTGCAGAGGTCTCCTCCACACACTGCTGTCCTGCAGAGGTCTCCCCCACACACTGCTGTCCTGCAAAGGTCCCCCCCACACACTGCTGTCCTGCAGAGGTCTCCCCCACACACTGCTGTCCTGCAGAGGTCTCCCCCACACAATGCTGTCCTGCAGAGGTCTGCCCCACACACTGCTGTCCTGCAGAGGTCTGCCCCACACACTGCTGTCCTGCAGAGGTCTGCCCCACACACTGCTGTCCTGCAGAGGTCTGCCCCACACACTGCTGTCCTGCAGAGGTCTGCCCCACACACTGCTGTCCTGCAGAGGTCTCCCCCACACAATGCTGTCCTGCAGAGGTCTGCCCCACACACTGCTGTCCTGCAGAGGTCTGCCCCACACACTGCTGTCCTGCAGAGGTCTGCCCCACACACTGCTGTCCTGCAGAGGTCTGCCCCACACACTGCTGTCCTGCAGAGGTCTGCCCCACACAATAGGCTCTACTTACCACATTCAGTAATGCTGAAAACAGCTGATTTTACCGATCACTTTTCCAAGTTACCATTCAATAAACCTGCTACCGCACAGAAAATCACAGTTCCCGACTAGTGAGGTAAAATACCGACTTGTGCGGTAATTACCTTTGGAAATATCAAGAAATGTCAATTCACAAAGATTTCCGCATTTCAATTACCAGCCAAAAGTGTTCGTTTTTTTTTTTTTCCAGCTCACAGCAGCCGATAAATTGCTCTCCCCATGCTGTCTGCAGTGCTGTCCTGCAGAGGTCTGCCCCACACAGTGCTGCCCCGCAGAGGTCTGCCCCACACAGTGCTGCCCTGCAGAGGTCTGCCAGACACCTTGCTGCCCCGCATTGGTCTGCCACACACCTTGCTGCCCCGCAGAGGTCTGCCACACACAGTGCTGCCCCGCAGAGGTCTGCCACACACAGTGCTGCCCCGCAGAGGTCTGCCACACACAGTGCTGCCCCGCAGAGGTCTGCCACACACCTTGCTGCCCCGCAGAGGTCTGTCACACACAGTGCTGCCCCGCAGAGGTCTGTCACACACAGTGCTGCCCCGCAGAGATCTGCCACACACCTTGCTGCCCCGCAGAGGTCTGTCACACACAGGGCTGCCCCGCAGAGATCTGCCACACACCTTGCTGCCCCGCAGAGGTCTGCCACACACAGGGCTGCCCCGCAGAGGTCTGTCACACACAGGGCTGCCCCGCAGAGGTCTGTCACACACAGGGCTGCCCCGCAGAGGTCTGCCACACACCTTGCTGCCCCGCAGAGGACTGTCACACACAGGGCTGCCCCGCAGAGGTCTGTCACACACAGGGCTGCCCCGCAGAGGTCTGTCACACACAGGGCTGCCCCGCAGAGGTCTGTCACACACAGGGCTGCCCCGCAGAGGTCTGCCACACACCTTGCTGCCCCGCAGAGGTCTGTCACACACAGGGCTGCCCCGCAGAGGTCTGCCACACACAGGGCTGCCCCGCAGAGGTCTGCCACACACCTTGCTGCCCCGCAGAGGTCTGCCACACACCTTGCTGCCCCGCAGAGGTCTGCCACACACAGGGCTGCCCCGCAGAGGTCTGCCATACACCTTGCTGCCCTGCAGAGATCTGCCACACACCTTGCTGCCCCGCAGAGGTCTGCCACACACTTTGCTGCCCCGCAGAGGTCTGTCGCACACAGGGCTGCCCCGCAGAGGTCTGTCACACACAGGGCTGCCCCGCAGAGGTCTGCCACACACAATGCTGCCCCGCAGAGGTCTGCCACACACCTTGCTGCCCCGCAGAGGTCTGCCACACACAGGGCTGTCCTGCAGAGGTCTGCCACACACAGTGCGGCCCCGCAGAGGTCTGCCACACACCTTGCTGCCCCGCAGAGGTCTGCCACACACCTTGCTGCCCCGCAGAGGTCTGCCACACACCTTGCTGCCCCGCAGAGGTCTGCCACACACAGTGCTGCCCCACAGAGATCTGCCACACACTTTGCTGCCCCGCAGAGGTCTGCCACACACAGGGCTGTCCTGCAGAGGTCTGCCACATACAGTGCTGCCCCGCAAAGGTCTGCCACACACCTTGCTGCCCCGCAGAGGTCTGTCACACACCTTGCTGCCCCGCAGAGGTCTGTCACACACCTTGCTGCCCCGCAGAGGTCTGCCACACACAGTGCTGCCCCGCAGAGGTCTGTCACACACAGGGCTGCCCCGCAGAGGTCTGTCACACACAGTGCTGCCCCGCAGAGGTCTGCCACACACCTTGCTGCCCCGCAGAGGTCTGTCACACAGGGCTGCCCCGCAGAGGTCTGCCACACACAGTGCTGCCCCGCAGAGGTCTGCCACACACCTTGCTGCCCCGCAGAGGTCTGTCACACACAGGGCTGCCCCGCAGAGGTCTGCCACACACAGGGCTGCCCCGCAGAGGTCTGCCACACACAGTGCTGCCCCGCAGAGGTCTGCCACACACCTTGCTGCCCTGCAGAGATCTGCCACACACCTTGCTGCCCCGCAGAGGTCTGCCACACACTTTGCTGCCCCGCAGAGGTCTGTCGCACACAGGGCTGCCCCGCAGAGGTCTGTCGCACACAGGGCTGCCCCGCAGAGGTCTGCCACACACAATGCTGCCCCGCAGAGGTCTGCCACACACAATGCTGCCCCGCAGAGGTCTGTCACACACAGGGCTGCCCCGCAGAGGTCTGCCACACACAGTGCTGCCCCGCAGAGGTCTGCCACACACAGGGCTGCCCCGCAGAGGTCTGCCACACACCTTGCTGCCCCGCAGAGGTCTGTCACACACCTTGCTGCCCCGCAGAGGTCTGCCACACACCTTGCTGCCCCGCAGAGGTCTGCCACACACCTTGCTGCCCCGCAGAGGTCTGCCACACACCTTGCTGCCCCGCAGAGGTCTGCCACACACAGGGCTGCCCCGCAGAGGTCTGCCACACACAGTGCTGCCCCGCAGAGGTCTGCCACACACCTTGCTGCCCCGCAGATGTCTGCCACACACAGGGCTGCCCCACAGAGGTCTTCCACACACAGGGCTGCCCCGAAGAGGTCTGCCACACACAGGGCTGTCCTGCAGAGGTCTGCCACACACCTTGCTGCCACGCAGAGGTCTGCCACACACAGGGCTGCCCCGCAGAGGTCTTCCACACACAGGGCTGCCTCCAGCAATAGCTGGAAGCTGAATTATATCATTTCCCATCATCCATGGCGACCTGGAGGGGGAATAGTAATTAACACGGCCGGGACTTGTGCAACAGCAGGATCAGTCATATACTGGCTGTATCCTGTGCCCAAGTCTACCGGCGCCGATTTCAAATGTATGCACTCAAATCCTAGCCTTTACAGCACAATGCACATAGAGGGTAAAACTAGCTGTTTGCCACATCTAGCTGGGGGAGACAGAAACAGCAGGAGTGATGATGTGACTGCACAGTCTGTTTACTATGGGTCCCAGCAGAGGAGACGCAGCATGCTGCTTCAAACACAGCCTGTCACTGAGCCTGCACTGCTTGTCTCTTATCTGCTCAGGAACTGAATGTAAACTACTGTGCATAGCTCTCCAGCCACATCACCTCTCCTGCGATCTGTCCATTTAACCTCCACCCAGCTGGATGTGGCAAGGAGCTAGTAGTTCAGTTCTCTTAGTACATTAGTGTGGTGCTACTGGTTACCTGTGTGGGAGAGCTGTGAACAGGTTAGGAGGACAGAGGGTGAATCAGCCTACCTCTGACAGTGACTCCTGGACTCTGGACTCATGTGGTGCAGTACTTGCACTGCTCACTTTCCTGCAGGATGCTGCCGCTGGACAGGAATGTGTGGGCGGGCCCAGCTGCCCCTCTCTCTCTCTCTAATTGGCAGGAGAGAGGCACTGGCAGTTCTACTAATTGGAGGGAGCCTCAGCCACTAGCCAGTAGTGTTTTCTGGTTCATGAGTTATTGGTTCATTTGAGCCAGTTCTTTCCTGTGAGTCGAGTGATCCGATTCATCACACTGAACCGAATCAGTTCAGTGGATGAGTCAGGAACTGAAGCTGCACAGGGTCCTTTTCCACTGCAAAGTTTTTGACCAATTCTGATGTGCGTTTTTGTGTGTTTTTTATGACAACAACAAATAACATTTGTAAAGCGCTTTTCTCCCGTGGGACTCAAAGCGCATAAGCATGGCTCCGACCATTGTGGTACAGAGGAAGAATTTTATAAGTCTGGAAATGCCAGGTTAAACAGGTGGCTTTTCAGTCTGGATTTGAATAGCTCCAGGGATGGTGCTGTCTTTACTGGGTGTGACAGGGAGTTCCAAAGAGTAGGGGCAGCATGACAGAAGGCTCTATCTCCAGATTTTTTGGGGTGCACTCTGTCAGTGACCAAGTTTATAGAACTTGCTGTGAGAGGTGTGGTGCAGCTTCAGCAAGTCCTTCATGTATCCAGGGCCCAAGTTGTGCAGTGATTTGAATGTTAGCAGTCCGATCTTGAAGAGTATTCTGCATTCTACTGGTAGCCAGTGCAGTGAGCAAAGGATCGGTGTAATGTGACAGTGGCGAGGCTGGTTTGCTAGCAATCTGGCAGCAGCATTCTGCACTAATTGCAGGCGACGCAGGTCCTTTTTGGTGAGGCCAGCATAAAGGGCATTGCAGTAATCCAGCCGTGATGTGATGAAGGCGTGAACTAGGGTTGGAAGATCCTCTGGGGGAATCAGATGTTTAATCTTTGCAATGTTCTTCAGATGAAAGTAGGAAGATTTAACTACAGATGAAATTTGATTTCTGAAACTCAATTCCCCATCGATTAGTACGCCAAGACTGCGCACAAGGCTGGAGCTGTTTATGTCTGAATTCCCAATCCTGGTTGGTGTTGCTTTAGGATAGAGCTGTTTTGATGGCGAGTGAGGTGAACAAACAGGACCTCGGTTTTGTCAGCATTCATTATGAGTTCATTAGGAGTTTGCATTTTTTGACCGATTTTTATGTGTTTTTTTTTTTTGTGCGTTTGCGTTTTTCTGATTGGCACGTGTTGTCTTGATTTTTGAAAATAGATAATAGTGGTTAAATCAATACAAAACACAAAGTGTTTTTCATGCGTTCCTATACTTTACATTGAAATGCACAGACATGCTTTGCGTTTTTTTTTTTTTTTTTTTAATCGGAACTAGTGTTGGGCGAACATCTAGATGTTCGGGTTCGGGCCGAACATGGCCGCGATGTTCGGGTGTTCGAGCCGAACTCCGAACATAATGGAAGTCAATGGGGACCCAAACTTTTGTGCTTTGTAAAGCCTCCTTACATGCTACATACCCCAAATTTACAGGGTATGTGCACCTTGGGAGTGGGTACAAGAGGGAAAAATTTTTAGCAAAAAGAGCTTATAGTTTTTGAGAAAATCGATTTTAAAATTTCAAAGGGAAAACTGTCTTTTACATGCGGGAAATGTCTGTTTTCTTTGCACAGGTAACATGCTTTTTGTCGGCATGCAGTCATAAATGTAATACAGATAAGAGGTTCCAGGAAAAGGGACCGGTAACGCTAACCCAGCAGCAGCACACGTGATGGAACAGGAGGAGGGCGGCGCAGGAGGAGAAGGCCACGCTTTGAGACACAACAACCCAGGCCTTGCATGAGGACAAGAAGCGTGCGGATAGCAATTTGCATTTTGTCGCCATGCAGTCATAAATGTAATACAGATGAGAGGTTCAATAAACAATAAGCAGTAATTGGTGTTGTCCAGAATGCGCACAATGCGTGGGTCGCGTTCAATGCAGTCCTAGGCCGAAGAGGTCATAGCCTAGGGTCACAAAAACCTGTTTATTTGGGCAATTTCAATGGTGGCGAGTCTGACGTACATAAATCGCAGCAATGGCCGTTAGCAACGTCTGAATCTCACGAAATGTCTCATGCAGGTAGAAGACATATTGTTAGACTTGGGCTCCAAAGATGGGGTCCCTACATCTCTGCAAACCAGAGTTACAGGGGTGCAAAATTGGTAAAATCCCCCATAGGCTTTCATTGCCTCCCTATTTCACTTTCCAAAATCTCACATCTTTTTAAAGGGCAATTGCTCAGCAGTGGCAAATTTTCTAGCATTGTAGGGACCCTTAGGGGGAACATGACTGGTGAGTTTTGGGCCCCTAGGCCGAAGAGGTCATAGCCTAGGGTCACAAAAACCTGTTTATTTGGGCTATTTCAATGGTGGCGAGTCTGACGTACATAAATCGCAGCAATAGCCGTTAGCAACGTCTGAATCTCACAAAATGTCTCATGCAGGTAGAAGACATATTGTTAGACTTGGATTCCAAAGATGGGGTCTCTACATCTCTGCAAACCAGAGTTACAGGGCTCCAAAATTGGTAAAATCCCCCATAGGCTTTCATTGGGCCTACTATTTACCGTTCCAAAATCTCACACCATTTCAAAGGGCAATGGCTCAGCAGTGGCAAAACTCACCAGTCATGATCCCCCTAAGAGTCCCTACAATGCTAGAAAATTTGGTACTGCTGAGCTATTGCCCTTTGAAAAGATGTGAGATTTTGGAAAGTGAAATAGGGAGGCAATGAAAGCCTATGGGGGATTTTACCAATTTTGCACCCCTGTAACTCTGGTTTGCAGAGATGTAGGGACCCCATCTTTGGAATCCAAGTCTAACAATATGTCTTCTTCCTGCATGAGACATTTCGTGAAATTTAGACGTTGCTAACGGCCATGGCTGAGATTTATGTACGTCAGCATAACTACCATTGAAATTGCCCAAATAAACAGGTTTTTGTGACCCTAGACTATGACCTCTTTGGCCTAGGGGCCCGAAATTTACCAGTTATTATCCCCTCAACAGTTCCTACAATGCTAGAAAATTTGCCACTGCTGAGCAATTGCCCTTTGAAAAGATGTGAGATTTTGGAACTGTAAATAGGAGGCCCAATGAAAGCCTATGGGGGATTTTACCAATTTTGGAGCCCTGTAACTCTGGTTTGCAGAGATGTAGGGACCCCATCTTTGGAGCCCAAGTCTAACAATATGTCTTCTACCTGCATGAGACATTTCGTGAGATTCAGACGTTGCTAACGGCCATGGCTGCGATTTATGTACGTTAGCATCACTACCATAGAAATTGCCCAAATAAACAGGTTTTTGTGACCCTAGGCTATGACCTCTTCGGCCTAGGGGCCCGAAACTCACCAGTCATGTTCAGAATGAATGCACATATGGCAGAATTCAGCACTTTTGCACCCCTATAATTCTGGTTGGTTATCATCACCCGCCGACTTTAGCAGTTAATAGCAAAGGCCCCTTACATCCTAGCAACACCAAATTTGCAGGATATGTTAAAAAGAAAGCAGGAAACAATATTTAACGGACTTCCTAGGCCACAAATGTGAAAAAAAGTTAAATACCTTTTCATAATCCAGATCCATGGAAGACGCCATCCGCACCCTCCCGTTCATTCCCCCATGGCTCCCGCAGTAATACCGGCCCCGGTCAGGTCCCGACTCCCGACCCCTCCAAACAGGTCGGGTTCTCATTCCATCCTCAATATGGCCGCCACAGATTGCCGCAGCTGCGCAGTCTGCACAGACGCGATTGCACCTGCTCAGCTCTAGGGCCTCCTGCTGCCGCATCATCAATATGCGTGCATACATCGGACGCATCGGGAGGAGGACCTAGAGCTGTGCAGCCACAATCGCATCTATGCGGACTGCGCAGCCGCGGCAATCTGTGGCAGCCATATTGAGGGGGGAATGTGAACCCGACCCGTTTGGAGGGTCGGGACCCGACCGTGGCCGGTATTACTGCGGGTGCCATGGCAGAATGAACGGGGGGCGCAGATGGCGTCCTCCATGGATCTGGATTATGAAATGGTATTTAACTTTTTTCATACTTGTGGCCTCGTAAGTCCTTTGAAAAAAAAAGAGAGTGTGTGTGTGTGTGTGTGTACACGCACACACTTTTTTTTATTATTTTTATGTGCTGAGTGTGGGAAATCTGAAAAAAAAATGACGTGTGGTCCCCCCTCCCGAGCCTCTGTAACCCCTTGTCCCCCATGCAGGCTGGGATAGCCAGAATGCGGAGCCCCGGCCGACTGGGGCTTCGCACCCTGAGCTATACCAGCCCGCATGGTCCATGGTATGGGGGGCTCCGGGGGGGGGGGGGGAGGGGCAGCCAAGCCTTCCCCCCGGAGCCCTTGTCCAATCCATGGACAAGGGGCTCTTCCCCACCTCCGGTGCCCCAGGAGGAGGTGGGGGCGACGACTCCCTGGGGGGGGGGGGTTCATGGTGGCATCTGGGTGTCCCCTTTAAGAAGGGGACCCCAGATGCCCACCCCCCTCCCAGGAGAAATGAGTATAGAGGTACAAAGTACCCCTTACCCATTTCCACAAAGGGTTAAATGAAATAAAAACACAACCAGGAAAAAAGTCCTTTAATTTTCTTAATTAACCAGAAATACTCACCTGTACCTTTAAAAAAAATTTCCCACGCCAATATCCACGGTAATTGATCCAACGAAATATATCCTCTTATGTTGCGATCTTCTATTAAGTTGATTGAAGATCTCCGACGCCCCCCACCCACATAGCAGAGAATACGTCCTTTCGGATGCATAGCTGCTAGCTCCCGCTGTCCCTCCCCACCTGCCTGCCTGCACCTGTCAACCCCCACCTAGGCTGGCACAAAGTGCACCCATGGGTGCGCTGGGTGCCAGCCTAGGTGGGGGTTGACAGGTGCAGGCAGGTGGGGAGAGACAGCAGCGGGAGCCAGCAGCTTCACGTCCTTCCGAGGACGCATTCTCTGCTATACTAACGGCTCATGAATGAGCCAGATCTTTTTAATGAATCGGTTCTTTTTTTATGAATTGACTCATTTTTTTTTTACTTTAAAATCGATTTTCTCAAAAACTATAAGGTCTTTTTTTTTTCCTCTTAAAGGGAAGGTTCAGAGAGGGAGGTAAAAAAATAAAAATCAATATCCACTTACCTGGGGCTTCCTCCAGCCCGTGGCAGGCAGGAGGTGCCCTCGCCGCTGCTCCGCAGGCTCCCGGTGGTCTCCGGTGGTCAACCCGACCTGGCCAGGCCGGCTGCCAGGTCGGGCTCTTCTGCGCTCGAAGGCCTGGCACTTCTGCGTCCCACGCGGGCGCGCTGATGTCATCGGACGTCCGCCAGGCTCTACTGCGCAGGCGCAGAACTACTGCGCCTGCGCAGTAGAGCCTGGCGGACATCCGATGACGTCAGCGTGACCGCGTGGGACGCAGAAGTGCCAGGCCTTGGAGCGCAGAAGAGCCGGACCTGGTAGCCGGCCTGGCCAGGTCGGGTTGGCCACCGGGAGCCTGCGGAGCGGCACCTCCTGCCTGCCACGAGCTGGAGGAAGCCCCAGGTAAGTGGATATTGATTTTTATTTTTTTACCTCCCTCCCTGAACCTTCCCTTTAAAGTTGGCGGGGGTATATTTTCCCACGGTCAGAAGGAGAATTTACATTGAAACTTTAAGCTCAAAAACTATAAGGTCTTTTTGAAAAAAAAAAATTTCCTCTTATTCTTCTTAACATTTTCTGCAAGTTTGGGGTTTCTAGCTTTTAAAGCGGCTTTGCTATTAACTGCTAAATTCGGCAGGCGCTTAATTTTCCCACGGTCAGAAGGAGTTACTTTAAAATTGATTTTCTCAAAAACGATAAGGTATTTTTGATTCCCCCCCCCCTCCCCCCCTCTTGTAGTCACTGAAAGATCTCAGGTGTTAGACACCTTGAAACATCTTTTCCATCACTTTTCTGGCCAGCATAAATGTTTCTAGTTTTCAAAGTTCGCCTCCCCATTGAAGTCTATTGCGGTTCGCGAACTTTTATGCAAACCGAACCTTCCGTGAAGGTTTGCGAACCCCGTTTGCGAACCGAAAATTGGAGGTTCGCGACACCTCTAGTAGAGATTATTCTTCCTCCGCCAACTGAGGAATTTCAGTATGGACCAGAAACTTCTGACAAGCTTCTACTCAGCCACAATCGAATCTGTCCTCTGTTCCTCTATCCTGGTCTGGTACGCTGGCTCCTCCGCCAGCGACAGACACAGACTACAGAGGGTCATCAGATCAGTGGAGAAAATCATAGGTAAACCACTGCCCCCTTTGGGGATCCATCTGAAAATGGCGCCTGAGAATAATGGTGCACGGTGTTGCCGCTATTCCGTTCGTCGCTTATCGCTATTTAACATTAAAGCCTTATCGTTATTTAGCGTTAACACACAGAACCCTCTCTGTACCTATCCCTAACCCCTAAACACCCCTGGTGATGCCTAACCCTAAGGCCCCCCCTGGTGGTGCCTAACCCTAACCACCCCCCTGGTGGTGCCTAACCCTAACCACCCCCGTGGTGGTGCCTAACCCTAACCACCCCCGTGGTGGTGCCTAACCCTAACCACCCCCGTGGTGGTGCCTAACCCTAACCAGCCCCTTGGTGGTGCCTAACTCTAACCACCCCCCTGGTGGTGCCTAACCCTAACCAGCCCCCTGGTGGTGCCTAACCCTAACCACCCCCCTGGTGGTGCCTAACCCTAACCACCCCCCTGGTGGTGCCTAACCCTAACCACCCCCGTGGTGGTGCCTAACCCTAACCTTCACAGTGTTACATTCAATCCATCCACCGTTTTGCAGTTAAATAACTTCTGCAGTTTGGCTTATGTAGATTAGCTATTGATAAATAACGTTACTGTGCACAATAAGGTCTGCTGTTTGGCATATGAACGGCGCTATTGATAAATAACGTTAGTGTGTGCCGTTTTTCTTCTTTTTTCCCTGTGCGCCATTATTATGCAGTACTAACGATAAATAGCAATAAGCGTATCTTTTTAATAGGGAACCATTTTTATGCATAGGCACTGTGCGCCATTTTTCACTGATCTACCCTCTGGATCTCCTCTATGACACCAGACTGCGCTCGAGAGCCTTGCGGATTGCAAACAATCCCTCACACCTGGGCTCCCGCTTCTTCAGCCGGCGTCATTCAGGCCTGAGATATCGGTCCATCTATACCAGGACTTCAAGGCACAGGAGCAGCTTCTTCCCCTCAGCGGTCACATTACTGAACTCTTGACTCACTCTCATCCCCCTCTCCTTAGGTCGTTCTCCCTCTACCAGCTGGAATGGTCTTAAGCATGTCTACATCTTTCTTTTTGCAAAATGTTTTCTGTCATGAAAGTGCTGTATTGTATTATATTTGTTGGCTGCATACTACCATGTCTGTCTTCTGTTATCACCATTGTGTTTCCTTACTGTTCACTTAGCCCTGCTCTGCGCCAAACCCAATTCCGGGCATAACCCAGTCGTGCTTGGCGATCATAAATTGATTCTGATTATTCAATGAATTGATTCATTTGATTCAATGCATTAAAAAGAATCGGATCATGGACCGAATAATTTGATTTTCACTGGAGAGGGTGTGCCTAGCAGTCACTCGCCTAGCTAGTCACTGCCCACCCCTGCTAATTGGCCCAGACATCTATTATTCCTCCTCCTGCCTCCTTCAGCTGTGTGTGTGGGCCCTCCTCCACTAACTGCGTTTTTGCTAAAAGAGCAAAACGCATGCATTTGCTGATTAATTGCAACCTGTTTAAAATAATAATCCTGGGAAGCCTTTTCCACTGCTGCATTCTGATTTTTAAAAAGCTTTGCGTTTTGTATTGATTTAACCACTAGTATCCATTTTCAAAAATCAAGACAACCTTTGGCAATCAGAAAAACTTAAATGCATAAAAAGTGCACATCAAAATTGGTCAAAAACGCAAATGTATAAAAAACGCACATCAAAATTGGTCAGTTTTGCGTTTTGCAGTGGAAAAGGACACTGTGCAGATGCAGTTCCTGTCTCATCCACTGAACTGATTTGGTTCAGTGTGATGAGTCGGATCACTCAACTCACAGGAAAGAACCGGCTCAAATGAACCAATCACTCATGAACCGGACCATCACTAATGCACAGTAGCCAGCGCTGGGAATATCACACTAATTAGACAGACACCTGTTCCCAGATACGGACAGCGGCTTTTAGGGGTAAATGGACTGTCCTGATTTTTATGGACGCTTAGCATGACGGACTATGATGGCAAACAACTGAGCTTTACCTCACCTGAAGAGGTCCAACATTACCTGCAAAGATCCCAGAGCCCAAGCCAAACATTGCTGTCTTCGCGCAGGAGCTCTGCTTGAAAAAGAACCTGTCTAAGAATCATGTTTTCTCACCATTGTTATTATTGATGTGCCATCAGTCTAAACCCAGGGTCTGTTACTAGACTAGCTGCTGTGGAGCACTGAAGTGAGAGGAGGTCCATCAGGGAGCAAGTGAAGACCTCTTACAGGAAACATGCTTTTCTTCCCTGAGTGTAAGGAGTTTTTTTTCTGATTGTGGGTTTCATTGCTGGAATGGGGAGGGAGAACGAGTTGCCACTGTGCCTTAGCAATACATTTCTTATTAAATATATGTTTGTTATGTATGGTTTGAAGTCTGTCCAGCTAGTCAGGCAGTTATGCGGATTGTGCTTTAGTATGCCAATCGTATCCTGGAATGTGAATAGGTTGCAATCATCTGGGAAGAATTCTCGCATTCTGAATCACCTTAAGACATTGTCCCCAGATGTGTGTCTGCTTCGGGAGACACACATGGAAAAGCACCAATGTTCATATGTGAAGAAAAAGTGGGTAGGGGAAGTTAATGGGACTGCAGCGACTAATAAAAAGTAGGAGGTCCTAATACTGTTGCATAGGAGAATTCAAGTTGTAGCTGAAGCATGTGAAGTCAATCAGCTTGGCAGGTGGGTTAGTCAGAGCCTTAAGACAGCAGGTGTCTCTATTGTGTTATACAACATTTACAGGTCCAATGAGAATAACCAACCCTATTTGACTGTTTGTTCTCTAAAGTTTAAAACATTAAATCTTCAAACCTTATTGTGGGTGGAGACAAACTTAGTGGTAGATGCCTGGGAAGACAGATCAACCAAGGAAACTCAGGATAGAATGCATGATAAGAGAATTGTCATACTGTTAGAAGCCTTGTAGGCACATGGAGATTCCTTAATCCTTCAAGGGAATTTACCTAGTATTCCCTGAGACATAAAGCTCATTCACGTATTGATGTGCTGTTGATCAAAAGTAGTCTACGTGGGAGACTTCAGAAGGCCACCATAGAAGACATGTTCATATCAGACCACTCACCGATTAGTATAGAACTCGTTGACACCACCGCCAAAGACCCCAACATTATATGGAGATTACCATCCCAACGGTATGGGGATGAACATTTTACAAACCTCTTACGTGGTTGGTGGCTCAAGTACATGGACTGACAATTAATCCAATTTTATTCTGGGAAACCTCTAAAGTGGGTCTAAGGGGGAAAACCATAGGTATATGAAGACAAGGAAGAGAAGAAAACCAGCAATAGGTGAAAGCTGTTAAATTTGTTAGGGACTCCTGTGGATTGTATAGAACACAGCCCAGAGAAGAAAACAGAGAGGTGTGGATTAGGCATAAATTGTATAGTGATACACAGTTTAGGATGCGAGGGGAACTCTGTAGACCTGATGTCCATCTACAGTATTACAAGCGTGGTGACAAGGTGGGCAAACTGCTGGCCTTCCTTACCCCCCAAAAAAATAGAAAGCCTATTATACTTAAAAACAACCTAGGAGTGCTTACTCATCATCCAGCAGAAGTGTGTGAGCTCTGTAACGATAAGTGTCAGCAAGCACAGATTTTCTGAATATTGGTGATCTGCAGTATCACCAATAATACAGATGCTATACCTGATTATATGGTGATCTGCAGAATCACCAATAATGCGAGTATAGCGAGACACAGGACAACCAGATGTAAGATAGGTGTTTGCTGCAACAGTAATGTGTGGGGATACTCACTGCCCCAGAGGAGCTGGTATAGAGAGGTATCTCTATTGAACTCAGGAATACAACCTCCAGCAAGCTGGAGATGTAGACAACAATAGTAATCAGTTCACCCGAGGAGCGGGTGATTCAGACTGCACTGCAGCAGGAGATCACCTGAGGAGCAGGTGATGAGGAAAGTGCTACAGTAGCTAGTCACCTGAGGAGGAGGTGATTAAGACTGTACTGCAGCTACTAATCACCTGAGGAGCAGGTGATTCAGACTGTACTGCAGCTACAGATCTCCTGAGGAGCAGGTGATTCAGACGGTGCTGCAACTACTGGTCACCTGTCACTGAGGAGCAGGTGATTCCTAAACAGAGAATCCCTCACCAGTGACTAGGTTCACTGGTGAGGACAGGATAGTCAGACAAGCAGATTCGGTAACAGGCAGACAGATACGGTACAAAGACAGAAGGCTGAATCAGAGTAGTATTCAGGCAGAGTCGGCAACTGGATCAGATAGGCAAAGGCACAGAATCAGTAAGCAGAAGAGTAGTCAAAGCGAGCAGAAGGTCATAACAAATACAATTCAATTAGTACTTTAAGCTATCAACAGAGTCTGACTAAGTGTGGATCCCCAGCTCCTGCTGGTTCTAGCACACTTTGGGATCTGACTAAGGTCTGAGTGCTAACACGTAGCATTCGCAAGAGCAGACGCGGAGCAACTGACAGGCAGGTCCTATATATACTGAAAGTGCTCCACAGTGCTGCCCCAGTCACTCAGCCAATCCAAAGCACTGCTGGAGTCAGCTGCCGGCCGATCAGCTGCCTTCCCTTCTAGTCGCATAAAGGTCCTGTCGCGCGCATAGCCCTCAGTCGATGTGCAACTGAAGGACCAGGCAAAACTCCAGCATGTGACTGCGTGGCAAAGGCCGCCGGCTGATACGCGGAGATAGCCGCCCTGCCGCTCACCGCTACGGCGGTATCTCCGCTATCCATTACAAGCTCTGAGAATTTCTACCACAAGGGCCTCGATTCATAAAAGTGCCTGCGAGCTGGGAAAGTCGAGCGGGGAAACACCGCTGTCGGTATTTCCGCCTTCAGGGTGGTAATTCATAAAAATTTAGCTAGTTGTGACAGGCGTGCGGAGATACTCCGCTGTAGGCAGGCGTTAGGCTGTCGGGAGACATGCGGAAACAGGAGAAGCAGGCGGAATCCCTCCGTGCGGTGTTCTCTCTGCAGCTGCTTGGGAGGTCTGTCCCATTCACTGCAACGGATTCCGCACGCTTCTCGCCACATCAGAGGTAGCGGTAATACCCGTCCGCATACCGCTACCTCTAATCTTTATGAATTGACATTTGTTACTTTTGCTGTGATAATCACCGCGCAAGGCGGTGATTTATCACTCTGCTCGTGGATGTCGGCTTTTCATGCGGAAAAAGCCTTTATGAATACAGATTTGGCTGTGTGGTCGGTAAAGTGAGCCGTTTTCAGCATTTCCTCATGCGGAAATGCTTTATGAATCGAGGCCAAACTGTATCAATCTAATTCTGGCACACGCTTAGGATTAGATGCATTTTTAGACTTGCTCAAATTCAAAACTTCTAATAACTGAAGAGTTAGATTAGATATTTTGAATGCAGATGTTTCCTTGTTGGAAGTGCAAGTGGCAATAGAATCACTTGCCTTAGGCTAAGCCCTTGTCCCTGGCTGCCTTAAGCTCTTACATCCTCATGTCTTGCCCTTTTTGGTGAAGGTATTTAATGATATTCTGCATAATCAATCATATCCTCTCACAGGTCATTTGGCTCACAACAAGATCATTCCCTAGGAAGGTAGAAACCTGGAACAAAACTAGCTCTTATCAGCCAATCTCCCTCATAGACGTCAAAGTTTTCGAATCAGTGAAAAACGGCGCCTAGCGCCAATGGTATAAAAACGGTGCCTCATACACTTTTATTATAAAAACGATATTTATCGTTTTTATGGTTAAATAACGGCGCAGGATGTCTGTACGAAATTTTTGGTTTTAAACCTCTTCTTGTTTATAAAACATTATTTATAGTTTCAATTGTCATCGTCACATGCCATTGTAAAAGTTTTGTTTTATTTAATAATAGTGTTATACCTAATAGCCCTAACTAAACCGCCGCATTCCCGACGCTCTAATCTAACTAATTGCCCCCAAACTCCCCAGGGGGCAATCCGGGCTTCGTTTCCCAGTGAGGCAGGGCTATGAGCAGCAGCCCCGCCTCACATGCGTCTGTCAACGGCGGTTTTTCCGCCTCCGCCCGCCCCTCTCTGTGAAGGAAGACTGGATTAGCTGCATGCTTGTTTCAGGTGTGTGATTCAGCCACTACTGCACCTAAAAAGATCAGCAGGACTGCCAGGCAACTGGTATTGTTTAACCTTCCTGGCGGTAAGCCCGAGCTGAGCTCGGGGTAAGCCGCCGGAAGGCACCGCTCAGGCCCCGCTGGGCCGATTTGCATAATTTTTTTTTTGCTGCACGCAGCTAGCACTTTGCTAGCTGCGTGCAGTGCCCGATCGCCGCCGCTACCCGCCGATCCGCCGCTATCCGTCGCGCCGCAGCCGCCCCCCCCCCCCCCAGACCCCGTGCGCTGCCTGGCCAATCAGTGCCAGGCAGCTCTATGGGGTGGATCGGAATCCCCTTTGACGTCACGACGTCGATGACGTCGGTGACGTCATCCCGCCCCGTCGCCATGGCGACGGGGGAAGCCCTCCGGGAGATCCCGTTCTTTGAACGGGATCTCCGGATCTCCGATCGCCGGCGGCGATTGGAGGGGCTGGGGGGATGCCGCTGAGCAGCGGCTATCATGTAGCGAGACTTTGTCTCGCTACATGAAAAAAAAAAAAAAAAAAAAAAAAAAAAATTTAAAAAAAAGATTTGCTGCCCCCTGGCGATTTTTTTGCAAACCGCCAGAAGGGTTAAAATGAAAAATCCATATCCCTCTCAGTTTAGGTTCCCTTTAAGGTTGTTGAAGGAAAGCAGTTTTTAGAAGAGTAGAAGTGCTGCCCACATGGCGGAGCTGTCTACGTAGAAGAATGAGTTACCATACATGAAAAAGGGGGCAGCACATGTGGGCTGCAAGTATGTGTGCCTCACATTGGGACATTGCTAAATATGCCACTTCAGCTGCTATTAGAAGAGAGCTTCAGTGCAGGAAACTGGCCTTAGGAAAAAAGTATAAACTCAGCCCTATTAGCACTACAGGAGGGGAGATATGACTAAAGTTGCCAATTAACGGTACCATCCCCCCCCCCCCCCCCCCATCTAATGCGATCTTTTAACACTCCTTTTCTGATTGAATTGCACAGAAAATTGTGCAGTGTGTGGCAAAAATTGTTGTAAAATGATTCTGTGGCCAATTGGAACAGAAAAGTTGATTGATCCAAAAGCTGGATTTTACGATCATATCTGAAGAGAGAAAATGCACTAATTGACCAGTTTATGGGAACAATTGATAATTACCTTCTGATTTTTTATGATCGTAGAAAGTTTTAAAAGATCACATCTAATGAAAAAAAAAAAGTACCACTAATGGGCATCTTTAGAGGTGAAGCTGCTCATGATAGAGACTCAAACCCCAGGCATATTTGTGGCATTTGGAAGTAGCATGGGCCGGTTCTAGATTTTTTTGCTGCTGATGCAAACTTGTGAGGATGCACAAGTTGGAATAAATCGCACAGCACCTGACAATTTGCACCGCACATTATAGCTGTGGTGAGTGCCGCAAAAAACACCCTCATTACAGGTAGGTAGCCAGGTACAGTTGCCCCCAGTATTGGTAGCTAGGTACAGTTGTGCCCAGTATAGGTTGGCCAGGCACTCTTCACTGTTTCTGCCTGGTGCTGCCCCCAGACTTCTGCCGCCTCACTTGGCATCATAGGCGAACTGGGCCTGGAAGTAGCACATTTGTGGGATTACATCCTCTCCTTCTTATACACATGTGAGCAGGACTGGATTTCTGGGAAGGTCAGAAAGGCCATGGCCTAGAGCGATAAAATCAGATAAGATAAGAAGGGCGGCATGACTGAGAGAGAAGAGGTCATATGTCAAAGTAAATCACCTTCTGGTCCCGCAGCACAGCCAGCCAGCTCCCTGCACTAATAGCTGAATGCCAGAGTTCCCCAATCCCTGATTCTCTCTCACATTTCCTGGTGTTATAACAATCAGGATCAATCATAACTGTCACATGATAATCCATTCCTCTGTATGATGGACATACAGATGATGTGAGAAATACCAGAGATTTGCATTACAATGCAGATAGAACTACGTTTCGCTGAGTTTTAATGCAGGCATTCACAAACATCAAGTGAGCTCTGCTAGTTTCTTCACCTCTTTTACAGCTTTGACACTGACCCCAGCAGTTGTTAATTACTTTATCTAACCCCAATTTATGACTTTCTCTTTTTTTCCTAGCTAGCAGTGTCTGCTTCAGTTAACTCTTTCCTGGCTCATTTGCGGTCCTTCATCTCCTACCATCTATGAGAACTGCGGGAATAAAAATGCTGTTTGCTTCCCTTTCATTGCTAAACTGTCACTTTAAAGTACACCTGAGCTGTTACTACCTCTATGCTAGTGTGTATGGTTTGGCATCCTTCTCCTTTCCTGTAGCAGTAGAGCATTGTACCATCTTAGGCATCATGATACCATTTATTGGCTTAAAAGAAAAAAAAAAAAAAAAAAAAAAGAGTAAGCTTTCTGCTAATAAGCCTTCTTCAGACTTTGTTCCTGTATACTGTCAATATGTTAGAGCACACCACCATCAACATTCAAAAGAGATGCATAGATTTTGCAGCAAATATAAATAAATGTCATTCAGATGCTTTAAAGTGGAGCTAAACTCTTGCACAAGACAGAAGGAAAACAGAGAAATGTACCATGTATGTATTTAGAGAGCCTGTCTAATTCCCCCTCCTCTCTGTCTAATCACAAGTTGTAATTTATCTCTACACTGTGTCACCTGACTGCCACAACATCTAAGCTCATTTGAAAGCACAAGATGTTAAAAATATGGCTGCTTCAATAAAAGCAGGAAGTAGACACAGTGCAGATTTATTGCAGGATTTGCATCAGCTGTAACAAAGAAATGTTTTTATTTAACCTTCCTGGCCCTGCTGGGCCGATTTGCTTAATTTTTTTTTTTTTGCACACTGATCGCCACTGCCCCGCGCACGATCGCCGCCATCCATCGCACCGCCCCCCCCCCCCCCAGACCCCGTGCGCTGCCTGGCCAATCAGTGCCAGGCAGCGCTGAGGGATGGATCGGGACTCCCAATGATGTCACGACGTCGGTGACGTCATCCCGCCGAAGCCCTTCAGGAAATCCCGTTCTTTGAACGGGATTTCCTGATCGGAGATCGCCGCAGGGGATCGAAGCGGGCGGGGGGATGCCGCTGAGCAGCGGCTATCATGGCTCGCTACATGATATTCTGGCGGAATTTATTAGACAGCCAGGAGGGTTAAGGTTATGTTGTTGCATATCTTTTAGAGCAGAGAGGAAGTTTTGAGTTCAGGTCCACTCTAATTACAACAGAACATCCAAAGTGGGTCTTGATAGGATGTTTGCTACTTACCTGTTCTCTGTTTTGGATGGGCTTCTCTCCATTGCACTGCCCTGCCACCTGTTTATGGCTCTGACTGCAGCCAGTCGCACAGGACAAAGAAGCAGCGTATGCTCTGGCCACTCACGCTCCCTGTAATTTCTCACTCCTGCCCATGGCCGGTACAGTGTTATGCATTCTTGAGAAATGACACTGATGTAAGACGGGTACTTGTCAAGTATGCATGCCCAGAACACTATTGGCTGCTATGCACATTTGGGCAAAAGCGCAAATTCACAGGAATTATTTGTTGAATGGGGGGCAGAGCAGCACAACTGAAGTGAGCCCATTTAAACCAATCATTGCTAGTCAGAGTGTTGGACAAAATTTTTGTTTTTTTGGGGGGTGGGGGTGCCTAGGGTACGGGAAAGTACAAATCCAGCCCTGCATGTGAGGACTTGGCAACATACAGGCACATGCAATGCACTATGGGCATAGATATAAAGTTATCCAGGCTGCCACTATAGAAGCAGACCTGGTAGAAAGCAGTGCATACTTCTACATACTCTGTTGAAGTATCTTTCCTGAAGGATGTTGGCTTGTTATGTCACTTCGTGTATGGGAGGAACCTCATGTTAAATAACAGCATAGAGACACTTAAATACTCATCATGGCTTCCCTGCTGGTTCCTATTCCACTGATGTCCCCATTCCTCATACTACACTTGCCTCCCATCCCCTGCTGCCTGATATCAGTGTCTGGTGTTCACAAGGGGAGGAGCTGCCCGATATCAGTGTCTGATGGTCACAGGGGAGGAGTATGGCATATCCTGCACCAGAGGTACTTTCACGAGTAATAAATGAGTATGTACACACAAATTCATAATTGAAATGAGCATTAATTAGCTCAGGTGTCCAGCAGGGACAGAAGGGTTAGTTACCCATCATTCCGTGTCCTCCCTGCGCTCCAGATAGCTTGCACGCGTCCTATTGGACACATTGCAAGCCTCACTATGGGCACTTCCACCTTCAAGCCGGAAGGAGGAAGTGCGTGGAGAGGAGTCTTGCAACGTCTCCAATAGGACACATGCAAGCTATTTGGAGCGCAGGGAGGATGCGGAATTATGGGTATCCCCTTCTGTCCCCGCTGGACACCTGAGCTAATTAATGCTCATTTAATTTATGAATTTGAGTGTTTACACACATTATTACTCATGAGAGCATCTCTGCCCTGTGCAGACAAGATATCAGCAGCAGACCCTTACCTGTACTTTGTGAGGAGGGGCCTCCATGGATCAGACTTTTTTTCTGACCCCCTTTACAAATAGCCACCCCTTGTCCAGCAGTGATGCACAAAGTAAAACCAGATCAGTGAATAATGGCGCACAGCGCCTATGCATAAAAATGGCGCCGCATTAAAAAGATACGCTTATCGCTATTTATCGTTAGTACTGCATAATAATGACGCACAGGGGAAAAAAAAAAAAGAAAAACGGCACACACTAACGTTATTTATCAATAGTGCCGTTCATTTGCCAAACAGCAGACGTTATTGCCCACAGTAACGTTATTTATCAATAGCGCCCTACATAAGCCAAACTGCAGACGTTATTTAACTGCAAAACGGTCAATGGATTTAATGTAGCACTCAAGGTTAGGCACCCCCGGGGGGGGGGGGGGGGGGGTATGGGTCTTAGGGTTAGGCACCACCAGGGGGGGAGTTTAGGAGTTAGGGATAGGCACAGAGAGGGTTCTGTGTGAACGCTAAACAACAATAAGGCTTTAACGTTAAATAGCGATAAGCGGCAACACCATGCGCCATTATTCGCAGGCGCCATTTTCAGATAGATCCAAGTAAAACAGTCAAATCAATGAATGATTAAATGTTTGTTTAAAGGCTTACATTTTTTTCTAGTAAAATTATAAAAGTAAGAGAACGCCACATGGCATATTAAAATGGAAGGTTTCTTAGAATGATCACTTGTGGATGTTCTAAACAGCTTTGGAATTCTCCATCAATTCCTTTTAAAGGACTTACGAGGCCAAAATGGCTAAAAAAAAGCCAAGTACCTTTAAGATGTTTAAATGCACGGAGGACGCCGTCCGCGCCCTCCATGCAATTCCGCCGGGTCCCCTTCCTGTGATCGCCCCCCGTGCCGATCGCGACCCCACAGGCCGGGTCGGGCTCTCGTTCCGCTCCCAATATGGCCGCTTCCTCTGGCCGCGGCTGCGCAGTCCGCCTGGCCGCTAGTGCGGCTGCGCAGCTCTACGGCCAACCCCCCGAACCACGCACTGTAGCGTGAATCGGAGGGGTTGGCCGTAGAGCTGCGCAGCCGCACTAGCGGCCAGGCGGACTGCCCTCGTAAGTCCTTTAAGACAACAGACTCCATTTTTGTCTGCATCTGAAATTTTACTCTGACTACAAATGTACTATATGGAAAAATTAAATACATCCTGGAATAAGCTGACTGGTGTTTATAATTATACAATATCCATGTTGTGCTGCAGAGTAGAACAATGCCCAATTGCTGGGCAGATAGATGGTAAGATGGATACATTTCCAACATGTTAAACTTTATCTGGCAAGTAAATCTAACTGAAAATTGTATATACCGTGTTTCCCCGAAAATAAGACAGTGTCTTATATTAATTTTTGCTCCAAAAAGTGTGCTAGGGCTTATTTTCAGGGATGTCTTATATTGCAACTCATGATGTGTCCCCATGCTGGCCGCCTCTGCCTGCTGCTCATTGTACAGTTACAGTGCCAATCAGGCACCTGTCATGTCATCCCTGCACACAGTTGATAAATCTGCTGTGTGCAAGGATGACATGACAAGTGCCTGATCGGCACTGCACGATGTGTCCCCCACGCTGTCCGCCTGTGTTCAGCCAGTATACGGCAAGTTTAAGCTGCTGTACACCGGTCCACGCAGTCTGGGAGGTGGGATCATGGCTCCGTGATTGGGCCAATCAATGCACTCGCTGAATGAATAGCAGCGACTGCAGTGATTGGTCCAAAAATGGAGCATGATTCCGCCTCCAAGACATCACGTCAAATCAGTAACCGGCTGTGTAAACTAACAGGGAAGAAGACGACGAGCAGCACAAACTGACAGCACACAGCCTGTAGTAAACGGAAAGTGTCCCAGAGACCTCACAGACACCGCAGCCCATTAGTGGTATGTGTCGCCTACTCGGCGGGGGATGTCATATTTTCGGGGGATGCCTTATATTAACAGAATAAGCAAAGTATTAGCTAGGTCTTATATTCTGAGGATGTCTTACTTTAGGGGAAAGACGGTAGTGTATTCCCAGTATTAAGGTGTGTACACACGTACTACAGCAGCCAACGACGGGTCCGTCGGCACCTCCTGCTGGGCGGGTTTTTTAGCAGACTGTAATGCATGTGTATGCACTGTCAGCGGACTGATAAGGCTGTTCCTGAACGATCCGCTGGGCGGATCAGTCCGCCGACAGTGTGTACACACGCGCTACTGTCACCTGAAAGTCCGCCCAGCGGGGAGGTGCCGACGGACCCGTCGTTGGCTGCTGTAGTGCGTGTGTATGCACCTTAATACTGGGAATACACCATACAATTTTCAGTTATATTTACTTGCCAGATAAAGTTTAACATGTTGGAAATGTATCTATCTTACCATCTATCTGCTGAGCAATTAGGCATTGTTCTACTCAGCAGGAGATAAACAGAAGACAATGCACCAGAGATAAAATGACCATTCTGTAATCTAATTATGCATTCTAACACAAAATCTAACAGAAAATTGTATGGTGTATTCCCAGCATTACATTAATAAATGTAAAAGAAATTTGTGTCATCTTGAAATCTCTACTTAGACAGTAACTGAGGCAGGGAGCACACTCTGCAGAACTGCATGCGTTTTTCAGGAGAGCGGGAAACGCATGTAATACTGCACACAATAGAAATCTATGGGCTGCATAATAAAAATGCCTATCACTGCATTTTTCAATGTAGGTTTTTAAAACACAACTTGCTGCGTATTTTTGCTCATTATAGGCTATTTGCATGGGGGGAAAAAAACAACAACAAAAAACAACCAAAGACAAAATGAAAATGCACAAAAAAAAACAAAACAAGAACACAAACAACCCCTCAACAAAAATGCGAATGCATACAAAAAAAAAACCAAAAAACCAAACAAACAGCACAACCAAAATCCATAAATGCAAAGTGTGCTCCCAGCCTTAGGCCAGAAACCCACTAGGAGCGATTTTTCTGAGCACTTTGTGGTTTGAAAAGCTCTTACTAATGTAATGCTATGGGTGTGATCCCACTTGAGCGTTTTTTTTTCCTTCTTTCTTTTATAAAATCACAACACCATTGCATACCCCCCAACCATCCCGTTTTCGTCGGGATTCTCCCGATTTGGGGGGGCCCTCCCGCTATCCCAGGCCCCACTCTTGAATCCCGACGGCTGGGCAGAATATAGGAGGAAAAAATGATCGAGGCTCCAGCCGCGGTAATGAGGGATCCCGTCTTCATTACTTCCTCCCTCCCTCCCTCTCTGAATGCCCCCTAATGTATGTCCATGTGCCCCCCTCTCCTCCCCTCCCTATAGGCAGAGTGAGCGCAGCGGAGCGGGCAGTCGGGTCCTCTTACCGCTGATGCACGCGTACACTGTCTCTGGCATCGGACCTCCATGTGCTTCCTGTGACGTCATAGTAAACAGGAAGCACATGGAGGTCCGATGCCAGAGACAGTGTACGCGTGCATCAGCGGTAAGAGGACCCGACTGCCCGCTCCGCTGCGCTCACTCTGCCTATAGAGAGGGGAGGAGAGGGGGGCACACGGACATACATTAGGGGGCATTCAGGGAGGGAGGGAGGGAGGGAGGAAGTAATGAAGCTGGGCTCCCGCATCCCTCATTACCGCTGCTGGAGCCTTAATCAGTTTTTCCGCCTCCATTCTCTGCCCAGGGCCCCTGCACCCTTCTTCCCCAGGCACCCTCCCCCAGTGTCACTGCACCCTGGCCCCAGGCACCCTGCACCCCTCCCCAGGAACCCTGGCCCCTGCACCCTTCCCCAGGCATCCTGCACCCTTCCCCAGTGTCAGTGTACCCTGGCCCCTGTCCCAGGCACCCAGTGCCTGGCCCCTGTCCCAGGCACCCAGTGCCTGGCCCCTGCTCCAGGCACCCAGTGCCTGGCCCCTGCTCCAGGCACCCAGTCTCTGCCCCAGGCACCCAGTCCCTGCCCCAGGCACCCAGTCCCTGCCCCAGGCACCCAGTCCCTGCCCCAGGCACCCAGTCCCTGCCCCAGGCACCCAGTCCCTGCACCCTGCCCCAGACACCCTGGCCCCTGCCCCAGACACCCTGGCCCCTGCACCAGGCACCCTGTCCCTGCATCCTGCCCCAGGCACCCTGCCCCAGGCACCCAGTGCCTGGCCCCTGCTCCTGGCACCCAGTCCCTGAACCCTGTTCCAGGCACCCAGTCCCTGCCCCAGACACCCTGGCCCCTGCCCCAGGCACCCTGTCCCTGCATCCTGCCCCAGGCACCCTGGCCCCTGCACCAGGCAACCTGTCCCTGCACCAGGCACCCAGTCTCTGCACCCTGCTCCAGGCACCCAGTCCCTGCACCAGGCACCCAGTCCCTGCACCCTGCTCCAGGCACCCAGTCCCTGCTCCAGGCACCCAGTCCCTGCTCCAGGCACCGAGTCCCTGCTCCAGGCACCCAGTCCCTGCACCCTGTCCCTGCCCCAAGCACCCTGCTCCAGGCACCCTGTCCTTGCACCCTGCTCCAGGCACCCAGTCCCTGCACCCTGTCCCAGGCACCCTGTCGACACCCCCCTCCTACCCACTGGCACCTTCCTCCCCCACCCACTAGCACCCTCATTTACACCCAGTGTCACCCTCCCCGCAAATTCCCTTCCATTGTCACCCTCTATCAAAAGCAGTGGTGTGGCTTAAGGCCGCACAGGGGGCGTGGCTTAAGTGTCCCTCTTTCACATCTTCTAAAGTTGGGAGGTATGCCATTGCATTAGCAAGAGCTTTTTCAAATCACTAGCATTTAGAAAAGGCTGCGAATGGGAGTGCTTTTGTGAAGAATAAATCAAATACTGAGAATCCCCCATGAACAGATGGACTAGCCAAAAACCTATCAGTCCCAAACAAATATCTATGAGCTACTGTAAGTGACAATAATATAGGAGGAAAGTAATTTATAGCTCTGGAAAAAATGTATGTGTTTACATGTATTTTACATTTTTTTCAGTGATAGTGGTCCTTTAAATGAAAATATTTCCCCTGCCCCCGTTATATCACTTATAGAGAACCTGAAGTGAGCTATATGGAGGCTGCCATATTTATTTCCTTTCAAAACAATACCAGTTACCTGGCCTCCTGCAGATCCCTGTGGCTACAGTAGTGTCTGAATCACACCCCTGAAACAAGCAAGCAGCAAATCAAGATCTGCATACTTGTTCAGGATCTATGGCTAAAGTGAGAGGCAGAGGATCAGCAGAACAGCCTGGTATTGTTTAAACAGAAATACATGTGTATTTACTCAATATTCCTCTCACGTCCGGTTCCCTAATGATCTGCGTTTGAAGATTGCCAGCAGCAATTCTGCTTGTGAACACAAGAGGGTGCAGTTTACTAAAGGCTGGGGAACAAATGTAACTTGCTCAGAGTGGATTTTTTTTTTCCAAAATGTGACAAAAGGCAGCATGTGCAGCTCTTGCCTGGAACATATCAGAACATAGTGGATATTGATTAAAAGGTTAGTGAGCTAGAGTCTGTGTTATGCAGTCATGTGATGCCACACAATGAGAACCTTTATTTGTCTACTAAAATCAATGTCTGTTTTGGAATGGTGAGGATTCTTGCTGTGGGTGCTGCATGGAACTACCATAAACCCCCCAATTCCCTAACCTTTCAGTCACACTATATCCTCCTGATAGGACTCAGGCAGGGCCGGATTAACCACCAGGCAACACAAGCACTTGCCTAGGGCCCAGTGAGAATTTGTGCAGCTTGAAAATGGCCTGACGTACCACTGCTACGCCGATGACACACAGCTATACCTGTCCTTCAAACCTGGTGGAACAGACCCTACTCCAAAAATAAACTCTTGCTTAGCTGAGCTACAGGCATGGATGAATGATAACTGGTTGAAACTGAATGCTGACAAAACTGAGGTCCTCTTTGTCCAAAGCCAGTGCTCGCCATCAAAACAGACATAAACAGCTCCAACCTTGTGCGCAGCCTTGGCGTACTAATCGATGGGGATTTAAGTTTCAGAAACCAAATTTCATCTGTAGTTAAATCTTCCTACTTTCATCTGAAGAACATTGCAAAGATTAAACATCTGAAGAACATTGCAAAGATTAAACATCTGATTCCCCCAGAGGATCTTCCAACCCTAGTTCACGCCTTCATCACATCACGGCTGGATTACTGCAATGCTGGCCTCCCCAAAAAGGACCTGCGTCGCCTGCAATTAGTGCAGAATGCTGCTGCCAGATTGCTAACAAACCAGCCTCGCCACTGTCACATTACACCGATCCTTCGCTCACTGCACTGGCTACCAGTAGAATGGAGAATACTCTTCAAGATTGGACTGCTGACATTCAAATCCCTGCACAATCTGGGCCCTGGATACATGAAGGACTTGCTGAAGCTGCACCACACCTCTCAACATCAGATCAGCTAGTTCTATAAACTTGGTCACTCCCAGAGTGCACCTCAAAAAATCTGGAGATAGAGCCTTCTGTCATGCTGCCCCTACTCTTTGGAATTCCCTGCCACACCCAGTAAAGACAGCACCATCCCTGGAGCTATTCAAATCCAGACTGAAAAGCCACCTGTTTAGCCTGGCATTTCCGGACTTATAAAATTCTTCCTCTGTACCACAATGGTCTGAGCCATGCTTCTGCGCTTTGAGTCCTATGGGAGAAAAGCGCTCTACAAATGTTATTTGTTGTTGTTAAAAATGAACCATTCAAATCCTGCTGAGGTAAAATTTGATAGGTTTATTTGCAACCTGCATACATTTTGCATCAACTCGAAGTTATTTGCATCTACTGGGGCAGGACAAGATGCAAGTGTGTTGAAGTTGCCATTTTGCCAATCCCCATGGTCATCCAGAAGAAACTGAGCGCCAGGCAGCAGCAACTTCCTCTCGCACTGACTTCAGTGCTCCCCGATAAGAGACCGACCCGCAGCTCCCAGCGGCTACGTGGGGCCCGGCAACAAGTACAGCGCAGAGGAAGCGAACGGCTGCAGCTCCATCATTAGCACACAGGAAGTTACACTTCATAAAACGCAGGAGCTGTTCACTGATGCTGGGCACCAGGTAGCTGCGGGTCTGTCTCTATGGGGCAGCGCTGAAGTCAGTGCAAGAGGAAGTCGCTGCTGCCTGGCGCTCAGTTTCTTATGGATGACCAAGAGGATTGGCAGCTTCCACACAATTGCATCTTGTCCTGCACTACCCCCCGGGTGGCCGCGCGGATCTTGAGGTCTGGCGGTGAGGGAGCAATTAACCGGTTCAGCGCCGCGGTCCGAAAATCTCATGCATCCGAGCAACGTTCACCTCCCATTCATTCGCCTATAACTTTATTGCTACTTATCACAATGAATTGATCTATAGCTCGTTTTTTCCGCCACCAATTAGGCTTTCTGTGGGTGATACATTTTGCTAAGAGCCACTTTACTGTAAATGCATTTTAACAGGAAGAATAAGAAAAAAAACGGAAGAAATTCATTATTTCTCAGTTTTTGGCCATTATAGTTTGAAATTAATATACGCTACCGTAATTAAAACGCATGTATTTTATTTGCCCATCTGTCCCGCTTATTATACCATTTAAACGATGTCCCTATCACAATTTATGGTGCCGATATTTCATTTAGAAATAAAGGTGCATTTTTTCAATTTGCGTCCATCACTATTTATAAGCTTATAATTTTAAATAATATAATAACATATTCTCTTGACATGCATATTTAAAAAGTTCAGACCCTTGGGTAACTATTTATGTTGTTTTTTTTTTTTTTTTAATTGTTGTTTTTTTTTTTTTTTAAATAAAAAAAGTGTATGTGGGTAATTTTTGGTGTGGGAGGGAAACTGCTAATTTTAAATGTAAAATAATGTTTTTTTTTTATCAAAAATGTATGTGGGTGCAGTTTACTATTTGGCCACAAGATGGCCACAGTGAAAAAATTCCTAGATGCGAACCAGCTCGCATCTAGGAACTAAAATGCTGAGAAGTTGTTTCCTGGGGGCAGAAATACCGCGCTCTCTGGAGAGAAAGCGTCGGTATTTCTGCGGGGAAGTTAGATCGGTGAATGGGAATTATATTCCCATTCACTGATCGGGGGGCTAGCGGCGGGCAGCGGGAGCGCGCGCGGGGGCGCGCCCGATCGCGCGCACGAGCCGGCGGCAGCACCAGTGCCTATCTGGACGAGGAAGCTCGTCCAGATAGGCCGAACTGGTTAAAGACTTTAAAGCCCACTTAAAGAGACACTGAAGCGGAAAAAAAAAGGATATAATGAATTGGTTGTGTACTATGAATAATTACTAGAAGATTAGCAGCAAAGAAAATATTCTCACTTTTATTTTCAGGTATATAGTGTTTTTTCTAACATTGCATCATTCTCTAATATGTGCAGATTACACAACACTAAGCTTTCAAAATGAGTCTTTCAGAGCAGTCTGAAGTAATGACTTCTCCTCTAGCAGATAAAAAGAAAACAGTTGAGATAATAAAAGTCAGATAACAGCCCTCTCCATGACTAACTTGGTCATAGAGATTAATGGCTTTTTTGCATAGAGATAACAACTGGAGTTTCTTAGCTTCTCCTGTACTGGAAACAATTAGACTGATGTATCTGATCTTAATGTTTTATTTCTTAGCTTTACTACACATACAAATCATAATATCATAATTCTTTTTCGCTTCAGTGTCTCTTTAAGTGCTTAGAGGAGGTATTTCCCAAACAGCTTACTACTGTCTGTGAGTATCACATTTCCAGTACCCTAAACTGCCTTTATGACCTACTGTGATCTAGTCTAAGTGTGGTTTGCATGGTCCTAAGGTGACCACACATCTAGTGATTTGGCGGCTGACTGACTAACCATCAGGAAACGTAAGAGGGGGATCAATCTGCCCCCCCACAAAAAAAAAAATGCACTTATTACATGTATATGTTTAGGGGGCCCATATATGCCACCCTGCCTAGGGCCCTGCTTGGTCTTAATCCAGCTCTAAACTCAGGCAAAGGATGCATATTTTACCAGCTAACAGCAGACATAACACAGAGGTTGCATTTACTCTTAAGACAGATACACACTGCTGAGCGCTTTTCAATCCATTTTTGTTTTAAACCACGTACCATTGGATTGCATTAAAATTTCAGTAAAATTGCAAAGTTGCCCCATCAGGATTTTTGTTAAATTGGGATCACTGCAATTTAACTACGATTTTAATGCAAATCAATGGATGTACATTCCTTTTTAAAAAAGTAAACTGTTTGAAAAGCACTCTGCAGTGTGTCCAATCCGTAAAAGTAGAGTAACAGTGTGATAAAGCCACACTAGCATCATATTGGTACAAGTTACTAGAAAATTTCTTCTGATGTTTACTTAATTAGTTAAATTACTTTAGAACGGTGTGGGGGCAGGGGCATAGGGGCCAGGGTCGCAGCAGTCGTCCGCTGGGGCCCTTTCGTCTCCCCACCCTCCCTACGTGCTGCCACTGAGGGGGGGCACCCTTACTGTGAGATGGAACGAAGATGTTTGTAGATGTAGCGCATGGATCATGGCAAAGCCAGTATCTGATGGCTGCTGGTCCGTGCTGCTGCGTCCCCCTGGCTGGCTACCTACACAGAGGCACCTAATACTGGCCAACTATACTGAGGTAGCTATTCCTGGCTACCTATACTGGAAGCACCTACTCCTGGCTAGTTAATGTAGGGTGGGGGGGGGTCCAAATTCCCCATCGGGGCCCCGAGGTTTGTAGCTATGCCACTGGATGGGGGACATAGTGCTAGGCCTGATTATTCATTTAAAGTCCTTGATTCTGGCAAAGCTTCTGTATATTAAAAATGCAGCATGAAGGGGCTCAGTGAAGGTGGTGGTGAAGGTGTGGATATGTCTGATGGGATCACACAGCTCATAAAACGATAGTCGCCCAGCCTCATAATCCAAATATACACCAAAACTGGGTGTGCAGGCCGGTGCAGCAACACTGATCTCCTCATTGTTATGGAGAACACTGAGCAGGTTTCCAGAGCATCGCAAACACCAAGACTTCCTATTTTTCCCAATAGTTCTCTGATCTCCTCTTCTGTCTATGCTGGAATAAGCGACACCCATCCTACAAATCCCTGTTTTACCTGTTTCCACTTCCCAGTAATGTCGCCCCGATGAAAAAACAGTTTTACTTAAAACCTGATTATTTATGAATCGTGCCGCATTCTCTGGATAATTATTAAGCTGCTTTGCATAAGAGACAGTTTTCAGATCCTCTGAGATGGTCACTGTGTTTCCAGCTGTATCTCTGTCTAGTACAATGTCTGTATCAGTCTGGGCAAACATATCTATACTAACCTCGCTCATTATATGGGACAGGCCATGCAGCAATGTTATAAAAGTCTCTTCTTGATGGAAAGGTTTCACACCAGTTGCTGCCCCATCTAACTCCTGATGTTCCTCTGCTATAGGGTCATTGTCTTCTCCATGTTCCTGCAATACATTTAATGGATCTGTCATACTGCAAAGCTTCTCCACTTTCATTATCGTCTTGGAGAATTTGTCCACTTCTGTTTCCAGATGTTTGATAAGATCAGATACAGAGCTGGAGACCAGCCCTTCCTGTAGATAAGTTTCATGAAGGATTTTCTGCTCCAGAGCATCCAACTTTCCCCTGATCTCAATGAACAAGGTGGCGATTGTCTGCCTTACAAAAGTAGCCTCCTCCTTCATTGTATTCTCATGATCAAGAAGCAACTGGATATGACTCTTGGCCTGTGCTTTTTGTGAGGACAACCCATCAAGATTGTTTTTCAACTTCTGTCTCTTCTTCACAGAAGCATCATTTATGGACTCCACCAGATGCCCCTTATGTTCTCCATCCAGCCTGCAAGACACACAGATGCACACAGAATCCTCATTGCAGTAATACTCCAAGATCTTCTTGTGGGCGGAACACTTTCTGTTCTCCAGGCAAGTGGTCGGCTCTATCAGTACATGTTCTGCTGCTTTATTGTGGACTTTCACATGACCCTCACACAGAGAAGCTTCACAATGCACACGTCTTTACAGCAGGCATTAAAGAGTTAATGCAGTAATTACACAGGATTCCACGTATCTCCTGCTCTGGAATATTAGGCTGGAGACTCTCTGCAATGTTCTTTAAAGTGATGTTTCTGTGCAGTGCAGGACGCTCTGCAAACTCCATACGGCATTGAGGACAGGAATAATAGCCAGATCCTTCTTGTGCATCCAGCACATCTCCAATACAGCCGCTGCAGAAGTTGTGGGCACATTGGAGCATAACAGGGTCCTGGTAGACATTCAGGCAGATGGAGCAGCTCAGCTCTTCCTCGCTGACATTAGCAAACGCCATTGCTGGGGAAAAAAAAAAAAAAAAAAGGGTATATAGTAGTGTTAGAGATTTAACAACACTATTACCTTAAAAACTGCAGCATAGTAAAACCACAAAATGTCACTGTGTGTTAAATACAATCTTTATGGGATTGTTATTTCCTGTATTCACTCTGCAGAGTGGGCCATTTATATGGATACACCTTAATAAAGTGGGAATTGTTGGTGATATTAATTAACCCTTTCACCTCCAAGGGTTTTTAAAAATAATTAACATGTATTTCATATTTCTATGGGAAGGTGTATAATAAAGGTATTTGGATGTGGTTTTACTTTTTGGCCACAAGATGGAGATATAGAGTCAGTGTGTTCTAAAAATAGAAACAGAACCATCTGTTTATATTTGTTTGTATTTGTGTACATACAGAGACGTAGATACTCGTGCTGGGGGAGGTGAAAAGGTTAACTTCCAGTTTGTGGCACATTAGTATATGTGAAGGGGAAACTTTTCAAGATGGTGGTGACCATGGTGGCCATTTTGAATCCGACTTGTTTTTTCAATAGGAAGAAAGTTATGTGACACATCAAACTTATTGGGAATTTCCCAAGAAAAAAACATGGTGGGCTTGGTTTTAACGCAACTTTATACTTTCATGACTTACAAAGTTTATTTTTGTTTACAGCCATTGACATGTCACCGAGATTAACACGTGAGGAGCGGATAGAAATTGTGTTGATGTCTGGTGAACGCAGTAACCGGGTTATTGCAGCAGATTTCAATGCAAGACACCCTACAAGACTACTCATCTCCCATGCTACAGTGAAACATCAGTGGCTGTCCTAGCTTCATTCAGCAAGAGCCCACAGCGTAGCACTCGCCGCATGTCACTTAGTCGAACATCCCTTCGGCGGATATTAGCTACTCATAAATGGCACCCCTACAAACTCCAGCTTCTGCAGCATCTCAACGAGGATGACCCATATCGGCGCACTGAATTTGCAGAATGGGCAAAACAAAAATTGGACCAGGAGTCTAGTCCTGAGAAAAGAGGAGAGTCCACCCCCTGCACCACGCGCCAAAAAAAAGGGCGTGGTCACGGGTGGGGCCAGATGTACATGACCTTAGCAGTGGTGTAAAAGGTCTGCCGGGGAAGTTTGAGTTCTGCCGTAGTGCATCCCCCAAAAAGAGATGCAATCTGATAGCATTTCACCAAAAATACACGTAATTTGGCAGCAGCGGTTTCCCAAAATAGCCCAGTATAGCTAGTCAAGTCTATCGGTGTCCCCAGTATAAGTAGCCAAGTGTATAGTTGTCCCCAGAATAGGTAGCCAGGTGTATAGCTGCCCCCAGTATAGCCAGGTCTATAGGTGTCCCCAGGAGGATAGGCAGCGCAGTGGAGGAGACGTCCCCCCCCCCCCCCTTCTCTCACCTTGTGGATCCCCTTCCCTCGCTCTCCCCTCCAGAACTAAACCTTTGCGGCGGCTGGCAGCAAAGCTCTGCATTGCAGCTAGTCTGGTCTAGACCAGAGCAGCAGCTTGTACATCTTCTCCCGGCGCTTGGAACGAGGAGGCGGCAAGTCCCCGCCCACTGATGCCCACTGCCAGCCACCACAAATATTTAGTTCTGGAGGTGAGAGCGAGGGAGGAGGAGCCCCAAGGTATAGGGGGGGGGGCACCGCTGTGCCCACTACTCCTCCTCCACTGCACTGCCTACCCTCCACTGTTTCCATGCTTGGGTGGACGACGTCCACTCTGAGGAAAAGAGTAGGTGGACTTCGTCCACGCCCGACTCAACCCCTGAACAGGACCCTCAGTTTACACAGAAGATTTTGTTCAGTGATGAGGCAATGGTATGGTATATGGGGTACAGAGATAGTGGGGCCATTCTTCATCAATGGAAACCTCAAGGCCACTGGATATGCAAATTTGCTACATGATGATGTGTTTCCCTCTTTATGCACTGAAGCTGGCACATTCCCTGAGTTTTTCTAGCAAGATGGTGCACCACCACATTATGGGTGTCAGGTCCGAGCATTCCTAGATAAAAAGTTTCCTAGAAAGTGGATTGGTCGTCGTGGGCCAGTTGAATGGCCCCTAAGTTCTATCGATCTGAACCCCCTTAAAGACCTTTATCTTTGGGGTCATCTGAAGACAATTGTCTGTACTGTGAAGATACGTGATGTGCGGCACCTGAAACTACGGATACTGGAAGCCTGTGCTAGCATTTCTCCTGCGGTGTTGCTATCAGTGTGCGAAGAGTGGGAGAAGAGGGTTGCATTGACAACACCATTGTTTTTCTTGTGAAATTCCCAATAAGTTTGATGTCTAACATGACCCTTTTCCTATTGAAAAAACAAAAGTTGGATTTAAAAATGGCCATCATGGTCACCACCCATCTTGAAAAGTTTCCCCTCGCATATACTAACGTGCCTCTGCCTAGGGAGGCGAGCCACCTTTCCAGCATCAGGCGCCTGTAGGCACATGCCTACAGTGCCTTATGGTAAATTCAGCCCACAAGAAACTCTAAACAGTCAGTGACAGCTATAGTAAATGATAAGAGACCAGTGGCAAGGAATGTTTAAAGTGACAGGCACTCCAGAAGGCCAGAAGTGGTATATAGCTTCACATCTCTTTGCAGAACTTGATCTAAACGATAAATAGACTTAGCCATCTTGCTGATGGCATTGGTCATGGTAAGATAGGTCACAACACAGATGTTCAAAGTCTAGTTGTACTAGTGACAGATCTGTCATATGTTCCCAAATTAGATGGTGGACAAGCAAAGGATTGATCACAAAATTCCAAGGGGACAATTGTACTATCCAACACAGAGAAGAAGAAGTGGATGCAACAGCCAGCGTGGGCAAGAACCTACATGAACTTGATACAGTTGAGGAGCAAGCGAATCTTTGCACACTTGGCTATAATAATGGCAGTCATGTGTGGCACAGATGCCTAGGTCACAGACACCCTGACAGCATACAAGAACTGAATGGATGAAACCTGAGAAACAGTGATGAATTAATAATCGAAATGAACAATGGTCCTGAGCAGTTAACCAGTACACCAACAGAACAGGAAGTTGAAGGAGAGAGAGAGAGAGAGAGAGAGAGAGAGAGAGAGAGAGAGAGAGAGAGAGAGAGAGGGAGAGGGAGAGGGAGAGGGAGAGGGAGAGGGAGAGGGAGAGGGAGAGGGAGAGGGAGAGGGAGAGGGAGAGGGAGAGGGAGAGGGAGAGGGAGAGGGAGAGGGAGAGGGAGAGGGAGAGGGAGAGGGAGAGAGAGAGAGAGAGAGAGACTGAATCAAGGTGCTCCACGAGTTAAAATAGAAGGAAAAACCACCTATCAGACTTTCATAGAAGGGGAATATAGCCCACAAGCATGAACCATCCTGGGATGACATAGCTTATCTCCCAGAAAGGGAAGACATGTGGATAAAGGCAGCTGAAGAAGAAAGTCTCTGGTAAATAACCAAGCCTGGTAACTAACTACAGAACTACTAACTAGCTACAGAACTACCGGCAAACAAAAGCTATAGACTAAGTGGACTTTAAAGTAGAACACTGATGGTACACTTTAGAGATACAAAGCAAGAATAGTAGCCAAGCAATATTCTCAAAAATATGGAGAAGACTATGACTAGATATTTGCTCCAGTGGTTGAGCACACCACAATCAGAACATTGCTCACTGTTGCAGTAACAAAGAAAATGCACGCACGACACTGATATCAAAACAGCCTTCTTAAACATCGAGTCAACACCAGAAGAGATCTACATGGAACAACCAAAAGGATTTGTGGGCTCACAAAAGCCATATCTAGCATGCAAGCTTTAGAGAGGAATCTATGGTCTCAAACAAAGCTAGAGCGTGGAACATGAAAATCAAATGATGTGCTCACAAAAGAGAACTTTCAAAGAAGTAAAGCAGACCCCTGGCTACACAAAGAAGAAAAATGGCAGATGAATCTCTGTACTAATATATGTGGATGAGCTGATACTACGTTACAAGCAAGAAGGGGGATCATTTCAGAGTTTTAGAAATTCTAAATAGGAACTCTGAAACAAAAAGATCTAGGTAATGTGATGCATTTCCTTGGTATGCCAATTGAGAGCAAGGGCGTAGAAATGGCCACAGCAGCTGCTATGGGGCCCTGGAGCACAGGTGGCCCATGTGGTACTTAATGAATTCAACATAAACTTTTACGTTTCTCTACCCTCTGACTTTGCCTTACTGCCCGTGGACTACGCAGTGTAGATTGCATGAGAATTTAAATTGCCCAAATAATGCATTTTCCATAGGGTAGGGGGCAGGTGGCATTGCTTAAAGAAAACCTGGAGAAGGAAAAAGAAAAAAAAAAATAAAGTTCCCCTGGGGGGTATTCACCTCGGATAGGGGAAGCCTCCGGATCCCATCGAGGCTTCCACCCTCCTCCTGTGGGACACTGCAGTCTCACTGTGCCCCTATGGACAGCGGGGATGTAAATATTTACCTTCCCGGCTCCAGCGCAGGCGCAGTATTAGCTCTCTGCTCGGTGATAGGCGGAAATAGCTGATCGCTGTCAGCCCAGCTTTACTGCGCAGGCGCAAGTCTCCTACACCTGCGTAGTAGAGCAGACCCGACAGAGATCGACTATTTCCGCCTATCTCCGTGCTGAGAGCCGCAATAGTGCCACCCGCTGGAGCCAGGGAAGGTAAATAAATTTAGCTTGTTGAGCCAGGGTCGCTTTGGGGGGAGCCAGCGCTGGACTGCCTGCAGCTACAGCGGAGGGGGAAGCCTTATTCGGACCCTGAGGCTTCCCCCTACCGAGGCGAGTACTCCCCAGGGGAACTTTTTTTTTTGTTACAGAGTCTCTTTAGGAGTGCCTACATATGAGGGCTCCATGAAAGTTTTGCTATGGTTCTCCATGATCTCTATCTACACCACTGTTTGGGAGAGATGGAGATGGGAGTTCTTGACCAAAGTTATAAGATGAAACTTTAGGGATAAAGGATGCCAAGCCAGCTCTCTATCTCCAATAGAAAGAAATTACCTGAAGGAAAAATAAAGGTGATTTACTACCAAACTACTGTCAGTGCAGAAAAGCTGTAGGAAAATGCCTCTACATAGCCACAATTGGAAGATCGGATATTGCTAGAGCAATAGTATTCCTATGCAGAAAAGTGTATCAATCAAGATGGACTGGAATTGTGTCCTACGCTGATTGAAGGGCACCATGCACTTCAAACTGAGACTTACCATTGACTGGAAAGAATTGTCTGACTGGGAATGTAGCTGCAGATTAGGCTGGCGATTCCAGTGATCAAAAGTCTACCAGTGGTAATCGGTTTCTATTCAGTGATGGACTAATCCACTGTGCAAGCAGAAAGCAGCCAAGTGTGAGGCCCAATGCACACAGTGGTTTTAGGAGCGATCTGCCGACCGCATCCGCCAGTGTAACCGCTTGGCTAATGTAATTCAATGGGATGGTGCACACCAGCGGTTTCAGGTTTTTAAAGAGGAGCTGTTAGGTATAGGGTCTCAGAGAAAATAAACACATATATCAGTAGCTAAAGATTGGCTGTACTTACATTACATATGCATTTCACTGTCCACGTTTGGATTTCACAGAATTTGTATATAGTATATGCAGAGAATGATGCTCCTGACAGCTCATGGCAGGTTCCATGTTTGTGAAGCCAAATGTGTCGTCATGTCCTGCCTGCTTCTGATCACAGAACAGCTCATACTGAATAACACTAGTTTGCAGTGAATATTAATGAGCCATGTGGCTAGGAACAATAGCGGACTCCTGCAGTGTACGCTGCCCCGAGATTTATCTGTGCTGTGGCTGGACTGAGTTTTAGAAGCTGCTGAAACTTGATCCCGTCTTCTCCTTAGCAGCCGAGGGGAGGGCCCCAGAATGCTTTGCAGTATGTTATGCGGCTTGCGTCCAGCTTAGCTCTAAGCTTTGCTGATAAGCATACATCAAAGGTAAGAGAGATCTTTATCTTCAGTAATGTCTTTTTGGCTTCCTTCTAAACTGTTTAACACAGGAGACTAGAGGTTTAAATTAGCTTCTGCAGCCTGACAGTTACTCTTTAACAAACTGCAAATGTGCCTCCTGCTGCAGAAGCGTTTCTGCCTCAAGTATAGGAAAAAATGCAAACCGCTCTGGAAAAAGCTACATCAGAGGGGTTTTCCCGGCATTTGTTACAGAAGCTGTTCAGTAACAGCTTTTACTGTAACAGTATTTGTAATCTGCTACACAAAAAACGCTCCCAAAAACGCTAGGCAGGTTTAGAAAACCTCTCTAACATGCCTAGAATTGCTCTAAAATCAGCTCCAAAAAAACACTAGCGTTTTGGTATGCACTGGGCCCAACACTGTCTTCCACTGAAGCTGAATATGTAGCAGCTGCACAAGCAAATCAAGAACTAATTTGGCTAAGGCCCAGTGCACACCAAAAACCTCTAGCAGATCTGCAAAACGCTAGAGGTTTTTGAAGCAGATTTCAGAGCGATTCTAGGCATGTTTAGAGAGGTTTTCTAAACATGCCTAGCGTTTTTGGGAGCGTTTTTGTGTAGTAGATTACAAATATTGGTACAGTTAAGCTGTTTCTGAACAGCTGCTGTAACAAAAACGCCTGGAAAACTGCTCTGATCTAGTGTTTTTTTCAGAGCGGTTTGCAATTTTCCTATACTTAAGGCAGAAACGCTTCTGCAAACCGCAAACATGCAGCAGGAGATAGGTTTGCGGTTTGTTAAAAACCTGAAACAGCTGGTGTGCACCATCTCATTGAAATACATTACCCAAGCGTTTTCACTGGCGAATGCGGTTGGCGGATCGCTCCTAAAACCGCATGGTGTGCACTGAGCCTATATCTGAGAACCAGCATACAGATGTGAAGTATACATTTCTTGAGAGCCTTACACAGACACGCTGAATTGCATTATTGTCCAACTGAAGACATGAAAGCTGACATTCTCAAGTCTCTACCCACAAAGACACTTGGAACGGATGAAGAAAATTGGGCTGGCAGTTTGAGGCCAATCTGTCGAGAAGGGTTGTTAGAGACTTAACAACACTATTAACTTAAACTGCAGTATAGTAAAAACAACTACAAGAGGTCACTGTGTAAAATGGTAATCTTAATGTTATTTCTTGTATTTACTCTGTATTCTCTCTTTGTTCTAAGTAAGCTGTATTACCTGATGTTGTGCATGGTATACCTCTGCAGGTTTCCCTTCAGTAAAGAGTTGTTATACCGTGTGTGCCTATCTGCATGTACAGAACACTCTACTCCCATCAGAAATAAGTGCCCGTTCTCACGGGGGAGATTGCTGCTAATTGCCAGCGAGCTATATTGCTATTTAAAGCACAATGCTAACTATATGGAAGTGATCTAACTGCCGCAAGTGCCAATACTAAAAAACACTAATCGCAATCGCTCAAAAATCACGAGAGTGTACAGAGATTTTACCAAGTTAATCACAGTAAAAATCAGCCACACAAAATGCTAGCTCAAGGCTCTAACATTTTGCGTTTGCCAGTGTGAATGGGCTTGAAGTAGGAATGAAACATAAACAAACTTTGTCAGCGATGGTTTTATCCGTGAGCTGAAGTGGGTGTGGCCACACTGAGTAAGTTTTACCACTTAAAGGATACCACAACTGACATGTGACATAATGAGATAGACATGGGTATGTACAGTGCCTAGCACACAAATAACTATGCTGTGTTCCTTTTTTTCTTTCTCTGCCTGAAAGAGGTAAATATCAGGTATGTAAGTGGCTGACTCAGTCCTGACTCAGACAGGAAGTGACTACAGTGTGTCCCTCACTGATAAGAAATTCCTCTTTTTATCTCTTTCTTGCTCTCAGAAGCCATTTTCTTCTAGGAAAGTGTTTTATAGTTGGAATTTCTTATCAGTGAGGGTCACACTGTAATCACTTCCTGTCTGAGTCAGGACGGAGTCAGCCACTTACATACCTGATATTTACCTCTTTCAGGCAGAGAAAGAAAAAAAGGAACACAGCATAGTTATTTGTGTGCTAGGCACTGTACATACCCATGTCTATCTCATTATGTCACATGTCAGTTGTGGTATCCTTTAAAGTGGATCCGAGGAGAACTTTTACTCATTGCATAATTGTGTTCCTTTCCTATTGTTTATAGGGCATTCCTGAAGCCAAATACTTTTTTGTTTTTGGTTTAATACTCCAATTCCCTATAAACTAAAAAAGGCACGCCCACAGGTTTTCAGAGAGCCTTAGCAGTAGCAAGGGCTCATGGGAGCTCAATCTGGGCAGGAGGAGCGGGAGGTGTTACTAGCCATTGATTTCAAAGGCAGAGGGGAGGAGGAGAGGGGATTAGGCTGATGGCTCAGATGCAGATAAGCCTGCCTCTGTGTAATGTTTACAAACATGGCTGCTGTCATTGTATCACAGAAAGAAATAATCATAGGGCTTGATTCACAAAGCGGTGCTAACCTATTTAGCACGTCTAAAGTCTTTAGGCGCGCTAACCAGGGTGCTAAGTAGGTTAGCACCAGTTTTCTCAATCAGATCGCGTGCTAAGTACCGCGTGCAAAGTTTTGCACGCGCAAAGTCGTATGCGCGCGCTAAGTCCCATAGGCTTTAATGGGCACTTTGTGCGGAGCACTCTGCACGTAGTTTTATGCGCATAAAGTTTCGCGCATGTAAAGTTTTGCGTGCGAAAAGCTGGTTTAGACATGCTAAGGGGGTCTTCACAGGCGTGCTAACAGTTAGCACCGCTTTGTGAATCAAGCCCCTAGTCTATTAAAGCTGTTTGCAGCTAGCTTTGCTGTGTAAACCATCTAAACTTTAGATAAGATATATAGACAAGTTACCTGTTATAGCTAGTTTTTCATCTCGGATCCGCTTTAAGGACCTCAGGCTTTTTTTTTTTTTTTAATATACAAATTAGGGTTCTGCAGCTTTAATGGATTGCTGCAGAGCCACACAAATTAATCACCCCCCCCCCCTCAAACACAAACACCTTTTCTGCCCACCAGAGATTTCTGTTTGTGGGCTCTGATCACTGCTGTAGGCAGTTTTTCTTTTATTAATTTAATTCATTTTTGTATGATAAAAATGAGCAGGTTTTTCTTTTGTGTGTCCCTGATCACAATCACAGCGATCAGCTCTGATATCAGCCTATGAGAGCAGATAGCTCTGAGCCTCTCTAGGGGACAGCCAGGTGTCACGGCTGTCCCCAGTACAGTGCTGTCGTAGATCGCAGCAGTGCACAATGTAAATAAACAGCAATCGACGCTGGGAGATTTATGACAGAGCTAAGCTCCGTCACTTAAGCTTGGATGCGCGCACAACGGCACACACAATCCCCAGCAAGACAACAACAACTACTACAAGGCCATCGTGGTGAATTCAGGCTCTGCGGGTGGCAATGGGCTCTATTCACAAAGCATTACTGCTAGGGTTGCCACCTTTTGCCTGAAAAAATACCGGCTTTAGGGTGTGGCCTGGAGGTGTGGCCTAAAAGTGGGAGGGGTTTGTTACAACCTTTTTTCAAACATAGCACAAGAAAGTTGAATATTTACAGAAATAGAAACAAATGTTAAAGGGATCCTAAAGGCAAGGATCCCTGGGGCTTCTACCAGCCCCCTGCAGCTGTCCTGTGCCCGCCCAGCCACTCACTGATGCTCCGGTTTCCCACCGTGGGTCAGTTTCGTGTTTGCCAATTCAGAGTCGGTGGGCCACTGCGCCTGCACAGCTCTGTCCAAACAGGTCCTTCGCATTCCTGTCTGCTATAGCATCCTGCGCAGGACGCCATTGTGGATGGGAATGTGAAGAAGGATACGCGTGGACAGAGCTGTGCAGGCGCAATGGCCCGCTGACCCTGAGCAGGCAAAAAATGAAACTAACCCTTGGGGGGGGGGGGGGGATGGAGGATAGTTGAGGACCGGCAAAGGCACAGGATGGCTGCAGGGGTTAGGTAGAAATCCCAGATAAATGAAACTTAATTTTTTTTCTTGCCTTTAGGATCCCTTTAAAAAGTTTAAAGAACCCCTGTAAAATAAAGTGGCCATAGGTGGTACTTGCCTCTGGAAGGGAAGGCCTCTGAATCCTAAGGCTTCCTTCTTTCTCCTCAGGCAGCCTGATCCTGCGCTGGGACCTCCGGACAAAAGAAAACAAAAACAATCCACGTTGCCATTGTGCGCAGGAGCATTGGCAGCTTCCCACTTGGGCTCTGGCGAAAATAGCCACGCCTGATCGGGTCTGCTCTACTGCGTGAGCCGAGCGGGAAACTGCTAGTGCGCATGCACACATGCCAACAAGCAGTCAAGAAGGAGATCTTGGAGGGTCCTAGCGCTGGAACGCCCCTGCCGAGGACAGGGGAAGCCCCATTAGGATCCAGAGGCTTCCCTTTACGAGGTAAATACACCAAGGGGCACTTTTTTTCCCCTACAGGCACACTTTAAAAGTGCCCATTAATTATACAATTCCACAGCTGATCAATCATTTCCAATGATAATCGATCGGTTGTGCCCTTTTATCAGCCGAATTACCGGTAGCCAAGTCGATCAGATTAATAGAATCGACCTGTTTTTCGGATTGATCCCAGGGTAATTGGCTAGCAGGAATTTGGCCATTAATGGGCATGACCAATTGTTTCTGACTGATTACTGTGGAAATGATCGATCAGCCACAGAATTGTATCATTAATTGGTACATTTAAGTGTACCTGAAAACTCGGAATAAAAAGATTTTATACTCACCCGGGGCTTCCTTCAGCCCCATGAGCACCGAATCGTCCCTCAACATCCTCCCGAGTGCCTCCGTTTGGCCGCAATCAGCCCTGGTAATCTGGCTCCGTCGCATCAGTCGGCTCTTCTGCGCTCACAACCGAGGGGCTGCACATGCGCAGAAGACCCCGACTGATGCGACTGAGCCAGTTACCTGGGCTGATTGCAGCTGAACAGAGGCACCCAGAAGGACAGCGAGGGACGCATCAGTGCTTATGGGGCTGGAGGAAGCCCCGGGTGAATATAAAATCTTCCTATTCTGAGATCTCAGGTACACTTTAAAAAAGTACCTAAACCGTTTGAACTAAAATGAGACTCTCACCTCCCACCAGCCCCCTGCAGACGGTCCTCAATGGTCCTCTATTACCCCGTTGCGGGTTAGTTTAGTTTTTACCGACTTGGAGTCAGTGGGCCACTATGCCTGCGCAGCCCTGGCCTGCGTATCCTTCGCGTTCTCCTCCGCAATTTAAGGGGAACGCAAAGAAGGATAAGCGTGGCCAGGGCTGCGCAGGCGCAGTGGCCTGCTGATTCTCAGTCAGGAAAAACGAAAATAACCCGCGGTGGGGAACAGAGGATTGTTGAGGACCGGTGTGGGACAGGACGGCTGCAGGGGGCTGGGAGAAGCCCCAGGTAAGTGAATATAAAATTTAATTCAAACGGATTAGTTTCCCCTTTAAAAGTCTGAAAGGGAGGATAGGGGCTGATGGAGGTTTGGGGAGAGAGAGAGAGAAAGTGACTGTGTGTGTCCACCATACCTGCTGGACAGGGTCAGGTCATTTGGATGCTCCTTTCTCCTTGCTGTCACACAGTGACAGCATAATAAGCTGTGACAAGTCGTCTGGACTCCTCTCCACACTTCTGACTGCTGCCTGGGGGGCTGGGGCAGTGTCTCTTGAAGTTTGTCTGGCTGTGTCTCGTTCTCTCTCTTCTCCTGGAGTCCTGGCTCTCCACGAGTTGCCTGGGGGTTGGGCTCAGCAGAAATTTCCAGCCTCTCTGTCGTCCTCTGCTGCTCTGACTGTTGCTCTGTCTCTCGTGGCTCAGGCTCAGCTGGCAAGTGACTCCTCCATACACTCCCCAGTGACTGTGACTCAGCTGAACAATCTAGCTGCTTGTGTGAGGCAAGGAAAGCTGAGACCAGTGGCAAGTCAGGCCATGTGCTGCTCTGCTGGCTGCTGCTCTGAGGCAGCTCTCTCTCACTCACACGCAGTCCTGGCTCCTCCTCCCCCTCCCACAGTCCTCAGCAGCGTGGGGAAAACACAGCCACTCCTGTGATTGGCTGGCAGTACCTGACCAGCCAATCCGAGAGAAGAAAGGAGGGAATTGTGTGAGGGAGATCAGCCTGGGGCTATTTTTTCCGGGAAATGAGGTGCCGGAAATAGAGATGGGAAGTTCGGATCTTTTCAATGATCCGGATGATTCGAATCGGATCATTGAAAAGATCCGGATCTTTGATCCGAATCTCGGATCATTTTACAAGGGAAGCATTGGGGGGGTGAAATGACTAGCAGGGCAGGAGAAGGAGAGGGGGGTGGATACACAGAAAAGGGGAGAAGATGGACAGAGGGCAGGGAGTGGACAGAGAAGGGAGGAGGGAAGCAGAGAGCAGAGATGTTTGCTTGCACACAATACCCACATGCTGCAATCATATGCTTTACATGTATTTCACCTATATGCTCATCTGTGTACTTTGCATGCAAACGTCGCACAGTGAAAGAAAGCATTCCCAGAAGATAAGTGCAGCTGTTTAGGAGGATCGTATTGCGCTGCAATCACAGTGCCTGCAAAGTTACTGAGCTGTGCTGAGCTGAGGCAAAAGTTTCCAATGTGTTCACTGTGCACAACTAGGAACAGACAGTCTATAATGAGCAGCACATTTCAGCCAGTATGTGTGCTCTACACATATCTGGCAGTGGCACCCATGTCCCCTCTCTCTCATCTACCTGTCTCCCTGCAAGGCTGGCTCCCCTCCAACAGAGCGATCCATCTCTGCTCTGCTTCCAGGACCGCCCGCTGAGAGGGGGCGTGTTGCTCCTGGCCCCAGGCTCGGACAGAGCCGCCGAACCACCGATGATCCCATCGGTGGGCCCCGACTGCCCCTCCTCCTGGGGGCCCCAGAGCTAAGAGGGAGGGGGGCACTAGCGTCGTGACGGTTTTTTTGTTTTTTTTTTAATTTATTAAAAACCTCTTTCCCCCCGGGGGGCCCCCTCCTATCCTCCCCCTCCCTCACCTCAGAGGGCCCCCCTCCTATTACGAGCGGCGGTAGAGCGGCGGTTACAGCAAAGTTCCGGCGAGGTAAAGCAGAAGATAGAGGTCCAGCTGCCTCCCGGGCTACGCTGTCTCCTCTATGCCGCTCGCACTGCTTCCTGGTTTAGTGCGCGGCAATTACAAAGGAGACAGCGACTGGGAGGCAGCTGGACCTCTATCTTCTGCTTTACCTCGCCGGAAGTTTGCTGTACCCGCCGCTCTCCCGCCGCTCGTAATAGGAGGTGGGCCCTCCGAGAGTCCGAGGTGAGGGAGGGGGAGGATAGGAGGGGGCCCCACCGGGGAAAAGAGCTGCCCTCCCCGAAGCTTGTAATAGGAGGGGGGACACCCAGGTGAGGGGGAGCAAAGGAGTCGGGGCCCCCACTGGCTACCCACCCGGCTACCTAACTGCCCACCCGGCTATCTAACTGCCTACATTCCCACCCGGCTACCTATCTACCCACCCGGCTACCGATCTGCCTACCCTCCCATCCGGCTGCCTAACTGCCCATCCGGCTACCTATCTACCCACCCGGCTACCTAACTGGCTGCCCACCCGGCTACCTATCTACCCACCCAGCTACCTATCTGCCTACCCTCCCACCTGGCTACCTAACTGCCCACCCGGCTACCTAACTGCCTACCCTCCCACCTGGCTACCCTTCTGCCTACCCTCCCACCCGGCTACCTAACTGCCCACCCGGCTACCTAACTGCCTACCCACCCATCCGGCTACCTATCTACCCACCCAGCTACCTATCTGCCTACCCTCCCACCCGGCTGCCTAACTGCCCATCCGGCTACCTATCTACCCACCCGGCTACCTAACTGGCTGCCCACCCGGCTACCTATCTACCCACCCAGCTACCTATCTGCCTACCCTCCCACCCGGCTACCTAACTGCCCACCCGGCTACCTATCTACCCACCCAGCTACCTATCTGCCTACCCTCCCACCCGGCTACCTATCTGCCCACCCGGCTACCTATTTACCCACCCAGCTACCTATCTGCCTACCCTCCCACCTGGCTACCTAACTGCCCACCCAGCTACCTATCTGCCCACCTGGCTACCTAACTGCCTACCCTCCCACCCGGCTACCTAACTGCCCACCCAGCTACCTATCTGCCTACCCTCCCACCCGGCTACATAACTGCCTACCCGGCTACCTATCTGCCTACCATGCCATGGGCGTCCCTACATAGGGCAAAATGGGGCATGCGCACTCCCCTGGCTAGCTGCTGCCCCCCCCTAGCTACCCGGACGTGGCTGGCCCGCCCGCCCTGGGGTGGCAGCGGAGAGAGATAAGAAGTGGCAGGCACAGCGGCGCTGTCTGCCGCATCACTTAATTCTAAAGGGGGGAGCGAGAGAGGGGGAGCCCCAAGGTGAGGGAAGGGGGAGGGGGAAACGTCCTCCCTTCCCCACCGCTTCTCTTCTCTCTCCGCTGCCACTGAGGACACCTATAGATCTGGCTATTTAAACTGGGGACACCTATAGACCTGTCTATCTATACTGGGGGGCCCTGTCACTACCTAAACTAGTGGCTCCTGTCACTACATACACTGGGGGGGGGGTCCCTGTCACTGCATACACTGGGGGGCTCCTGTCATACCTAAACTGGGGGTACCTGTCACTAACTGAACTGGGGGGGCGCCTGTCAATACCTGAACTGGGGCACCTGTCACTACCTGAACTGGGGGGCCCTGTCACTACCTAAACTGGGGGCTCCTGTCACTACATACACTGGGGGGGGGTCCCTGTCACTGCATACACTGGGGGCTCCTGTCATACCTAAACTGGGGGTACCTGTCACTAACTGAACTGGGGGGGGCGCCTGTCAATACCTGAACTGGGGGCACCTGTCACTACCTGAACTGGGGGGCCCTGTCACTACCTAAACTGGGGGCTCCTGTCACTACATACCCTGGGGGGCACCTGTTACTACCTTAACTGGGGGGCACCTGTCACTACAAACACAGGGTGCTCCTGTCACTACCTAAACTGGGGGGTATCTGTCATTAACTAAACTGGGGGGCTCCTGTCGCTACCTAAACTTGGGGGTCCTGTCACTACCTAAGCTGGGAGGCTCCTGGTGCTACCTAAACTAGGGTGCACCTGTCACTACCTAAACTATCCAGGCCAGCCCAGCATCACCACCAGCCAACCAGCCCAGAATCACTGTCAAAAAGGCCACAGCATCACCACCAACAGTCAGGCCAACATTTACTTCAACCAGCCAAGTACAGCCCAGCATCACCGCCAGGCCGGCCACAGCATCACCGCCAGGCCTTTCAGCCCACACATCATCCCCAATCCAGCCAAAAACAGTATTGCCTGGCACAGCAGCCAGTAGAGGAGAATTCAGAAGCCAGGTGAGAGGTGTATACCATATTAAGTGGGCATTCTGCCTATTTATGTGAAATGCTGTTTATTTATGTGCCTCATGACTGCTGAATTTGTCTTGTTGGGGGCCTCATGGTTACTGAATTTGTCTTGTTGGGGGCCTCATGGTTACTGAATGTCTTGTTGGGGGCCTCATGATTGCTGAATTTGTCTTGTTGGGGGCCTCAAGATTGCTGAATTTGTCTTGTTGGGGGCCTCAAGATTGCTGAATTTGTCTTGTTGGGGGCCTCAAGATTGCTGAATTTGTCTTGTTGGGGGCCTCAAGATTGCTGAATTTGTCTTGTTGGGGGCCTCAAGATTGCTGAATTTGTCTTGTTGGGGGCCTCAAGATTGCTGAATTTGTCTTGTTGGGGGCCTCAAGATTGCTGAATTTGTCTTGTTGGGGGCCTCATGATTGCTGAATTTGTCATGTTGGGGGCCTCATGATTGCTGAATTTGTCTTGACGGGGGACCTCATGATTGCTGAATTTGTCTTGTTGGGGGTCACATGATTGCTAACTGCGAGACTATGGAAAAGGCTGAATCATCATCATATGAGACAATAGCTACTTTTTAGCTTTTTAAAACAGAAAATCAAACTAGGAGGTTCTAAAATAAAAAAAAAAGAATACATTTTTCAGGAGTAGGATGGATGAAATTGTTTATCTTCACAGTTTATTTTCAACTTGGATTTTCCATAATGTTCATGTATGAGTTAAAACGTTTTTATTTAGTTTAAATTGCTGTTGCCACTTTGCAATAGATAAGTGACTTTTGGATTGCATTTTGTGGGGGTATCTGCCGTCAACCTGATTGCATTGTGTGGGGGTATCTGCTGTCAACCTGATTGCATTTTGTGGGGGTATCTGCCACCAACCTGATTGCATTGTGTGGGGGTATCTGCCGTCAACCTGATTGCATTTTGTGGGGGTATCTGCTGCCATTTGACTACTTGATGAATTATGAGGCATGTAACTACTTGAATATTTTATCTACAATGTATCTGGTCAGACCTAATCTCTGTGAATAACGCCGCTACTTATTTTGTGTTTTGTATTTTTTTTTTAAGTCTGCCTATGACTCATCATGACCACGCCGATGTTCCAGTGCGTGGTGACACCCATTTAGTTTCGCATTTAGACATATCCCTATTGGAGACTGTCCTCAGAATTGCTCACAATCTATTCCCTACCATAAAGTCATGCAAAATTTCTAGAGTACATGTGTATGTGAGCCCAAAATGGGGGGGGGGGGAAGGAGGAGAGGGGGGGGGGCCCAGGCTGAAACTTCCTTGGTGGGCCCTTGGTGTCCCAGTCCGACCCTGCCTGGCCCCGCCCCTTTTGCAATCCGAATCACTCATTTTGATGATTCGGATGATTCGACTCACAAAATAGATTCGGATCAAAGATCCGAATCGTTCATGATCCGGACAACACTAGCTGGAAATAATTAAATTCCGGTCCGGCTTTTTAGCTGTTTTTACGGCCGGGCCGACCAGATTCCGGCCGGGTGGCAACCCTAATTACTTAATTCTCTAGTGCTGTAAACAGCTGATCTTACCAAGTTACAATTCACTAAAACTATCTCCGCAGAGAAAAATCACCGTTCCCGACTAGTGAGGTAAATTACCAACTTCTACGGTAATTCCCTCGGGAAATGTAAATTCACAAAGATTTCCGCATGCAATTCACTGGCTAAAAGTGTTTTTTTTTTCTCCAGCAGCTGATAACTGGCTCTCCCCATTCTGTCTCCTGCGGTAGATTTGACAGAAAGCCTTTGGGGAGAGCCAGGCAGCCAATAAGGAGAGCCACACAGCCTGCTTCTCACCGATTTGATGCAATGGGGTATCGGGTGGGTCTTTCACTGTATTAAATCAGGAAGCTGACAATTCTGTGGGCATCCCTTTAAATTTGCATATTTGTATTGTAGCATACAGACAGGGCCGGCCCGCTCATGAGGCGGGGTGAAACTTTAGCCTCAGGCAGCACATTTGTAGGGGCGGCATCCGCCCGTCGGTGGGTGCGGGGAGCCGGCCGCCGAGCTGGAGGGGTAGCGGGCAGGATGGGGGTATTGGGCCTAGCGGCGGGGAGGGGGGGGGGGGGTCGGACCCCCCCTCCCTCGCCTGGGTCCCCCGTCCTCCGCTCCCCTCCAGCCTTAGGCCTCGTTTCCATCTATGCACTTCTGTCCGCTTTTCAGCAACATGTATCAATCTGTAACATTGATGTGCTGATAAAAACCGGACAGAAGCGGATAGAAGCGCACAAAGTGGAAACAAGGCCTTGAATAGATCAGAAGCGCTACTCGTAAGAGGCAGTGGGCGGGGAGGACTCACCTCTTCCTCGATCCACCGTGCGCTCCACTGACGTCACTTCCTGCAATGCCGCCCACTGTATTGTAAGTGGACGGCGTTGCAGCAAGTGACGTCAGTGGAGCGCACGCTGGATCGAGCGAGGAAGAGGTGGGGGGGGGGGGGGGGGCGGGGGCAGCAGCAATAATTTTTTCAAAATTTGCCTCAGGTGGCAAAATGTCTAGAGCCGGCCCTGCAGACAGAAGAGCTCCCCCGGTGGCTGCAGCACATCTAAAGGGATGACAAACTGCACTGGACAGAAAACCTCAAAGTTACACACACAGCTCCCTGCCTGCCAGCTGCCCTGCTAGAAGGCTGGTAAGTGACACTTACTGAGCAGGGCTTAGTAAACTGAGGCGTGTTTGTTCGGTAAATTACTAAACTTCTGCTTCGTGGGGGAAAACTTTAGTGAATTTGGAAAATGTGTAAAACACTGCATAAGGTATTTCACCAGGGGCGTTCCTAGGGTCCTTGGAGATAGGGGGCACTAGGTGGGGGGGACATGCGGCACTTGCGCAGTGGCAAAACGGGCGTCGTCATGCAGTGAGTGGGCGTGGTCATGGGTGGGGCCAAACATACATGACCTTAGCAGCAGTGTAAGCTACAGATAACGGGCCTGCTTATCGAAATACTGGATGGAGCCCTCTGTCCTTTATTTAGATAATTAACCATCAGTATAGGCATAGATGAAAGAGGTCAATCACTGACCAATTTTACCACCCCCGTGCAATAAGTGGGCCAACAGACTTTGAATTTGATGAACAGAGCTAAAATTGACTAACCAAAATTATATGTGTGTACCCAGGGGCGTAACTAGGCCCCACCGGGCCCCCCCCCCCTCCCCTGGGGCCCACTCGTGGCCGTTTTGTGGGAGCTGGAGGGGTGGCAGCATGAGGGGAAAGCCTTGGCCACAGTCGGCGGGGAGAGGGGAAGTTCCCCCCCCCCTCTCCCTCACCTCGGGGCTCTCCCATCTGCGCTCCCCTCCAGCTAGTTAGTGTGTGGGCAGAGGGCAGATACATACCTTCTTCCGTGCGTTCCATCGCAGACTTCTCGCTCTAGCAGCTGATGTCACTTCCGGAAGTGATGTCAGCCGCTAGAGCGAGAAGTCTGTGATGGAATGCATAGAAGAAGGTATGTACTGTATCTGCCCGCCGCTGCCCACACACTAACTAGCTGGAGAGGAGCACAGAGGGGAGAGCCCCAAGGTGAGGGAGAGAGGGGGGGGGCTTGAACTTCCCCTCTCCCCACCGACTGTGGCCAAGGCATTCCCCTCATGCTGCCATCCCTCCAGCTCCCACAAAACAGCCCTGAGCGGGCCCCCCCCCCCGCGGGCGCAGGGGCTGCAGGGCCTATTGTTACGCCACTGTGTGTACCAGGCTTTACAGCTAATATTGTACATACTAAAAGTAGCAGGGATCAGTATACAATACAGCTGGTTTACAATCAGTAAAGGCACAGAGTAACACCTTATACTGTACACACTGGAGGTAGATCAGCACACGGTGCAGCAGAGATCAGCACACAATGCAGTAGAGATCAGCACACTGCAGCTAGCTTGCCAAAAAAATAAAAAAAAGGGAGGGTTGTGCGGCGTGCACCACGCTGAAAAATAGGTGTGGCCATGGACCAGAACGTGGGTGTGGTCACAGGTGGAGACAAAATTACATGAACTTAGCAATGGTGGGACATTAGATTAGGACAGTGGTGGCAAACTTTTTGGAGGCTGAGTGCCCAAACCCCAACCCAAAAGTCACTTATCTATCGCAAAGTGCCAACAGCAATTTAAACACACCACACACACACACACACACACACCTTTGTCTACAAAACTTTGTATGATTAATTATCAGTGGCTGAGCAGATGCAATTATTATAACAATTGTGCAAAGAGCAGAAATGTTTTTCTCTCCTTGCCCTCCCTTGTCAGTCTCTCAGGATGGGGCCCCCTGTGGCTTCTGAGCCCCCCTGCAGCTGCATCCCTTGCAGGGTCTATTGTTACGCCTCTGATGCCCCCTTAATATGGTAGACACCTCTCACCTGGCTTCTAAATTCTCCTCTACTGGCTGCTGTGCCTGGCAATACGGTTTTTTTGGCTGGATTGGGGATGATGTGTGGGCTGAAAGGCCTGGCAGTGAAGCTGTGGCCGGGTTGGCTGGCGGTGATGCTGTGGCCAGGTTGGCTGGCGGTGATGCTGAGCTGTGCTTGGCTGGTTGAAGTAAATGCTGGCCTGACTGGTGGTGATGCTGTGGCCTTTTTGACAGTGATTCTGGGCTGTTTGGCTGGTGGTGATGCTGGGCTGGCTGGCCTGGATAGTTTAGGTAGTACCAGGAGCCCCCCAGCTCAGGTACTGACAGGAGCCCCCCAGTTAGGCAGTGAGTGACAGGGACCCCCAGTTAGGCAGTGAGTGACAGCAGGTGCCTCCCAGGTTACGTATTGAGTGACAGGCACCCCCCGTTATTTAGTAAGTGACAGGCGCCCCCTCACCTTGCAGCCAGTCAGACCTCGATCAGTCGGCAACCCGACCAGTAAGAGCGGGCGACGGCTGCACCACGCTGTATATGTGGAAGTGATGTCACTTCCGCATATCAGCGGTGTCCGCTAGGTCCTAGCACCCGCTCTATCTAGTCGCCCGCTGATCAAGGTCTGATGCTGCTGGCTGTCTGGCAGTGGGGACAGCGGTGGCCGGGAGGGGGCAGCGGGCAACCCTGAAAATACATTGGGGTCACGCCCCCCCCCAAATAGGGCTAGCGACACCCCTGTATTTTACCATCCAAAATGCTTTTACCGAACTGCCTATTGTTAATAGAGCCCAATGTTTCAAGGCAGACTATCCAACGGACACTGCACACTGCTGGGTTCCACAGATGCAGACCAAGGAGGATGCCACTTCTGGAAGTCAAAATTTGCCGGGGGTATGTAGAATTCTAGGCAGCACTGTACATACAAAGCAATGTGTAAACAGCATAAATCATTTGCGTTTAATTTAGTGCAAACTTTTGCAATGTATGCATGCATCCTTGGATTCCTAGATAGATAGGATAGATAGATAGATAGATAGATAGATAGATAGATACAAGTGGTTGCAACACACAGCAGAAAAGCTCACCCACTGCACCAAAACAAAGTGTCCCCCATACAGAGAGTCAAAAATGCTGCTATCTTCACTCTCTTAGGCCCAGTGTACACCAAAAACCTCTAGCAGATCCACAAAACGCTAAAGGTTTTTGAAGCAGATTTTCAGCGCGATTCTAGGTATGTTAGAGAGGTTTTCTAAACATGCCTAGCGGTTTTGAGAGTTTTTTTTGTGTAGCAGATTTCATATATTGTTACAGCTGTTACTGAACAGCTTCTGTAACAAAAACACCTGGAAAACTGCTCTGATCTGGCGGTTTTTTCAGAGCGGTTTGAGCTTTTCCTATACTTTACATTGAGGCAGAAACACATCTGCAAACGGCAAAAATGCTAAAGGAGTCACGTTTGCGGTTTGCTATAAACCTCAAACAACTGGTGTGCACCATCCCATTGAGATACATTAGCCAAGCGTTTTCACAGGTGGCAGCAGTTTTGAAACCGCTACCAAAAACACTTGGTGTGCACTGGACCTCTGGCTTATGAGTAGTAGCTTGCTCCTGCCTGATAAGTACTCAATGCTGCCTGGTAACTGCTCACTGCTGCCTGGTAACTGCTAGTTGAGCACACAGTTCAACAGTCCATGGAAAAGAGACCTTATTATGGGAGTAATTTCCAAGGCCCAAGAAATAGATTGTAGTTAAACTCACCACATCCCTCTATCAGCTACCAACTGGATTCTCTGGTCTGGAGTAAATGCAAACTTGCCTAATTATATGCTTTGACCGTGCTGGAAAGCAGTGTGGTCATGCACTTCACTGGGAAGGATAATTACACAAACATGGGGGTAAACAGCACAAACCAATGCATTAATGCAAACTTATGCAATGGGCTCTATTCACAGTGAGGAGGAGCCTCCATGGATCAGACTATTTTTTCTGACCCCTTTATAAGTAGCCACCCCTTGTCCAGCAAATGTGCAGAGTACAAAACGTTCATACTAACCAATCAGAATTCAGTTTTAATTAGTCAAATCAGTGAATGATTGAATGGACTCTATTCACAATCACATGCAGTAAGGCCTAGTGCACACCAGAGCGTTTCGGCTGCAGTTTGCGATCCGCTTGCGGGAGCGGATCTGCTTGGGTAATGTATTTCAATGGGCTGGTGCACACCAGAGCGGGAGGCGTTTTGCAGAAACGCATACTCCCGGGCTGCTGCAGATTTTGGATTGCGGATGCGTTTCTGCCTCAATGTTAAGTATAGGAGCGGTTTGTCAGGCGTTTTTTGTTACAGTAGCTGTTCAGTAACAGCTTTACTGTAACAATACATGAAATCTACTACACCAAAACCGCTACACAAAACCGCAAAACGCTAGCTGAAACGCTGCAGAAAAATAAGAAAAAGCGTTTCAAAATCTGCTAGCATTTTGCGGATCTGCTAGCGGTTTTTGGTGTGCACTAGGCCTAAGGGCTGGTGCACACAGAGCGGGTTTTCAGGCTTTTTTGCAGCCGCTTGCGGTTGCGGATATGCTTGGTTAATGTATTTCAATGGGGTGGGTCACACCAGAGCGGGAGGCGTTTTGCTGAAACGCATACTCCCGGGGTGAGGCATTTTTTGTATTGGTGAGGGGTTTCTGCCTCCAATGTAAAGTATAGGAAAAACGCAAACTGCTCTGAAAAACGGCAGTTCAGAGCGGGTTTGCAGGCATTTTCGTTACAGAAGCTGTTCAGTAACAGCTTTACTGTAACAATATATGAAATCTACTACACCAAAAACGCTTCCCAAAACCGCAAAATGCTAGCTGAAACGCTACAGAAAAATAAGAAAAAGCGTTTCAAAATCTGCTAGCATTTTGCGGATCTGCTAGCGGTTTTTGGTGTGCACCATGCCTAAGAGATTTTTTTACCGCTATACAGTATTACCGCCAGTGATAATTTCCGCATTTTTTCCACATTCACTAAAATGTTCCGCATGTTTCCCGCATGTGGGAACAATGCGTAAAAAATTTTGGCAAACGTGTAATTACATACTAAACATGCGGAAACCATGCGGAAAAAAAGTGGCATAAAAAACTTTTGAGGCCTAGTGCACACCAAAATCCCCTAGCAGATCCGCAAAACGCTAGCGGTTTCGGAAGCAGTTTTTCTTATTAGCATGAAGCGTTTAAGCTAGCGTTTTGCGGTTTTGTGTAGCGTTTTTTGTGTAGCAGATTTCATATATTGTCACAGTAAAGCTGTTACTGAATACCTACTGTAACAAAAACGCCTGGAAAACCGCTCTGATCTGGCGTTTTACCAAGCGTTTTGCGTTTTTCCTATACTTAACATTTGAGGCAGAAACACTTCCTAAATCCCAAAAATGCTGCAGCCCGGGAGTAAGCGTTTCTGCAAAACGCCTACCGCTCTGGTGTGCACCAGCCCATTGAGATACATTACCCAAGCGTATCCACATCTGCAAGCGACTGTAAAAACGCGACCAAAACCGCTTGGTGTGCACTAGGCCAAAGCCCAGGAAACACAGCACTCAAGGCTCCAGGCTCCATTTAAGTCAGTGGGAAGCAAAATATATCTACATACTACCGTCTTTCCCCTAAAGTAAGACCTACCCCGAAAGTAAGGCCTCCCTTATATTTCAAGCGTGCTTGAAATATAAGACCTACTCCGAAATTAAGCCCTAGCTGGGGGGACGCTTTGTGTATGGGGAGGTGTGTGGTCTCTTACCGCACCTCCCTTGTGGCTGCGTCCCCCTCTGTTCCAAGTAATTCCTCCGGTGGCATAGTAATCAATGTGTGAGGGTGCCCTTTGACCCTAACGCAGTACGCTAGGCCGGCTCTGTGCTGGCGCTCTCGTCCTGTCATGTGCGCCCGGCTGATGCGTCCCAGGCACACATTGATTAATCACTTTTTACGCATGCGGGTAAACAATGCGTAAAATTTTGTGAATGTTAAAATGGTCTTCTTTCAGTCGGGGATTTACCGCAAGTGCATTTCCGCATGCGGAAAATGATTGAGAATAGAGCCCAATGTGTTTTTAACTCATTCGAAAACTGAATGCTTTAAAATGAAATCATCAATTATAAAAGAAAGAGGCAAAGCAAAAAAATATAATAATAATAAAGTGGGCTCTATTTACAGTGATTTTCCATTAATCCACTTGCGGTAAATTCCCGACTGAAATAAAACCATCTTGAGATTTAAGGCTGCGTGCACACTTGTCAGCGCGTAAAAGGGTGAGTTTTCTGTCATTTGCATTTTTGTGTATTTGTGTTTTTGCGTTTTGCATTTTTTCCTGCACATGCGGATTTCTTACGTTTTGCGTGTGTTTTAATGTGTTTGTATTTTGCATGCGTTTTTATCTTGTGTTTTATGCAAATCACTATGCAATCAACAGGAAGTGGAAATACATCAGAAAGCATAGTTTAAAAATAAAAAAAACGCATATAAAAACACATGAAAAATGCATACACATTACATTGCATCACCATTGACTTTCATTATGTGCGTTATTGATGCATTTTTGAGAAATATGCAACAAAACCAGTGTTTTAAAAAAAACGCATGTTATAAAACGCATAAAAAACACATGCATTTTTTAAATGCATTTTTTTTTGTATAAGGCCCATTGACTAACATTATACGCATAAACGCTGCGTTTTCCGCAACGCTAGCGTTTCTGCTAAGTGTGTTCATAGCCTCACAAAGTTTTCTGCATGTTTTTTCCACAAAAGTTCACAAATAATGTAAAAAAAAGGCAGCAAAAGTCGATATTTAAGAAATATTAGCTGCAAAAAATAAAATTCATAATCAAAAAGCGGTATATTATTTCTACCAATTTTATATCACCTACAAGTATGTGGTGATATATTTTGCTAGACGCTAGAGCCTTTGCAGGACTTTAAAACCTTTTTTAGACTTTTTTTTTTTTTTTTTTTTTTTGCACCTTTTTTCCCTGCATGTCTATTGTCTGTTTCTGCATGTTTCAGTACTTTTTTATGCAATGTACCTGCATGCGAGAATTTGGAAAAATGTGGAAATTACCGCTGAAGGCAGTGGCGTAACAATCTGGGCTGCAGCCCCTTCACCCATGGGGGGAAACTGGGGCCCCTCTAGGGCCCCCACTCAGGTCCGTTTTGGTGGTCCGGATGGGTCACAGCATGAGGAGAGAGCATGGGCACACATTGGCAGGGAGGGGGGACAGTGCTCCTCCTCCCTCACCTCGGGCTCTCCCCTCCAGAAGCTATCAGCGGCAGCAGGGGATGGGCAGGAACACATTACCTTCATGCACTCCACCGCAAGAGGTTCCTCTCTCTAAGGGCCTGATCCACAAAGCGGTGATAACTCAGTTATCACGCCTAAAAGACTTTAGGCGTGATAAGCTTTGCACGGCTGAGTTAGCACCGATTTGTGCTCTTTATCGCGTGCAAAGTCCCGCGCGCAAAGTTTTACGCGCGTTTAATGGGCGCATTGTGTGCACTGCACCGTGCGCTGCGCGATTGCGCGCGAGTTTTATTTTATCACGCCTAAACTGAGTTTAGGCGTGATAAGGGGCTTTTCACAGGCGTGCAAACACTTTGCACCGCTTTGTGAATCAGGCCCTAAGTGTCTGATGCTACTTCCTGGTTAAACAGGAATTAGCGTGAGGCACTTAGAGATGGACCTCCGCGGTGAATAGAGGTATGTGTTTCTGCCCACGCCTGCTGCTGCTGATGATTGATGCAGGAGGGGAGCACGCTAAGGAAGAGAACCCGAGGTGAGGGGGGGGGGGGGACTGTCCCCCCTCCTCGCTGATGTGTGGCCAAGCTCTCCCCTGTGACCCCTCCGGACCACCAAAACGGCCCTGAGCGGGCCGGGGCCCATCCAAATTTTTGCAGGGGCTCCGGTGATTTCTAGTTATGCCCCTGGCTGCCGGTAATTTTGCTGTGAAAAAACGTTACCTCATGTATGATTGTGAATAGACCCCAGGGCGTGCTACAGTGGAATGGTTTTTGAGAATAATAAATTGTGGATGTTCTATGCTTTGTTAAGCCTGGTACACGCTTTCAATTAGGATTAGTCAATCACTGACCAATTTTACCACCTCCATGTAGTACGAGAATTTTCTTGCACAATCTGTTCATAGTATTTAATGTCTTTTAACCCTCATACTACATGTAAGTGGTAAATAAAATTGGTCAGTGATGAGCCGATCGTAATTGAAAGTGTGTACCAGACTTAATTCTTGCTACCTCTGCTGCGCTTGAAACAATTTTCTCACATCCTTTCTGGACAGGATGTGATAGAAATCCTCCCTGACAATGACATGGAACAGATTGAAAAAAACTGATTGCTCACATTATACATGAGTTAAATAGTTTATTTCAGTGGGATTGGGTATACATTCTACAGCAGTTGAATGTGCGTTTTGAATGCATTTTGGATGCGTTTTTGATATGTGTTTTTTATGCTAATCACTAGGAAGTCAACAGGAAGTTGAAATACATCATCAAACTTGTTTAAAAAAAAAAAAAAAGCATTAAAAACCCACTAAAATGCAATACCTTTGCGTCACCATAAATATTTATTATGTGCATTTTAGATGCATTTTGGAAAAATATGCTGCGTTTTTTCAAAAAGCACATTGTAGCACACATACATATTCGTTTTTCATGCGCTTCATTGACTTGCATTATGTGCATTAACGCTAGTGTTTTCCACTGTGGGTGGGTAAGAGGGTGCCACTTTGGGTGGGTGGGTGGTTATCAGGGGGCAGAAGAGGGAAAAAAAAGGTCAAGGCAGGCACCAGCCGCAAAAGTGTACTAATGCGGCGGGGAGCAGAGCTGACATCATTCCTTCCTCCCTCCCTCTACATCATGGCCCCCCTCGTGAGTCCCCTATGAAAGGCAGAGAGAGATCGTCCGCAGCGGGTGTTTAGTTTACATACCGTTCCGGCGGTCGACTTCCTACTTCCTGTTTCGCGTCATCAGAAACAGGAAGTAGGAAGCCGGTCACCGAACGGTAATGTAAACTGTGACCCGCTGCGCACGATCTCTACGGGTCATTTCATGGGGACTCACGAGGGGGGCCATGATGGAGAGGGAGGAAGGAGTGATGTCGGCTCTGCTCCCCGCCGCATTAGTACAGAGTAGTTCAGCGGCTGGTGCCTCCGTCTTTTTTTTCCTCTCCTCTGCCTGCCGGGACACAAGGGGGGGTATCCCGGGACAGCGGGACCCCTCCCCCAACCCGTGACCGTCCCGCCGAATCCGGGGCGGTTGGGGACCCTGCACAACGCTAGCATTTCTACCTAGTGTGTTCCTACCCTGAAGGTTGTAAAACAAAAGCAACTCAAGCTGATCATATGCTTAAAGGAAACCAGAGACAATAAAAAATAAAAGTTTTTTACATACCTGGGGTTTCCTCCAGCCCCATGTGCACGGTTCACTCCCATGCCGCCTTCCTCAGCCTTCTGTATCGTCGGTACCGGGTCCCGTAACTTCAGCCAGTCACAGCCAGTCTGCACAAGAAAAGTACGCTCTCAGCGTATCTGTCCATCAGCCGCCAGAGAGATTGGTCCCCCACCGTCCTCCTCTGCCACCTGAATTCTCTGCTATGAGGCCTCACCTGTCCTCCTAAGCCTCGGCGATCCAGTGCTGGAAGCCCCCAAACACCTGCAAGGTACATTTTTACCTACCATGATCCAGCACAGGCGCAGTAGCAGACCCGATCAGGCTCAGCTATTTCTGTCTGAGCTTGATCGGAAAGCCGCGACTGCACCGTCCCTGGAGCAGGGAAGGTAAGTATTGCATAAGCCGCTGCACCATAGCAGACATCCTTATAGGCTGTGGTTTTGGGGTAGCCATCGCTGCATCCCTGAGGGTTAGGAGGATAGGGAATCCATTAGCATCCACAGGCTTCCCCCTGCCAAGGTAAGTATCCCCCGGGGGAAGGGGGTTTCTTACAGATTCTCTAAGGTATGTACCCACCTCTGACGGATGTCGCCCGTCGGAAGTCAGGACTTGATTCCCTTGGGTGACGTCGCTCGGCCAGGCTGCACACATGTATTTCAGCTGTATACCAGGTTACCTATATTGGGGAACCACCTATAGCTGGCTATGTATGCTGGGGGTAACTATACCAGGATACCTATACTGAGGCACCACCTAGAGCCCCATAGTCAAAATTTGCATTAGGCAGCAGAAGGTCTAAAACCAGTCCTGCATATCCTGTGCTAAAAGTCACGCATACGCAGTACAGGGAACTGGCCGACCATCACCTGTGGCATCATCACACGAGTCGGCATAAGGCGCATGCGCGGTACAAGAAAGACTGTACCGCGCGGGAGCCTTATAGCCATGTGTGTGATGATGCCACTGGTGATGGAAGATCAGGTGACCGTAATGTGCATGCGTGACTTTTGCCAAGGTCACTCATCTACTGGAGCTGTCAGTGGGACCACAGTGGAGACCCAGAGGACAATGAGGGACCTCGTGGGCTATGGGGGGCTGGAGGAAGCCCCAAGTGAGTCCCAATTTCATTTTTTAATCACTGTTCACGGTCCCATTCAGTAATTATGTCGCTGTGGTAACCAATTCCTCAGCTTAGTAGGGTCATAGATTGGTTAGGATCTTTTGGTACTATCCTGAAGGTCCATACACACATCCAATTTTTATCTGCAGATGACTGGCCAATTTCACCATCTCCATGTAGTATGAGGGTCAACTGATTTTGAATATTAAAGCTGGGTACACACAAGTTACGTCTTTGAAACGTGAAAGATCAAAAATCAAATCTGCAGATAATCTTTGTAAAAAAAAAGTTCACAATAGACTGCAAAAGATCCAGACGAAAGGTATTTATCTCTCGATCTTTAAGATTCGGTGGATCTGATCTGCAGATGATTGTCCGTTAAACAAGGTGTGTATTAGATCTCCAGATATCATAGGCTATGAACATGGGCATAGGGCCTGCAGTCGCAGGGGTCGCCGTGGCGACTGGGCCCGCCTCCTAAAGAGGCGGGGGAAGGGCCCGGGGGCCTGGACCCCCCAGGTGTTGAAATCCCCGCAGCGCACTGCGGGGACTGGCTCCCGGAGGCAGAGCAGGGCTACGGCAAGATGGCTGCCAAAGCCCTGCACTAAAGACTATTTGGCCCATATGCAATTCACTTTTTCACCTGAGTTTTCTCCTAGGAGATAAGTTTTCATCTTCAATTTAAAATTACTTTTCAGCACTTTTCAACTAAAAAAGTACCAAAAAGCAAGTTAAAAAGTACTACCAAAATTATTTTGAGTATTTTTTTTGCTTTCTGGTGGCTTAAAAGGCATTTTATTGACAAGTTTAAAAATATCACCTAGGAGAAAACTCAGGTGAAAAAGTGAATTGCATATGGCCCTTTGTGTCCCCAGTACAGGGCTTCGAGCACCATCTTCCCGTAGCCCTGCACTCTGCCTGTCAGCGCGGGAGAAACTGGAGGATCGTCACTGGAGGAGCTGCATGAGGGAGGATGGCTGCACGTCGGGGAGCTCACGTCAGAGGCTGGCCAGGTGAGTGAATTTTTTTTATTTGTACAGGTTTATTTTCTGGTGAAAGCTCCCACATTGCGATTATTTTCTGGTGAAAGCTCCCACATAGCGATTATTTTCTGGTGAATGCTCCCACATTGCGATTATTTTCTGGTGAATGCTCCCACATAACGATTATTATCTGGTGAAAGCTCCCACATTGCGATTATTTTCTGGTGAATGCTGCGCACATAGCGATTATTTTCCGGTGAAATCTTCCACATTGCTATTATTTTCTGGTGAAAGCTCCCACATAGCGATTATTTTCTGGTGAAAGCTCCCACATTGCAATTATTTTCTGGTGAATGCTATTACATAACGATTATTTTCTGGTGAAAGCTCCCACATAGCGATTATTATCTGGTGAAAGCTCCCACATTGCAATTATTTTCTGGTGAATGCTCCCACATAACGATTATTTTCTGGTGAAAGCTCCCACATTGCGTTTATTTTCTGGTGAATGCTCCCACATTGCATCTATTTTCTAGTGAATGCCCCATCGCGTTTATTTTCTGGTGAATGCCCTCACATTGTGTTTATTTTCTGGTGAATGCTCCCAAATTGCGTTTATTTTCTGGTGAAAGCTCCCACATTGCGTCTATTTTCTGGTGAATGCTCCCATATTGCGATTATTTTCTGGTGAATGCTCCCACATTGCGTTTATTTTCTGGTGAATGCCCCCACATACCGTTTATTTTCTGGTTAACGCTCCCACATTGCGTTTATTTTCTTGTGAATGCCCTCACATTGCGTTTATTTTCTGGTGAATGCCCCCACATTGCGTTTATTTTCTGGTGAATTCCCCCACATTGCGTTCATTTTCTGGTGAATGCTGCGCACTTAAAGGAATACTTAAGTCTAGAAAAAAAATGACATTTACTCACCTGGGGCATCCCTCAGCCCCCCGAAGCTGGATGGTGCCCTCGCAGCCCCGCTCCGATCGTCCTGTCCCCGCCGGCGGCTACTTCCGTTTCGGCGACAGCCGCCGACAGGCTGGGAACGCGGCTGATTTTCCGCGTTCCCAGCCGCTGCTATCACTCTCTATGCTGCTATAGCGTATATATAGACGCTATAGCAGCATAGAGAGTGATAGCAGCGGCTGGGAACGCGGAAAATCAGCCGCGTTCCCAGCCTGTCGGCGGCTGTCGCCGAACCGGAAGTAGCCGCCGGCGGGGACAGGACGATCGGAGCGGGGCTGCGAGGGCAGCATCCAGCTTCGGGGGGCTGAGGGATGCCCCAGGTGAGTAAATGTCATTTTTTTTTCTAGACTTAAGTATTCCTTTAACGATTATTTTCTGGTGACTGCTCCCCACATTGCGATTATTTTCTGGTGAATGCTCCCACATTGCGATTATTTTCTGGTGAATGCTCCCCGATAACATCCAGATTCCGCATCGGGGCCCAGAGGTTTCTAGCTACGCCACTGGCTATGAAAGTATTTTGCAGGAACTGATCTTTTGCATGTGTACAGCATCTTTAGAACTTTCAGTCTTTCGAACCTCCCTGACAAACCTACGTGATAGATAAATTACTAAGTTTGCAAGATTTTTAACTGATGGATGTACTCAGCTTGAGGCCTGGAACGCACTAGACTAGAGCATGTTTTTGAGCTATTAGGGAGCACTTTAAATCGCTAGAGATTTCCCTAAACACTCTGTCAATGTACTGTAAATGGATGGGACAGATTCAACTACAGCCATTGTGATTTAGGAAATCACAATTGCAGGACATGCAGCAGGGCCGGATTTACCCAGTGGCGTAGCTAAGGAGCTATGGGCCCTGGTGCAAGTTTTACATCGGGCACCCAAGCATTCTATACATAACAATTGATACGGAGCACCAAAATCTGCCAAGGATTTCCACAGTGTCAGAGGTACAAGTAGGGCATGGGAAACAGTGTGTTAATGATTACTACTATTTAAAGAGAAAAATACAGTTTTTATTATAAAAATGTGTTTAATGTTACTGTCCTATCTAAACCACCGCATCCCCGCCGCTCTACGCTGACTAAATCCCCCCTAACTCGCCCTCCCTACCCCCCGCAAAATCCACTACTTTCTTGGTCGGGGATTTTGCTGCCAGCATTAGCTTCCTAGTGAGGCAGTGCTGTGAGCCGCAGCCCTGCCTCACACGCGTTTGTCAGCGGCGCATCACCGCCTCTCCCCCGCCCCTCTCAGTCTTCTTTCACTGAGAGGCCTGCCTCACACGCGTCTGTCAGCTGCGGATCTCCGCCTCTCCCCCACCCCTCTCAACGAAGGAAGACTGTGAGGGGCGGGGGAGAGGTGGAGATCGGCCGCTGATAGACGCGTGTGAGGCAGGGCTGCGGCTCTTAGCCCTGCCTCACACTGAAGCGCTGCCCGGATTGCCCCCCGGGGAGTTTGGGGGGATTTAGTTAGCGTAGAGCGGCGGAGATGCGGCGGTTTAGGTAGGACAGTAACATTAAACACATTTTTATAATAAAAACTGTATTTTCCCGAGACTTCAGAGTCTCTTTAAAGCATCTATAGAAGTGAATATTAACAGCACAGGGGCAAAAGAGAGCTAATATTGTGCTTGAGAGAGGGCCCCTCTGACCCAAGGGCCCCAATGCGGTCGCTACCTTTGCAACCCCTATTGCTATGCCACTGGATATACCATTGAAGTACAGCGGCACAAGCCTACAGGCACCTGATTGGTGGAGAGCCGGTTCCCTCCTCTCTCCGAATAGCTCTCTCTCTCCTCTCCTGCCCCCCCCCCCCCCCCCCCATACAGATGCTGCTTTTACTCCATCACAAATCACCAGCCAGAGTTCATGCTGTGAGTCTGTGACCTGCTGCCTGGCTATGCTGCTTCTGACTGGTTAGTCACAGCCAGGCAGGTAGAATGAAAACAACAGGCAGATCAGGATGAGGATGCTCTGAAGTCTGAACACATTCCAGACATTCTTTCTGGTAACTTTCAACTGTGCTGATTGCTCCCTATCACTGGAGCTGTAACCTCTATCACTTCAGCTCAAGCTTAACTCCTTCATTGCTGGTTAGGATATTTGCCCTGTCACAGCACTAGTTTTTTATGGTATGAGTTTTTCACTCTGCATTATAATGTAGCATTGTTTTCGCGTCCAGTGAAAAATGGCGCCAGGCGCTGCAGCTATAAAAATGGCGCAACATAGAGAACCATTGTAAAATGATATTGTTCGTTTTCTTCTGTAAAAAAAAATGGCGCCGAACCTTAAAAACGGTATTTATCGTTTTAAAAATCGTTTTTTTTTGTCCTGCCTGAGCGTTATTTATCGTTTTAAGCCCTGCTTTGCTGGCGTTTGGAAAATGTCCGCCCTCCGATTTTAACGTTTAATAGCACAGCCCCCTCAAAAGCTAAAAACACCAAGTTTGCAGGGAATATAAAGAAGAACAGTAGGAGCAAGAGGAATTTTTTTTTTCAAAAAGACCTTATACTTTTTGAGAAAATCGATTTTAAAAGTTCAAAGAGAAAACCGATACATTTAAATGCTGGTCAATGACAGATCATGGGAAATATTTCCCAGCAATTAATAGCAAAGCTCCCTTACATCCTAGCAACACCAAATTTGCAGGATATGTTAAAAAAGATAGTGGGAAACAATATTAAAAAAAAAAAAAAAATATTTTGGGGGAATGTTCTGAGTGTGGGAAATATGAAAAAAAAATGGCATGGGGTCCCCCTTCCCGAGCTTCTGTAACCCCTTGTCCCCCATGCAGGCTGGAATAGCCAGAATGCGGAGCCCCGTCCGACTGGGGCTTCGCACCCTGAGCTATACCAGCCCGCATGGTCCATGGTATGAGGGGGCTCCAGGGGAGAGGGGCGGCAAAGCCTTCCCCTCCCCCCCCCCCCCGAGCCCTTGTCCAATCCATGGACAAGGGGCTCTTCCCCACCTCCGGCGCCCCAGGAGGAGGTGGGGGGCGATGACTCCCGGGGGGAGGGGGTTCATGGTGGCATCTGGGAGTCCCTTTTACAAAGTACCCCTTATCCATTTCCACAAATGGTTAAATGAAATAAAAATACAATAAATATCGTTTTAAACAAATATCGGGCAGAAGGGGGCGCCATTATTTAACCGGCGCCATTTTTCACCGGCCCGTTGTTTTGATGCACTTTTTTTTAATGAACAATAGTAGGTGTTCCCTTTTGGGGTCACACACTGATTTTTACTCATTCCATGTAAGCAGTGAGCACTTTTCTAACTCTCATCACCATAAGCAGCACTGACCACATTCCTCATTTTTTTGCTGCTAAATTGTGCATACTATCTACATCAATTGCACACATAGCACCTTATATAACCATAAGCAGGACTTCCTACCTACCTACCCACCCGGCTACCTACCCACCCACCCGGCTTCCTACCTAACCACCCACCCGACTACCTAACCACCCACCCGGCTACCTACCCACCCGGCTACCTACCTACCTACCTACCCACCCGGCTACCTACCCACCCACCCACCAGGCTTCCTACCTACCCACCCGGCTACCTACCCACCCACCAGGCTTCCTACCTACCTACCCACCCGGCTACCTACCCACCCGGCTACCTACCTACCCACCCGGCTACCTACCTAACCACCCACCTGGCTACCTACCGGGCTAGTTACCAACCCACCCACCAGGCTACCTACCCACCCACCCGGCTACCTACCTACCTACCTACCCACCCACCAGGCTACCCACCCACCAGGCTTCCTACCTACCTACCCACCCGGCTACCTACCTAACCACCCACCCGGCTACCTACCGGGCTAGTTACCAACCCACCCACCAGGCTACCTACCCACCCACCCGGCTACCCACCCACCCACCAGGCTACCTACCTACCTACCCACCCGGCTACCTACCTAACCACCCACCCGGCTACCTACCTACCCACCCGGCTACCTACCTAACCACCCACCCGGCTACCTACCGGGCTAGTTACCAACCCACCCACCAGGCTACCTACCTAACCACCCACCCGGCTACCTACCGGGCTAGTTACCAACCCACCCACCAGGCTACCTACCTACCCACCCACCCACCAGGCTACCTACCTACCTACCTAGCGGGCTAGTTACCCACCAGGCTACCAACCCACCCACCAGGCTACCAACCAACCAACCAACCAACCCACCCACCCACTCACCCACCCACCAGGCTACCTATCCACCCAACCACCCATGGGAGCTGCGCGCCGGATGGAGGCTGGGACAGGAGGTCTGCTGCTGCAGGTGAGTAAATGTTTTTGTTTTTTTATTTATATTAGCAGGTGTATGTTCTGGGCAGGTCTGCCACATGATTGCATGTATTTTCTGCGCAAATCTGCCGACATGATTGCATGTATTTTCTGGGCATATCTGCCGACATGGTTGCAGGTATTTTCTGGGCATATCTGCCGACTTGTTTGCATGTATTTTCTGGGCATATCTGCCTACATGATTGCACGTATTTTCTGGGCATATCTGCCGACTTGATTGCACGTATTTTCTGGGCATATCTGCTGACATGATTGCACGTATTTTCTGGGCATATCTGCCGACATGATGTGTATTTTCTTGAGAAAACCTGCACAATTATGTGAATTTTCTGGGGAAAGGGTCACCAAAACTTGGGCCCACTGTCTTTGCGTTGCACTTTTCAAGGGAACCTGAGGTGAGAATAATATTGAGGCTGCCATATTTCTCTCCTTTTAAGCAATACCAGTTGCCTGGCTGCCGTGCTGGTCCTCTGCCTCTTATTCTTTCAACCATAGACCCTGAACAAGCATGCAGCAGGTCAGGGGTCTCTGACAATATTGTCAGAACTGAGAAGATTAGCTGCATGCTTGTTGCTGGTGTAATTCAGTTTATTACTGCAGCCAAATAGATCAGCAGGGCCGCCAGGCAACTAGTATTGTTTAAAAGGAAATAAACCCTCAGCCCGGGTTCGCTTTAAGTTACAGTTAGCTCCGCCCTCATCCGGTCATTGCCACGCCCATTTTTTTTTGCCGCAGGTTCTGTCCGCTATTTTTTGCCGCGGCGCGCGAAGCACGCCCATATTTTCAGGTCGTAGGGGGGCCCACAATTACAATTTTGCACAGGGGCCCACTGCTGGCTGTGTCCGCCACTGAGATAGATAGATTTCCACAGCGGGACAAGAAAGAGAAACAGTGTTGCAATTTCCTTGCATTTCTCTCATTTTCCTCTACAGCAGAGGTTCCCAACCGGTGTGCCGCGACACATTTATGTGTCGCGGAAGCACCAGCTATGTGTCGCCGCTCTCTGCTCCCCCTGCTCGTCTCCAGGGGGGGACTGGCCCGGGAGGACGGGGGGCGGATTCCCCCCGGGCCGCCGCCTCCTCAGGCATCCAGGGCCGGCTGCGCAGCACTATTTATTTGTGCCGTCACAAATAACTTTTGCAGTGCTGTGGCCGATCAATCTAAAGCCCCGCCCCCAGCAGAAGCTCTTCACTCATATCGGGCTGCAGTCCAGGGCATTGGGTGAGAGAACTCCTGCTCCTCTCCGAGCCTGCCCCGAGATTGGTCATTGGCTGGCTGCACTGGCTTGAAGCTTCCAAACTCCACCCCCAGCCCGAAGATGCACTGTGCTGGGGGAATTGCAGGGACCCCAGGAGGAACCACCGCCAAAATCATGGCAAAGCTCGACCCCCAAATTGCCGCGAAGCCCCGCCCCCAAATTGCCGCGAAGCTCCGCCCCCAAACGGGAGCAATTATTTCCTGCAAATGCAGAACTCTAGAATGGTGAGTGAGATATATCAACCTCCTCTACCCTACAAACTGTATTGGGGGTGTCCCTGGCTCCTGTCTCCTTCTCTATCACTAAAACTGTCAGGAGGCTCACTGGCTTACTGTGGGTGGGGGGCTCTTTGGTACTTATGCTCTAAGTCTTTGTTTCTGAGCCCCTCATTGTGCCTGCAGCATCAGCAGATTGTTACTGAGCCCCTCATTGTGCCTGCAGCATCAGCAGATTGTTACTGAGACCCTCATTGTGCCTGCTGCATCAGCAGATTGTTACTGAGCTCCCCACCATTGTGCCTGCAGCATCAGCAGATTGTCACTGAGCCCCTCATTATGCCTGCAGCATCATCAGATTGTTACTGAGCCCCTCATTGTGCCTGCAGCATCCGCAGATGGTTACTGTGCCCCTCATTGTGCCTGCAACATCAGCAGATTGTTACTGAGCCCCTCATTGTGCCTGCAGCATCAGCAGATTGTTACTGAGCCCCTCATTGTGCCTGCAGCATCAGCAGATTGTTACTGAGCCCCTCATTGTGCCTGCAGCATCAGCAGATTGTTACTGAGCCCCTCATTGTGCCTGCAGCATCAGCAGATTGTTACTGAGCCCCTCATTGTGCCTGCAGCATCAGCAGATTGTTACTGTGCTCCCCACCATTGTGCCTGCAGCATCAGCAGATTGTTACTGAGCACCTCATTGTGCCTGCAGCATCAGCAGATTGTTACTGAGCCCCTCATTGTGCCTGCAGCATCCGCAGATGGTTACTGTGCCCCTCATTGTGCCTGCAGCATCAGCATATTGTCACTGAGCCCCTCATTGTGCCTGCAGCATCCGCAGATTGTTACTGAGCCCCTCATTGTGCCTGCAGCATCCGCAGATTGTTACTGAGCCCCTCATTGTGCCTGCAGCATCAGCAGATTGTTACTGAGCCCCTCATTGTGCCTGCAGCATCAGCAGATTGTTACTGAGCCCCTCATTGTGCCTGCAGCATCATCAGATTGTTACTGTGCTCCCCACCATTGTGCCTGCAGCATCAGCAGATTGTTACTGAGCACCTCATTGTGCCTGCAGCATCAGCAGATTGTTACTGAGCACCTCATTGTGCCTGCAGCATCAGCAGATTGTTACTGAGCCCCTCATTGTGCCTGCAGCATCCGCAGATGGTTACTGTGCCCCTCATTGTGTCTGCAGCATCAGTAGATTGTCACTGAGCCTCTTATTGTGCCTGCAGCATCATCAGATTGTTACTGAGCCCCTCATTGTGCCTGCAGCATCAGCAGATTGTTACTGAGACCCTCATTGTGCCTGCAGCATCAGCAGATTGTTACTGAGACCCTCATTGTGCCTGCAGCATCAGCAGATTGTTACTGAGACCCTCATTGTGCCTGCAGCATCAGCAGATTGTTACTGAGCCCCTCATTGTGCCTGCAGCATCAGCAGATTGTCACTGAGCCCCTCATTGTGCCTGCAGCATCAGCAGATTGTCACTGAGCCCCTCATTGTGCCTGCAGCATCAGCAGATTGTTACTGAGACCCTCATTGTGCCTGCAGCATCAGCAGATTGTTACTGAGACCCTCATTGTGCCTGCAGCATCAGCAGATTGTTACTGAGCCCCTCATTGTGCCTGCAGCATCAGCAGATTGTCACTGAGCCCCTCATTGTGCCTGCAGCATCAGCAGATTGTCACTGAGCCCCTCATTGTGCCTGCAGCATCAGCAGATTGTTACTGAGACCCTCATTGTGCCTGCAGCATCAGCAGATTGTTACGGAGCTCCTCATCGTGCCTGCAGCATCAGCAGATTGTTACGGAGCTCCTCATTGTGCCTGCAACATCAGCAGATTGTTACGGAGCCCCTCATTGTGCCTGCAGCATCAGCAGATTGTTACTGAGCCCCTCATTGTGCCTGCAGCATCCGCAGATGGTTACTGTGCCCCTCATTGTGCCTGCAGTATCAGCAGATTGTCACTGAGCCCCTCATTGTGCCTGCAGCATCAGCAGATGGTTACTGAGCCCCTCATTGTGCCTGCAGCATCAGCAGATTGTTACTGAGCTCCTCATTGTGCCTGCAACATCAGCAGATTGTTACTGAGCTCCTCATTGTGCCTGCAGCATCAGCAGATTTTTACGGAGCTCCTCATTGTGCCTGCAACATCAGCAGATTGTTACTGAGCCCCTCATTGTGCCTGCAGCATCAGCAGATTGTTACTGAGCCCCTCATTGTGCCTGCAGCATCAGCAGATTGTTACTGAGCCCCTCATTGTGCCTGCAGCATCCGCAGATGGTTACTGTGCCCCTCATTGTGCCTGCAGTATCAGCAGATTGTCACTGAGCCCCTCATTGTGCCTGCAGCATCAGCAGATTGTTACTGAGCCCCTCATTGTGCCTGCAGCATCAGCAGATTGTTACTGAGCCCCTCATTGTGCCTGCAGCATCAGTAGATTGTTACTGAGCCCCTCATTGTGCCTGCAGCATCAGCAGATTGTTACTGAGCCCCTCTTTTCTATCATACGGGACGTGTCATGTATATCTGAATGTTTGGCATGATGTGACGTGTCACGGATATCTGAATGTTTGTCGTGATGTGTCACGACCTGGAAAAGGTTGGGAACCACTGCTCTACAGCAATGCTGCCACAATTTCTGTCTGAACTGCCAAGTATATGACGTGATTGCGTCTGATATAATACTGACATGCTTAGTATCAGCATACAAAGTGTAACGATCGGTGAAGCACAGAGAGGATCTGATTACCGGTGATCTGCAGTATCACAGGAAATACAGATGTATACCAGATTATACGTGATCTGCAGTATCACCGATAATCCGATATACTAACTAACCTCTGCTCACCTAAGTAGAGTGTAGTGTATTGGTGTAACAGTAACACTAGGAGGCCTAGGCCTCAGTGCAGCAAGGAGAACTGCACGAATTCCTTCCGCAGACCTGAGCTCTCCAAGACGGGAGGAGTCAGACTGACAGTAGGAAGGATAGTCCGAGAGTGACACTCAGGAAGAAGTGTCACTAACAGGATGGGGAACCGCCTCCAATCGTGAGGTCGGTTCTCGAGGTCGGACAAGCCAGGTCGTAACACACGGACAGATAAAGTACAGATACAGCAGGCAAAGTCAGAGTCAAAGTACAGGCAGGGTTCGGCAACGGGGTATCAGATATATCGGGGTACAGAATCAGGAGGCAGAAACAGAGTCTAGGAACGAGCCGGGGTTCGGCAACAGAGTATCAGAAATATCGAGGTACAAGATCAGAGTTCAGGAGGATGGTCGAGCAGGCAATAGGTCATAACAGATAATCACAATCAAACTAGTACTTTAGCTATCAAATAATCTAAGTGTAGGATTACAGCTCCAGCTGGTCCCGGCACACTTGCGGATCTGACTACAGATCTGGGTGCTCCCACATATGTGATCGCAACGCCAGACAGGGAGCAAGTGAACAGCCAGCAGTATATATACCTAACCCTCTTCCCAGCACCTCCCTAAGTGCTGGACCAATGGGAAGTGGAGCTAGAGTCAGCTGACCAGCCTGGTCAGCTGACTCCTTCCTAAGTGTATTAAATCCTGCCTGAGTGCGCGCGCGCGCGTCACTCTGAAACTTGAGGGACTACGAGTCCCAGCCACAGCAGCCCCGCTCTGTGGTGTCTCCGCAGTGGGGGTATGAGCACGCGGCGGTTTCTCCGTGCTCTGCAGACTCTTGCACGGAGACAGCCGCCTCATGCTGAGGGGAGGCGGCTGCCTCTCCGTGTGTGGCGCGTCCGTGCGCGGAAAGAGCCGCCTGCCGCTGGCTCATGGCGGCGGCTCTTCCGCGTTTTCTCACAGTACCCCCCCCCGAGGAGTGGACTCCGGACAGCTCCTTCCAGGTTTTTCTGGATGTAAAGCATGAAACTCCCTCACTAACTTATCCGCATGCATACGGTTCCCAGGTACCCATTGCCTCTCCTCAATGCCATACCCTTTCCAATGTACAAGATATTGTACTGAGTTTTGTACCAAGCGTGAATCTAATATCTTTTCCACTTCATATTCGGGTTGGGCATCTACCAACACGGGAGGAGAAGGAGTGGGACCCACCTGGACTGCTGGTTTAAGCAGGGACACGTGGAACGACCTTACGCCCCGCATGCTGCCAGGAAGATCAATGGTGTAAGTGACGTTATTAATTCTTTTAGTCACGGAAAATGGACCCACAAACCTGGGACCCAGTTTGGCAGATGGCTGCTTCAGGGTCAAGTGACGTGTGGACACCCAGACTAAATCCCCTGGCTGAAACTTCCATTCCACGGACCGTCTCTTATCTGCTTGACCCTTCTGACTCTGGAAAGCCTTCTGCAAATTCCCCTTAACAATTCCCCACTTGTCCCTGAGTGACCTCTGCCACCCCTCTAGTGCTGGAAATGGAGACGAGACAACTGGAAAAGGAGAGAATTTGGGTGACCTTCCTGTCACAATCTGGAATGGAGAAAACCCCGACGAGGAATTCTTCAAATTATTTTGGGCGAATTCCGCGAAAGGCAGGAATTTCACCCAGTCGCTCTGTGCCTCCGCAACGTAACACCTTAGGAATTGCTCTAACGACTGATTGATTCGTTCAGTCTGCCCATTAGTCTGTGGGTGGTAGCCTGACGAAAAGGACAATTTCATGCCCATTTGGTGGCAAAATGCCCTCCAGAATCCAGACACAAATTGGACTCCCCTATCAGACACAATGTCTTCCGGAATGCCATGCAGCCGGAAGATGTGAATGATAAACAATTCGGCCAATTCTTGAGCCGAGGGGAGTCCTTTCAGGGGCACAAAATGGGCCATTTTGCTAAACAGGTCGACTACCACCCAAATAACAGACATGCCTTCAGACCTGGGCAATTCCCCTACGAAATCCATGGACAAGTGGGTCCATGGCTCACTCGGGGTGGGCAAAGGCTGCAACCTTCCTACAGGTGCCAGCCGGGAGGGTTTATTCTTGGCACATACCGCACACTCCCTGACATATTCCTTGCAATCAGTTGCCAACGAAGGCCACCAAGCACACCTGGCAATCAGATCCTGCGTTCTGGCAGCCCCAGGGTGACCAGCATTCTTATGGGCGTGAAAGAGTTGCAGGATTTGTAAACGAAATGGCAATGGAATAAACATTACTCCCTCGGGTTTCCCCTCAGGAACATCCTGCTGGAAGGGACCCAAAATCTCTGTCCAATCCTCCCAAGTATCCGTGGCGGCCAACACCAGTTTCTGCGGGATAATGGACTCAGGAGTGGGTGACTGTGCTGTCTCTGGTTCAAAACACCTGGAGAGGGCATCTGCCTTGATGTTTTTGCTGCCTGGAGTGTACGTGATTATAAACCTGAACCTCGTAAAAAATAGGGACCACCGGGCCTGACGGGGACTTAGCCTCTTAGCCCCCTCGATGTATTCCAAGTTCTTATGGTCGGTGTAAACTGTGATCGTGTGCTCTGCCCCCTCTAACCAGTGGCGCCACTCCTCAAATGCCAATTTAATAGCCAAAAGTTCCCGATTGCCTATATCGTAATTTCTTTCTGCAGGTGAAAACCTGCGGAAGAAATAAGCACACGGATGTAATCTGCCTTGTAACCCAGACCGTTGAGACAGCACCGCCCCCACCCCAACCTCAGAGGCATCTACCTCCACGATAAAGGCAAAGGACGTATCCACATGTCTTAAAATTGGTGCTGAGCAAAATAATTTCTTTAAATGAACAAATGCCGCCACGGCTTCAGGAGACCAGTGGTTGGTATCCGCCCCTTTTTTCGTGAGACTGGTAAGGGGGGCAACTAACGTGGAGTACCCCTTAATGAACCTCCTGTAATAATTCGCGAACCCTAAAAATCTCTGTAGGGCCTTCAACCCAACTGGCTGCGGCCACTCCAACACAGCAGTGACCTTGGCAGGATCCATTGAGAGGCCCGAGGTGGAAATTACATAACCTAGGAACGTGACCGTGGTCACTTCAAAAATGCACTTTTCCACCTTAGCGTAGAGCATATTTTGCCTTAGTTTGTTCAGGACAAATTTCACGTGAACTCTGTGCTCAGAGAGGTTATTGGAGTAGATTAGTATATCATCGAGATATACTAGTACGAATCTACCCAATACCTCTCGGAATACCTCATTGATTAGTTCCTGGAAGACGGCTGGCGCATTGCACAGCCCGAAGGGCATCACTAAATACTCGTAATGCCCATCGGGTGTGTTAAAGGCCGTCTTCCATTCATCGCCCCTTCTTATGCGGATTAGGTTGTACGCCTCCCTCAAATCCAACTTGGAGAAGATCTTTGCAGTAGTGACCTGCGTGAATAGATCGTCTATCAATGGTAACGGATAGCGATTTTTCACCGTGATCTTATTGAGACCCCGGTAATCGATACAGGGTCGAAGACCCTCGTCTTTCTTCTTAACGAAGAAAAAACCGGCCCCAGCGGGAGACCGGGAGGGCCGGATGAACCCCTTGGCCAAGTTGTCACGAATGTATTCCTGCATAGCCATCTTCTCGGGACCGGACAAGTTATACAGATGACCCCTAGGGGGCATACAACCAGCACGGAGATCAATGGGGCAATCGAAAGGGCGATGAGGAGGTAATTGATCAGCCGCCTTGGGGCAAAATACATCAGAAAACTCGGAATAGACCTCGGGGACACCCTCCACGTAAATCTTGGTCTGACCCAATGTCACCTTCCCTAAACACTGTTGGTGACAATGATCGGACCATCTGGTTACCTGACCTGTAGTCCAATCTATTTGTGGAGAGTGGACTTGTAACCATGGCATGCCCAGGATGATAGTGGAGGTTGACATGTGCAACACAAAAAACTGTAGTTGTTCCCCATGTAGTACCCCTATCGTGACCTTCACCTGCGGAGTCTGCAACAGGGGACGATCCCGTTGCAGAGGGGAATCGTCCACTGCCGTGACCTGAATGGGAGGACTTACTGGAGTGAGAGGAATACCCAACTCCTGAGCAAATTCAATGTTCATAAAATTAGCCGCTGAGCCAGAATCAATAAAAGCCTCAGTAGATACAGACTTATTATCCCATGTAATTGTACAGGGGAGAAGTAGCTTCTTCTCTTTTTGGGGTGAGAATGAAGTGCCTAGGGTGTCACCCCCCACTACTCCTAGGCAGACCCGTTTCCCGGCTTATTAGGGCAGTTTCGCACCCTATGCCCTGTTTCTGCACAATACAGGCACAGTTGTTCTGATATTCTCCGCCTTCGCTCCACCTGGGTCAGTTTGGATCGACCAATTTGCATTGGCTCAGGTGGAGGCAAGGCCGGAGGAGTTGAGATAGGAGGAGATGCTGTCACTGAGGACGCAGCATAAGGTGCCGCATACGAAGTCCCCCTGGCACGGTGACTGCCCCTAGTCTGCCTCTGATGGCGTAGTCGACGATCAACTCGGATGGCCGATGCTATGGCCTCATCGACTGTTCTAGGCTCGGGTAAGGTTAACATCAAGTCAGAGACCTCTTCCGACAGCCCAGACAGGAAATAATCCATCAGAGCAAAGTTATCAAATCTGGCGGTCACAGACCATCTGCGGAACTCAGCCGCGTAATCCTCGACTGAGCCTCTGCCTTGCCGCAAAAGTTTGAGCTTGCGTTCAGAGGTAGCCGCAAGGTCGGGGTCGTCATATATTACGGCCATGGCCTTAAAAAATCCCTCTACCGAAGTTAGAGCAGTATCAGTGGGAGGCAGATTGTATGCCCAGGTCTGGGAATCACCGGTTAACAATGTTTTAATAAATATGACCCGTTGGGTCTCAGTCCCCGAGGATCGGGGTCTCAGCTCGAAGTATGACAACACTCTACTCCTAAAATTCCGGAAGTCAGACTTGTGGCCGGAAAATTTATCAGGTGTAACGATCGGTGGGCGCAGAGAGTATCTGATTACCGGTGATCTGCAGTATCACCGGAAATACAGATATATACCAGATTATAAGTGATCTGCAGTCTCACCGATAATCCGATATACAAACTAACCTCTGTTCACCTGAGTAGAGTGTAGTGTTTGGTGTAACAGTAACACTTAGAGGACAAGGCCTCAATGCAGCAAGGAGTACTGCACAGATTCCTTCCGCAGACCTGAGCTCTCCAAGACGGGAGGAGTCAGACTGACAGTAGGAAGGTATATCTGAAAGTGACCCTCAGGAGGAAGGATCGCTAACAGAGCGAGGAACCGCCTCTAACGGTAAGGTCGGTTCTCGAGGTCGGACAAGCCAGGTCGTACACACACGGACAGATAAAGTACAAGATCAGGAGGCAAAGGCGGAGTCAAAGTACAGGCAGGGTTCAGCAACGAGGTATCAGATATATCGGGGTACAAAATCAGGAGGCAGAAACAGAGTCAAGGAACGAGCCGGGGTTCGGCAACAGAGTATCAGAAATATCGAGGTACAAGATCAGAGTTCAGGAGGATAATCAAAGCAGGCAAAAGTCATAACATATAATCACAATCAAACTAGTACTTTAGCTATCAACAGAATCTAGCTAAGTGTAGGATTACAGCTCCAGCTGGTCCCGGCACACTTAAGGATCTGACTACAGGTCTGAGTGCTCCCACATATGTGATCGCACGCCAGACAAAGAGCAAGTGAACAACCAGCAGTATATATACTCTAGGACCTTTCCAGGACCTCCCCAATTGCTGGTCCAATGAGAGCAGTGGAATTTGTCAGCTGACCCAGCTGGTCAGCCGACACCCTTCTAACTGCTATTTAAACTCTGCCTCTGTGCTCGCGCGCGTGTAAGTCTGAATCCTGGTGGACTATCAGTCCCAGCCACACCAGTACTGTCATGCAATGTATCTAGTGCGGGGGCCGCCTCTGATGCGTATTCCGCCGTTACCAATGCGGATTCCGCCGCACTGCCCATGCGGCATGCGGCGTTTTTTCCGCGTTGTGACGCCATGCTGGACGCGGAAACAGCCGCCTCACCTCGAGAGACGGCGGCTTTTCCGCGTTTCCTCACAGTACCCCCCTCCCGAGGAGTGGACTCCGGACAACTCCTACCAGGTTTCTCGGGATGTAAGGCGTGAAATTCCCTCCTTAATTCGTCCGCATGCATGCGACTCCCCGGTACCCATTGTCTCTCCTCAATGCCGTACCCTTTCCAATGTACGAGATATTGTACCGAGTTTTGTACAACACGTGAATCTAAAATCTTTTCTACCTCGTACTCAGGTTGGTCATCCACCAACACAGGAGGAGGAGGAGTGGGACCCACATGGACTGCTGGCTTAAGCAGGGATACGTGGAAGGACCTTACCCCACGCATGCTAGCGGGAAGATCAACAGCGTAAGTGACGTTGTTGATCCTTCTGGCTATCGGGAAAGGCCCGACAAACCTGGGACCCAACTTGTCTGAGGGCTGTTTCAGGGCCAAGTGACGTGTGGATACCCAAACCAAGTCTCCTGGTTGGAATCTCCACTCCAAAGACCGTTTCTTGTCAGCTTGACCCTTCTGACTCAGAAACGCCTTTTCCAAACTGTCTCTCACCGTCCGCCAAATGTCTTTAAAAGACCTTTGCCAAGCCTCCACAGCTGGAAACGGAGTGGAGGCCACTGGTAACGGTGAAAATTTGGGCAATCTTCCAGACACAACCTGGAACGGAGAAAATCCAGTGGAAGAACTTTTCAAATTGTTTTGTGCAAATTCTGCAAAGGGCAGAAATTTGACCCAGTCATTCTGCGCCTCTGCAACGTAGCATCTCAAAAATTGCTCTAACGACTGGTTGACCCTCTCCGTCTGACCGTTGGTCTGTGGGTGGTAGCCCGATGAAAACAACAGCTTCATGCCCATTTGATGACAGAATGCCCTCCAGAATTTAGATACGAATTGGACTCCCCGATCGGACACTATGTTTTCCGGAATGCCGTGTAACCGGAACACGTGTTTGATAAACAAGTCGGCCAATTCCTGGGCCGAGGGGAGTCCTTTCAAGGGCACAAAATGGGCCATCTTGCTGAAGCGGTCGACTACCACCCAAATGACCGACATGCCCTCTGATCTGGGAAGCTCACCCACAAAATCCATGGACAAGTGGGTCCATGGTTCATTCGGGGTGGGTAAAGGCTGCAACCTCCCTACAGGTGCCAGCCGGGAGGGTTTGCTTTTAGCACATACCGCACAATCCTTAACAAATTCTTTGCAGTCGGCTGCCAGAGACGGCCACCAAGCGCACCTGGCCACAAGATCCTGCGTTCTAGATGCCCCAGGATGTCCCGCATTCTTGTGTGAATGGAATATCTGTAGCACCCGGAGACGGAATGGCAGAGGCACAAATAAAACCCCCTCAGGCTTCCCCTCAGGGACATCCTGCTGAAAAGGACTCAAGATCTCTGTCCAGTCTTCCCAAGTCTCTGTTACGGCCAGCACCAAATTTTGTGGGACAATGGTCTCTGGGGCAGAAGGCTGTGCTGTCTCCAACCCAAAGCATCTGGACAGGGCATCTGCCTTAATGTTCTTGCTACCCGGGGTATACGTAATTATGAACCTGAACCTCGAAAAAAACAAAGACCATCGAGCCTGACGGGGACTTAATCTCTTAGCCCCCTCGATGTATTCTAGATTCTTGTGATCCGTGTATACAGTAATTGTATGTTCTGCTCCTTCCAGCCAGTGACGCCACTCCTCAAAGGCAAGTTTAATGGCTAAGAGCTCTCTGTTGCCTATATCGTAGTTTCTCTCTGCCGGAGAGAACCTACGAGAGAAATACGCACAAGGGTGTAGCCTTCCCTGCAAGCCTGACCGCTGAGACAGCACAGCCCCTACCCCAACCCTTCGAGGCGTCTACCTCAACAATAAAAGGATAAGAGGTGTCTACATGTCTCAGGATGGGTGCGGAACAAAACAAATCTTTTAAAGTGGAGAAAGCACTTAATGCATCAGGAGACCAGTGGGTGGTATCTGCCCCTTTTTTCGTAAGACAGGTGAGGGGTGCGATAACCGTGGAATACCCCTTTATGAACCTTCTATAATAATTCGCAAAGCCTAAAAACCGCTGTAAAGACTTCAACCCAACCGGCTGAGGCCATTCCAAAACAGCGGAGACTTTGGCGGGGTCCATAGACAGGCCCGTGGTGGAAATTATGTACCCCAGAAAGTGTCACGACTCCTGCTAGCAGGGTATTTGCTGATCACATTTAGTAGCGTATACAAAAGGTCAGGACACAGATATGCAATGAATTAGTGTTTAATATGAACAGTGCTATATACATATATACAAATATAACAATCGCAGTACATAATCATCAAGCAGAATCGACATCAAACACAGTCCAGGGTCAATACACGCTAGAATCAGAAACCCCAATGGTTTACACACACACATACACAGAGCTGCAACTAAGCTAGCCTATGTATGTATAAACAGGAATACCTACTACACCCTAGCTGATCTGGGACACAGAGGAGCAATAGAGCAGGGCAGAACAGGTTGCAAGCAGAAAGGCTCACACAGGCAGACAGACAGAATCACAGAGCAAGGCAAGATAGGTTGTAAGCCAAAGGCTTACACAGGCAGTCAGACAAAGGGAAAATGCAGAGCAAGAAAGTGGACCAACAAGCAGTAGTCACACTGACACGAGGATCTGCCAAGTGTGAAGGGAGTGGCCAGCTTAAATAGGAGCTGGCAGCCTGCCCGGACACCTGTGGAATAGACATGTGTAATCCATGATACTCCATCTAGTGGTGAGCCTGTTAACTGCAGGCAACCATGAAAAGCAAACAGAGCCACCTACTGGTGACTTGTGATGGCACCAGCAGGTGAAGCAGGAAGCAACAGTGTTTCTGACATTACCCCCACTTTCAAGAGCAGCCTCCGGATGCTCCAAAATGTTACCTGCCCCCCCAGATAGAATCCGGAGGGAAGCAAGCCAATCCAAGGATCACTCTGAATAAAACAAGGAATTCCACCACCAGGGTCCCCTAAGCCACTTCGATAACCAACCGTCTCAGCTGCCAACCAGAGCCCCAGGACACCGGAATTAATGACTGCACATTTGAGCACTGGACCGAAAACCCACAAACTGCAAGTGATGCCTTGACCCAGACAGCATTCGCCAACAGGTATCGATGCAGGTTCCTCAAAGACACTGGCAACCCCATCGGGGTGCTTTCCAGAATCTCCGAGTAAGGTGAATTCCTCCGAAAGAGAGAGAAACCTTGAACAGGCTTGCCCCAGTTCCGAAAGAATACCAAGACTGCGGGAACCATAATAGCAAATGTTCTGTAACACAGGGACATGACTAAGCAACAGAGCGCTCGTGCAGATCAAAAACATCCAGACAGAGTTAGGTGGCTCCGGCAGCTTGCTGATAGTGCCGGTAACAAACATGGCTCTGTTCCAAAAACAAGAAACGAGGACCCCTATAAGCAAAACCCCAGTATACCCAAAGCAATCTTCAGACAGCTGAATCCTGTAGGCAACACATGGGAAAAAAGGCTGACTGGAAGCAACAACCTGCTGAACAAAAATGAACAATTTTTCTGGATGTTTGGCAAGGAAACACATAGTCTCTGTATACATAGCAATAATGTAAGAATTATCTGGGTACATGAAAAAATTGAACAGTATCACCTGATAAATGGCAGGAATACACAATATCTTTGAATGCACAGAAAAGATGTCCACAATTTCTGGGTACCTAGACAAAATGCAAAAAGTCTCTGGGGGTAACACTGGCGTGCACCCAATCTCTAAGGACATAACAAGTATGCACACAGTTTCTGAGGGCATAACAGATGTGCATAAAGTCTCTGGGGGTACAACAGGTATGCACAAAGTCTCTGGGGGTACCACAGGTATGCACAAAGTCTCTGGGGGTACCACAGGTATGCACAAAGTCTCTGGGGGTATAGCAGAAGTGCACACAGTACCCAAAAGTATAGCTAACAAAGTTTCCAATGGCAGTTGTGCAGAAGCTGCTGGCAAAATTTGTGATGACTGATCAAGAACAGTTTGCAGTGAGGAGATTGAACCAGCAGACAAGTTTTGCAATAACTGATCTGGAACTACTGACAAGGCTTGTGGTGATTGCGCAAGGACATTTGGTAAAGTCTGTAATGAAGGCTCTGGCACAGCTAGCAAGGCTTGTAATGACTGTACAGGAACAGCAGGAAGAATTTGAGATGGTTGAGCCAGAACTATTGGCAGGAGCTGAAGTAGTTGTGCCAAAACAAACATCTCTCTGAAAGACTGAGACCATACACCATCAACTATAGGTGGACTTGAAACACAACCTGTTGCACACTCACTGGTTGCAAACTGGACAGAAGTACAATGTATATCATGTTGACTGACTGGAAACTGAATCAAAGCACGATTTATTGTGTACAAACTGATTGCAAGCTGGAATGTAGAACAGTTTATTACATGTTGGTTAACTTCAGGCTGAACTGTTGCACAACTTACAAAGCACAATTCGGCTGCAGATTGGTTTGAATTGTATGACATTGTATGTGAAGTGGTTTCAAAGTGCTCATCTTTGTCAACGTCAGTATACTGATTGATTGAAGACTGAATTGGTGTACAATTTTTAGCATTCAAACTGGTTGCAGACTGATCTGAATTACATAACATTGCATGTGAACAGGTTCCAGAGTGATTTTCTTTGAAAACATTAATATGATGATTAGCTGCAGACTGAACAGAAACACAATTTTTAGAACACAAATTGGTTGCAAGTTGGTTTGAATTGTTTGACATTGCATGAGAACTGGTTTCAAAGCGATCATCTTTGTGAACGTCTGTATGCGGATCGATTGCAGACTGAATTGGTGTACAATTTTTTGCATAGAGACTGGTTGCAGACTGATTTGAATTACATAACATTGCGTGTGAACTGGTTCCAGAGTTATCATCTTTATAAACAATATGCTGATTAGTTGCAGACTGAACAGAAACTCCATTTTTGTTACACAGATTGGTTGCAGATAGATTGGAATTGCATGATATTGTATGTGAACTGATTTCAGAGCGATTATCTTTGGAAACATTTATATGTTGATTAGTTGCAGACTGAGCAGAAACACAATTTTTGATACACAGATTGGTTGCAGATTGATTTGAATTGCATGATATTGTATGTGAACTGATTTCAGAGCGATTATCTTTGGAAACATTTATATGTTGATTAGTTGCAGACTGAGCAGAAACACAATTTTTGATACACAGATTGGTTGCAGATTGATTTGAATTGCATGATATTGTATGTGAACTGATTTCAGAGCGATTATCTTTGGAAACATTTATATGTTGATTAGTTGCAGACTGAGCAGAAACACAATTTTTGATACACAGATTGGTTGCAGATTGATTTGAATTGCATGATATTGCATATGAACTGGTTTCAGAGCAATTATTTTTGAAAACATTTGTATGCTGATTGGTTTCGAACAGAGTTGAGGCAGAATTCACAACATGTTGACTGGATTTAAACTGGACTGGTGCAAAGTCTATAGCATGCTGGTTAATGACGGATTGATTCAGATTGCATGGAATTGCATGTGGACTGGTTGCAGAGTGATTATCTGTGGAAACATTTGTATGCTGAGCAGTTTCAAACATAATTGAAGCAGAAGAAACAACATGCTGAATGGACTCAAACTGGACTGGTGCAAAGTCTATGGCATGCTGGTTGGTTACAGATTGATTCAGATTGCATGGAATTGCATGTGAACTGGTTGCAGAGGGATTGTCTGTGGAAACATTTGTATGCTGAGCAATTTCAAACAGAATTGAAGCAGAGTTTACAACATGCTGACTGGTTGCAGATTGATCTAGATTGCATGAAACTGCATGTGAGTTCTTGGCAGACAGATTATTACCATTATTTGTAAGCAGATTGGTTGCAGATTGATCAGAGTTGCATGAAATTGCATGTGTATTGGTCACAGGCTGAACATTACCATAGTCCCCTGCATATTGATTAACTGAATTGTTACACATAGTTTCCTGCATGTTGGTTAGCTGAATTGTTACACAGTCTGTAGCATGCTGGTCATTTGCAGGTTGAACAAGACAAGATTGCAATTTTTCACATGTAAATTGTCTGCAGGCTGAAGTATTACCCCATCTTTAGCAGGCTGGTTGGTCACAGATTGGATCAAAGAACAGGCAGCAGCTGAAGAAGAAATTGCTGGAACAACCACAGTCGACGTTGGAAGTACAGTATGGACAGGCGACAAATGCTGTATAGAAGCGGTAGGAAAGAACCTCTTCTTTTTAGACTTTGCGCTGCAAGAGGATTTTGAAACTGGAACAGCTACATTTACTGGCTTAGAAACTAATGGACATACTGCTGCTGAGGACAAGGAGTGAGAAACAGAAGAGGAAGATTGAGAGTCCTGTAGAGCAGGACGCAAGAGAGAACAAATCTTATACCAAGCTGTCAGCAAAGGAGAAACTTCTTCATACACACAAACTCCTATATCGACAAGGTATTGTACATCATCCACACATTCTTGTACTAACTCTCTGGATTCATCACAATAATGCTCAAAGAATTCACCTTGATCATCCTTCAGCAAACGCAGCAAGCAAACTATGTCATCCTGATCAAAAGGAGGTGCATAATTTTGGATAATGGGACCAGAGAAAAACAACTCAGTCCATATCTCCAATAATGGTAGAACCTCCTCCATACAAAACATTCCTTGCTTAACAAAACTTTGCACACAATTATATAGCTCAAGCAATCGGTCTTTAGGGTATTCAGAAAACGTTTTCTGACAAATAGTCTTGTGCGCCTTAGCCAGGCGCACCAATGAATCCACCTGATTGGGATTAATTTTCTGGGCAAAGATTTCATCTTTAAGTTCTATATCATCCTGATCAAAGGGTGATGCATAGTCATCAGGAATAGGTTCAGAAAACAACAAATCACTCCATATCTCAAACAACGGTCGGACCTCCTCCATGCAAAACACTCCTTGCTCAACATGACTATGCATAAGAATAAAAAGCTCATGCAATTGGTCTTTAGAATGTCCAGAGAATACTTTCCGACAACAAGCCTTGCGGTTCTTAGCCAGGCGCACATATAAATACGCCTGAGTAGGATCCATTCTCTGGAGTCAGCACACAGGATACTGTCAGAACCCTTTGTATAGCCACAGTGATCAATGTTTGGGCAGATCCTACTGTCACGACTCCTGCTAGCAGGGTATTTGCTGATCACATTTAGTAGCGTATACAAAAGGTCAGGACACAGATATGCAATGAATTAGTGTTTAACCTCCTTGCCGGTTATCCCGAGCTCAGCTCGGGGTAACCTGCGCAGGAGGATATCTCAGGCCCCGCTGGGCCGATTTGCATAATTTTTTTTTTGTTACAAGCAGCTAGCACTTTGCTAGCTGCTTGTAACTTCCGATCGCCGCCGCTCGCCGCCGATCCGCCGCAATCCGCCGCGCCGAGTCGCTCCCCCCCGCCCCAGAGCCCTGCGCTGCCTGGCCAATCAGTGCCAGGCAGCGTTGAGGGGCGGATCGGGATTCCCTATGACGTCCCGACGTCCATGACGTCGGTGACGTCATCCCGCCCCGTCGCCATGGCGACCGGGGAAGCCCTGCAGGAAATCCCGTTCTCAACGGGATTCCCTGCATACTCTGATCGCCGAAGGCGATCGGAGTGGGTGGGGGGATGCCGCCGCTTAGCGGCTATCATGTAGCGAGCCCTTGGCTCGCTACATGATTTAAAAAAAAAAAAAATTAAAAAAATGTGCGCCGCTGCCTCCTTGCCGGATTTTTTAGACCGGCAAGGAGGTTAATATGAACAGTGCTATATACATATATACAAATATAACAATCGCAGTACATAATCATCAAGCAGAAGCGACATCAAACACAGTCCAGGGTCAATACACGCTAGAATCAGAAACCCCAATGGTTTACACACACACATACACAGAGCTGCAACTAAGCTAGCCTATGTATGTATAAACAGGAATACCTACTACACCCTAGCTGATCTGGGACACAGAGGAGCAATAGAGCAGGGCAGAACAGGTTGCAAGCAGAAAGGCTCACACAGGCAGACAGACAGAATCACAGAGCAAGGCAAGATAGGTTGTAAGCCAAAGGCTTACACAGGCAGTCAGACAAAGGGAAAATGCAGAGCAAGAAAGTGGACCAACAAGCAGTAGTCACACTGACACGAGGATCTGCCAAGTGTGAAGGGAGTGGCCAGCTTAAATAGGAGCTGGCAGCCTGCCCGGACACCTGTGGAATAGACATGTGTAATCCATGATACTCCATCTAGTGGTGAGCCTGTTAACTGCAGGCAACCATGAAAAGCAAACAGAGCCACCTACTGGTGACTTGTGATGGCACCAGCAGGTGAAGCAGGAAGCAACAGTGTTTCTGACAGAAAGGCGACAGATGTGACTTCAAAAATACACTTCTCAATCTTAGCATAAAGTGAGTTTTGTCTTAATTTGTTGAGTACAAATTTCACATGTATTCTGTGCTCAGAGAGGTTGTTGGAGAAAACAAGTATATCGTCTAGATAGACCAGCACAAATCTCCCCAACACCTCTCTGAAGACCTCGTTGATGAGTTCCTGGAAAACGGCCGGGGCATTACATAACCCAAAGGGCATCACCAGATACTCGTAATGCCCGTCTGGCGTGTTAAAGGCCGTTTTCCACTCATCGCCCTTTCTAATGCGCACCAGGTTGTACGCGCCCCGTAAATCCAGCTTTGAGAAGATCTTAGCATCGGTGACCTGCGTAAATAAATCGTCTATCAGGGGTAACGGATAGCGATTCTTTACCGTGATCTTATTTAGTCCCCGGTAATCAATACAGGGCCGCAGGCCCCCGTCTTTCTTTTTAACGAAAAAGAAACCTGCTCCAGCAGGCGATCGGGACGGCCGGATGAAGCCTTTGGCTAAATTGTCACGGATATATTCCTTCATAGCCAATTTCTCTGGCCCAGATAAATTGTACAAATGACCCCGAGGGGGCATACAACCTGAACGTATATCAATGGGGCAATCGAAAGAGCGATGTGGGGGTAACTTGTCTGCAGCCTTGGGACAGAATACATCAGAATATTCCACATATTGCTCAGGTACCCCCTGAACATGAACCCTGGTTTGGCCCAATGTCACCTTCCCTAAACATCGCTGAAAGCAGTGTGCTGACCAAGAAATTAGTTGGCCGGTGGCCCAATCAATGTGTGGAGAATGAAGGTGCAACCATGGCATGCCGAGTATAATAGTGGAGGTTGTCATATGCAACACAAAGAACTGTAACTTTTCCCAGTGCAGTACCCCTATGGTGACCCCCACCTCTGGTGTCTGAGACAGTGGGTGATTCCCTTGCAGAGGAGAGTCATCCACTGCCGTAACCTGGACGGGTGGTTGTACTGGTGTGAGCGGAATACACAATCTGGAACAGCTACATTTACTGGCTTAGAAACTAATGGACATACTGCTGCTGAGGACAAGGAGTGAGAAACAGAAGAGGAAGATTGAGAGTCCTGTAGAGCAGGACGCAAGAGAGAACAAATCTTATACCAAGCTGTCAGCAAAGGAGAAACTTCTTCATACACACAAACTCCTATATCGACAAGGTATTGTACATCATCCACACATTCTTGTACTAACTCTCTGGATTCATCACAATAATGCTCAAAGAATTCACCTTGATCATCCTTCAGCAAACGCAGCAAGCAAACTATGTCATCCTGATCAAAAGGAGGTGCATAATTTTGGATAATGGGACCAGAGAAAAACAACTCAGTCCATATCTCCAATAATGGTAGAACCTCCTCCATACAAAACATTCCTTGCTTAACAAAACTTTGCACACAATTATATAGCTCAAGCAATCGGTCTTTAGGGTATTCAGAAAACGTTTTCTGACAAATAGTCTTGTGCGCCTTAGCCAGGCGCACCAATGAATCCACCTGATTGGGATTAATTTTCTGGGCAAAGATTTCATCTTTAAGTTCTATATCATCCTGATCAAAGGGTGATGCATAGTCATCAGGAATAGGTTCAGAAAACAACAAATCACTCCATATCTCAAACAACGGTCGGACCTCCTCCATGCAAAACACTCCTTGCTCAACATGACTATGCATAAGAATAAAAAGCTCATGCAATTGGTCTTTAGAATGTCCAGAGAATACTTTCCGACAACAAGCCTTGCGGTTCTTAGCCAGGCGCACATATAAATACGCCTGAGTAGGATCCATTCTCTGGAGTCAGCACACAGGATACTGTCAGAACCCTTTGTATAGCCACAGTGATCAATGTTTGGGCAGATCCTACTGTCACGACTCCTGCTAGCAGGGTATTTGCTGATCACATTTAGTAGCGTATACAAAAGGTCAGGACACAGATATGCAATGAATTAGTGTTTAATATGAACAGTGCTATATACATATATACAAATATAACAATCGCAGTACATAATCATCAAGCAGAAGCGACATCAAACACAGTCCAGGGTCAATACACGCTAGAATCAGAAACCCCAATGGTTTACACACACACATACACAGAGCTGCAACTAAGCTAGCCTATGTATGTATAAACAGGAATACCTACTACACCCTAGCTGATCTGGGACACAGAGGAGCAATAGAGCAGGGCAGAACAGGTTGCAAGCAGAAAGGCTCACACAGGCAGACAGACAGAATCACAGAGCAAGGCAAGATAGGTTGTAAGCCAAAGGCTTACACAGGCAGTCAGACAAAGGGAAAATGCAGAGCAAGAAAGTGGACCAACAAGCAGTAGTCACACTGACACGAGGATCTGCCAAGTGTGAAGGGAGTGGCCAGCTTAAATAGGAGCTGGCAGCCTGCCCGGACACCTGTGGAATAGACATGTGTAATCCATGATACTCCATCTAGTGGTGAGCCTGTTAACTGCAGGCAACCATGAAAAGCAAACAGAGCCACCTACTGGTGACTTGTGATGGCACCAGCAGGTGAAGCAGGAAGCAACAGTGTTTCTGACAGAAAGGCGACAGATGTGACTTCAAAAATACACTTCTCAATCTTAGCATAAAGTGAGTTTTGTCTTAATTTGTTGAGTACAAATTTCACATGTATTCTGTGCTCAGAGAGGTTGTTGGAGAAAACAAGTATATCGTCTAGATAGACCAGCACAAATCTCCCCAACACCTCTCTGAAGACCTCGTTGATGAGTTCCTGGAAAACGGCCGGGGCATTACATAACCCAAAGGGCATCACCAGATACTCGTAATGCCCGTCTGGCGTGTTAAAGGCCGTTTTCCACTCATCGCCCTTTCTAATGCGCACCAGGTTGTACGCGCCCCGTAAATCCAGCTTTGAGAAGATCTTAGCATCGGTGACCTGCGTAAATAAATCGTCTATCAGGGGTAACGGATAGCGATTCTTTACCGTGATCTTATTTAGTCCCCGGTAATCAATACAGGGCCGCAGGCCCCCGTCTTTCTTTTTAACGAAAAAGAAACCTGCTCCAGCAGGCGATCGGGACGGCCGGATGAAGCCTTTGGCTAAATTGTCACGGATATATTCCTTCATAGCCAATTTCTCTGGCCCAGATAAATTGTACAAATGACCCCGAGGGGGCATACAACCTGAACGTATATCAATGGGGCAATCGAAAGAGCGATGTGGGGGTAACTTGTCTGCAGCCTTGGGACAGAATACATCAGAATATTCCACATATTGCTCAGGTACCCCCTGAACATGAACCCTGGTTTGGCCCAATGTCACCTTCCCTAAACATCGCTGAAAGCAGTGTGCTGACCAAGAAATTAGTTGGCCGGTGGCCCAATCAATGTGTGGAGAATGAAGGTGCAACCATGGCATGCCGAGTATAATAGTGGAGGTTGTCATATGCAACACAAAGAACTGTAACTTTTCCCAGTGCAGTACCCCTATGGTGACCCCCACCTCTGGTGTCTGAGACAGTGGGTGATTCCCTTGCAGAGGAGAGTCATCCACTGCCGTAACCTGGACGGGTGGTTGTACTGGTGTGAGCGGAATACACAATCTCTTAGCAAACTCCGAATCCATAAAATTTGCCGCGGAGCCTGAATCGATAAAGGCTTCCGTGACCTCAGTCTTATCTTCCCATGTAACGGTACAGGGAAGAAGCAATCGTTTTTCTTCTAGGGGTAAAAGTCGGACGCCCAGGGTGTTACCCCCCACCACTCCTAAGCGGCAGCATTTTCCCGGCTTATTGGGGCAGTTCTGTACTATATGCCCCCCTTCACCGCAGTACAAACACAGCTGTTCGGTCATTCTCCGTCTTCGCTCTACCTGGGTTAATTTTGACCGAGCAATCTGCATCGGCTCGGAAGGAGGCACGACAGGAGAAGGTGAAATAGTAGTAGGTGGAGTCACTGGGACCGTGGTGTAAGATACCCCTCTGAGACGGGAACTACCCCTGGTCTGTTTTTGGTAGCGCAGCCTGCGGTCGATTCGGATGGCCGCTGAGATGGCCTCATCGACTGTTCTGGGCTCGGGCTGGCTTAACATCAAATCAGAGACCTCATCGGACAGCCCTGACAAGAAATGATCTAATAGGGCATAGGTGTCCCACCTGGCCGTAACTGACCACCTCCTAAACTCGGCCGCGTAATCTTCGACCGGACCTTCGCCTTGACGCAAAAGCTTGAGCTTCCGCTCAGAAGTCGAGGCAAGGTCCGGATCGTCGTAAATTACCGCCATAGCTTTAAAAAATTCCTCTACAGAGGTAAGAGCTTTGTCTCCGGCGGGCAGGCTATACGCCCAAGACTGGGAGTCGCCGGACAACAAAGTTTTAATAAACGTAACCCTCTGGGTCTCAGTACCCGAAGATTGGGGTCTCAACTCAAAATAGGACAACACCCTACTCCTAAAATTCCGGAAGTCAGATCTGTGGCCGGAAAAGCTTTCAGGTACAGGCATACGTATGTCAGAGCTAGGAGAGGATCGCACATGATCCACTGATGTCTGGAGGGTTTGTACAGACCCTGATAGGGCATCAATAAGAGTTATGTGAGTGCCCAGTACTTGATTGATGTTGTCCACCGAAGCGGCAAGTACACCCAGACAATCAGTGTTTGCGTCCATTTTGTATTTTGGTCTGGCGTTCTGTAACGATCGGTGGGCGCAGAGAGTATCTGATTACCGGTGATCTGCAGTATCACCGGAAATACAGATATATACCAGATTATAAGTGATCTGCAGTCTCACCGATAATCCGATATACAAACTAACCTCTGTTCACCTGAGTAGAGTGTAGTGTTTGGTGTAACAGTAACACTTAGAGGACAAGGCCTCAATGCAGCAAGGACTACTGCACAGATTCCTTCCGCAGACCTGAGCTCTCCAAGACGGGAGGAGTCAGACTGACAGTAGGAAGGTATATCTGAAAGTGACCCTCAGGAGGAAGGATCGCTAACAGAGCGAGGAACCGCCTCTAACGGTAAGGTCGGTTCTCGAGGTCGGACAAGCCAGGTCGTACACACACGGACAGATAAAGTACAAGATCAGGAGGCAAAGGCGGAGTCAAAGTACAGGCAGGGTTTAGCAACGAGGTATCAGATATATCGGGGTACAAAATCAGGAGGCAGAAACAGAGTCAAGGAACGAGCCGGGGTTCGGCAACAGAGTATCAGAAATATCGAGGTACAAGATCAGAGTTCAGGAGGATAGTCAAAGCAGGCAAAAGTCATAACATATAATCACAATCAAACTAGTACTTTAGCTATCAACAGAATCTAGCTAAGTGTAGGATTACAGCTCCAGCTGGTCCCGGCACACTTAAGGATCTGACTACAGGTCTGAGTGCTCCCACATATGTGATCGCACGCCAGACAAAGAGCAAGTGAACAACCAGCAGTATATATACTCTAGGACCTTTCCAGGACCTCCCTAATTGCTGGTCCAATGAGAGCAGTGGAATTTGTTAGCTGACCCAGCTGGTCAGCCGACACCCTTCTAACTGCTATTTAAACTCTGCCTCTGTGCTCGCGCGCGTGTAAGTCTGAATCCTGGTGGACTATCAGTCCCAGCCACACCAGTACTGTCATGCAATGTATCTAGTGCGGGGGCCGCCTCTGATGCGGATTCCGCCGTTACCAATGCGGATTCCGCCGCACTGCCCATGCGGCATGCGGCGTTTTTTCCGCGTTGTGACGCCATGCTGGACGCGGAAACAGCCGCCTCACCTCGAGAGACGGCGGCTTTTCCGCGTTTCCTCACATCAGGTACTGGCATACGTATGTCAGCACTAGGAGAGGATCGCACGGAATCAACTGACGTCTGAAGGGTTTGCACAGAGCCTGATAGGACATCAATCATAGTCCTGTGGCTACCCAGCACTTGGTTGATGTTTTCCACCGAAGTGGCAAGTGCGCCCAGACGGTCAGTGTGTGCGTCCGTTTGCATATTTGGTCTGGCGTTCTGTAATGATCGGTGAAGCAAAGAGAGGATCTGATTACCAGTGATCTGCAGTATCACAGGAAATACAGATGTATACCAGATTATACGTGATCTGCAGTATCACCGATAATCCGATATACTAACTAACCTCTGCTCACCTAAGTAGAGTGTAGTGTATTGGTGTAACAGTAACACTAGGAGGCCTAGGCCTCAGTGCAGCAAGGAGAACTGCACGAATTCCTTCCGCAGACCTGAGCTCTCCAAGACGGGAGGAGTCAGACTGACAGTAGGAAGGATAGTCCGAGAGTGACACTCAGGAAGAAGTGTCACTAACAGGACGGGGAACCGCCTCCAATCGTGAGGTCGGTTCTCGCGGTCGGACAAGCCAGGTCGTAACACACGGACAGATAAAGTACAGATACAGCAGGCAAAGTCGGAGTTAAAGTACAGGCAGGGTTCGGCAACGGGGTATCAGATATATCGGGGTACAGAATCAGGAGGCAGAAACAGAGTCTAGGAACGAGCCGGGGTTCGGCAACAGAGTATCAGAAATATCGAGGTACAAGATCAGAGTTCAGGAGGATGGTCGAGCAGGCAATAGGTCATAACAGATAATCACAATCAAGCTAGTACTTTAGCTATCAAATAATCTAACTAAGTGTAGGATTTAGAAGATATGTATAATGTGACAGCGCTCCTCTCTCTTTATAGTGCAACCTGTGGGATCAAAATCTCAACATAGTGCATTACTGTAAGATTAAACATTTTCCACTCAGAACACCCAGTGCAAATCGTGTATCAATCGTGTTTCAATCCTTGTGCAATCAGTCATGCGACCCTTTTAAAATACAGGCTCACCAGATGTTGACCACCTCAGTTTTCAGGTGGGTCTTGCACATAGTTCAAATGTTAACACTCAGGCACTTGTAAATTTCCAATGGCTTTAATCCGCTTTTTCCACTTAAAAAAACCACAATAAAACAGACATAGTGTAAAATCCTAAAAACAATGACCAGTGCCCTGCGCTATGTAGCACTCACATGAATGAATATTTAAAAAGCATATCAGGCTCAGATAGCCTTGCGGTGTCACCTCCACTGTGGTTCCGGCGTCCCGTCTCCACCACGGCGCATCCGCTGTATGCAACGCTCCCGGCCGGCTCTCGTGTCTTCGTCTGCTACCAGTGACGTCAGGCGCTCCAGGCTCCGCCTTACGCGTTTCGTCCTACAGGACTCATCAGAGGTTGACGTCACTGGAGCGTCCGACGTCTTATATATCTGAAATTTCTCACGCTAAACCAGCGCGACCCGCCGGTCGCTCTGGCTGCGTCATTGGTTCCCCTCAGTTGGAACGCATACCCGGCGGCCATTTTCACGCATGCCCAAACGGAAGCTTCAGCGCTTCCGTTTAAATTATTCACGGATTCGGATCTTTTACATGCAATGGGTGTCTAGCGCCCCGCAAGCTGGATTTACACCCTCTGCTGGCTCTCCCTGGTATCAATTTTTTTATAACCAATCTAAGTTCTGCTTATCCTCTCACTAAATACATTACAAATCAACCAATCTTTAAACAAACAATCTCCTATATCTCTTACTGGGCACCAGCCACCCCCTGCATGAATTCCTTTATATATGGGAGGTGTCTCCTTGGCTACTCCGTTTTTTCCTTTTAAAATTAGTGCATCAACTATTTATATCATTGTCAATCAATACTGATATTCTAATTCATGGCCATTTCATATCTGATAAACAACATAATTCATACATGTTAACATCTATTAGCAACTGTGCCCTCTAATGCCTCGTTTACATGTGTACCATCACCCGATGGCCACCCACGGGGGAGAAACCTGCAGCTGCGGGTTGCTAATCCCTGTGCCCCTAAAAACTATGTCCCATTATGCCCCTTTAACAAACTTTTAGTGTATGTGACCCCTCTTATACTGTGATCTAACACTGCAGGATTCTCAGCACATAATTAAATTATTAATTTGATTCCCCGCCTCCCTGTTTGTTTCACCTTGACCAAAGTTGCCCCTAATTATATTTCCTAGGGTCTTTTGCCCCCAGACCTCTCTACTCTCACAAATCGTTGGTTATGAAGCAATTTAGGTCAAATTCCACATTTAGACCCCCCGGTACCATGCTTTTTAAATTATATATCCATCGGCCCTCAGCTTGTGATATATCCCTGACTATACTGGATCCTCTCCATTTCTTAACATGGGCCTCTATTCCCCTGAATTTCAAGCCTGTGGGGTCACATCCGTGGACCAAACGAAAATGGTTTGACACACTGTGCGTAGCCAAACCCTTTTTTATATTAGCCACATGCTCCCCAATCCTCTTATGTAGTTTTCTGTTCTTTCGGCCTACATATTCCATATTACAGGGGCATTTTAATAAATATATTACCCCTGTTGTGTTACATGTGATGCACTGTTTTAGTGTCATCACTTGTCCTGTATTGTTTGACATAAAGGTCATTCCCCTTTGCGGCATGGCCTCTTTGCATCCTCTGCATTTACGGCATGGAAAAAAACCTTTTTGGCCCAACAAATCCCCAGTTCTTACTTGGGGCGGGTTCACATAGCTTGGTACGAGTTTAGATTTCAAGTTGGGGGCTCTTTTGTATATAAACCCCGGCCTTTCGGGTATAACTGTTTTCAGGCTCCCATCCAATTGTAAGATGTTCCAATGCTTTCTAATTATGTTTTCTATGTCCTTATATTGGCCATTATAGTTTAGTAACATGTCAAATTCCCTATTCCTATGAGTCTGTGCCTCTTTATTTTTTGTAGTCAACAAATCCTTCCTATTCATGTTTGCCACCTTCTCCACCTGTGTATTGAGGGCATCTCGATCATACCCCTTCTCTATAAATCTTTGCACTATAACTTGGCTCTGTTTCCTAAAGGTTTCAACCTCAGAGCAATTTCGCCTTATCCGCATTAGTTGTCCCTTAGGAATATTTTCAAGCCACTTTCTATGGTGGCAACTTCCTAACGGGATATACCCATTTTTATCCGTGATTTTGAAAAAGGTTTCTGTGCTTAGAACATTATCTTTTTTCTTTATGACCAAGTCTAGGAATTCCACTTGGTCATATGATTTATTGAAGGAGATTTTGATGGAATTCCAATGATTATTTATTTTATTACAGAAGCTCTCTAGGACCTCCTCTGGTCCTCTCCATATAAAAAACAAGTCGTCAATGAATCGATTCCATGTTACTACATGCTGCGCTCCCTCTATTGATAAGAGCTGTTGTTCCCATTTAGCCATGTATATATTCGCCACTGAGGGTGCAAATTTCGCCCCCATGGCACATCCGGTTTGTTGGACATAGAATACATTCTCGTACCAGAAATAGTTGTGTTTCAGTGCATACCTGAGTAACTCCATAATGAACTCTATTTGTTTGATTTTTAATTCCCCCTGTTGTACCAAGGCCTCTTCCACAGCCTGCATTCCTTCCCGGTGTGGAATAACGGTGTATAGGGATGTAACGTCCCCAGTTACTAAAATATCATCTTTTTCCATCCCTACATCTTTTATTTTTTGCAGTAAATGTTTCGTATCTTTCAATAGGTAGGGCAGTTGCCCCACAATATTCTGAAGAAATATATCAATATATTCCCCCACCCTTTGAGTGAGCGACCCCACCCCACTCACGATAGGTCTGCCTGGGGGATTTTCCGTATCTTTATGTATCTTGGGATTACAATAGATAACTGGTATTCGCGGGTTAGTAGGCAATAAATACCGCAATTCATTAGTGGAGATGATAGTTTCCTTTTCGCCTTGTATCAGTATATTTTTTAGGCCTTTTTTATACTCAATTGTAGGGTACTTTTTCAACTTTTTGTATGTCAACTCATCGCTCAGAAGTCTCAGCATCTCTTTCTTGTATTGCTGGGAACTCATTATCACCAACCCCCCCCCCCCCCCCCCCTTATCAGCCGGTTTCAATACTAAATCCTTATTTTCCGCTAATTCTAGGACTTGCTGATTAATCTGGCTGGAGTTTTTCAGCTTTTTTATCTCCAGTTTGTCCAAATCTTGGAGTATAGCCCGCTTAAACGTGTCAATGGTGCTTTCCTTGGACGTATCCTGTGGATTGAACAGAGACCTGTTCTTAAGGTTTGTGTGGACATATTCTGGAATAACATTGGCTCTAGTGTTAGGACCCTCTCGATTCAAAAAATATTTTTTCTGTGTAAGTCTTCTAGCGTATTTATTGATATCTAAATATGTTCCAAATTTGTTTAACCTATTTGGAGGTGCATAGTTCAGTCCCTTATCCAAGAGTTTCAATTGTGGTTTGGTTAGTTGGACACCACTAATGTTAAATATTCCCCCAGCTTTTATTTCCTTCTTCTTTTGTTGCTCTCTCCTTCCACCCATTGTCCCTCTCCTGTTCTTTTTTCTCCCCCCTCCCATTCCTCTTCCTGATACATATATGGGTGTTTCCATCTTGTCCTTTGATTCATCCCTAAAAAACGATCATTATATTCATTTAGGTTGTCATATCTATTGGATATAGGAATTCCCTCATATTTTTGCTCATAATTTCTATTGCCTTCGTATGGGGGACCTTCCCCTTTCCTTTGCCTTAAATTGTAGAAATTTTCCCCAAACCTACCACGGTTATGTGGGTACTTGGGGGGAAATAACTTTTTGGGGGTCCTTTGTGTCTTGGCATGGCCTTTAATTGGTGATCCCCCCCATGCTCCATACTGAGTTTCTCCTTCATAATCTTCCCATTCAGTCTCTATGTCTTCCTCCTGAGGGGCACCTCTTGCCTCCTCTAGGCTCGGGTGCCTTTCCCTGGTCTCTTGAATGGCCCTTTCTTGGGGCTTTGATGCTTTGTTACCCCCTACATTTTCTATATTCCCATCCATTTCTTGTGTGCTCTGTGTTTTTTTGCCTGGACCATTCTGCCATTTATAGGCTGTGTTTTGTTTATATTCCCCCCAATCCCTGAGGAATCTCTTCTGTCTGATCTCTATGATTTCTTGCTCATTTTTTATTAATTTCCCCGTGAGTTCCTCCATATGTTTTTTATATATGTCTTTCTCTTTAAATGGCTCCATTGCTACTTTCAATTGATCAATTTCACCCTCCAATCTTTCTAATCTAGCTTGCTTTCTTTTTGCTAAGATTTTTATTAGGTTTACCCCACTTTGGTTTAAGAATTCCCCCATCTCTTTATCATTTGTTTCATTATTTTCCCCATTATTTTCCCAGGAAAAAACGGAGTAGCCAAGGAGACACCTCCCATATATAAAGGAATTCATGCAGGGGGTGGCTGGTGCCCAGTAAGAGATATAGGAGATTGTTTGTTTAAAGATTGGTTGATTTGTAATGTATTTAGTGAGAGGATAAGCAGAACTTAGATTGGTTATAAAAAAATTGATACCAGGGAGAGCCAGCAGAGGGTGTAAATCCAGCTTGCGGGGCGCTAGACACCCATTGCATGTAAAAGATCCGAATCCGTGAATAATTTATACGGAAGCGCTGAAGCTTCCGTTTGGGCATGCGTGAAAATGGCCGCCGGGTATGCGTTCCAACTGAGGGGAACCAATGACGCAGCCAGAGCGACCGGCGGGTCGCGCTGGTTTAGCGTGGGAAATTTCAGATATATAAGACGTCGGACGCTCCAGTGACGTCAATCTCTGATGAGTCCTGTAGGACGAAACGCGTAAGGCGGAGCCTGGAGCGCCTGACGTCACTGGTAGCAGACGAAGACACGAGAGCCGGCCGGGAGCGTTGCATACAGCGGATGCGCCGTGGTGGAGACGGGACGCCGGAACCACAGTGGAGGTGACACCGCAAGGCTATCTGAGCCTGATATGCTTTTTAAATATTCATTCATGTGAGTGCTACATAGCGCAGGGCACTGGTCATTGTTTTTAGGATTTTACACTATGTCTGTTTTATTGTGGTTTTTTTAAGTGGAAAAAGCGGATTAAAGCCATTGGAAATTTACAAGTGCCTGAGTGTTAACATTTGAACTATGTGCAAGACCCACCTGAAAACTGAGGTGGTCAACATCTGGTGAGCCTGTATTTTAAAAGGGTCGCATGACTGATTGCACAAGGATTGAAACACGATTGATACACGATTTGCACTGGGTGTTCTGAGTGGAAAATGTTTAATCTTACAGTAATGCACTATGTTGAGATTTTGATCCCACAGGTTGCACTATAAAGAGAGAGGAGCGCTGTCACATTATACATATCTTCTAAAGACAATCCGGTGGATTTTTTTGATAGCGAAAACTCTGGTTGGAGGATAGAGGACGTTTTGAAAGGACTTTTGTGGTTAATTATTGGTGGGCGCAGTCTGTATCATCATAATTGTTGTAGGGATATGTCCACTGTCCATTGATTGCAGCCCCCATCGGAAATTGTGATATTGTGATACCGTGTGACAATAGAAACGGATAGTGTGAGACCCTGCAGTAATAGGGGGGTGAATATAATTAAAGAACATGGATGCATTTTCATTGAGAAACAGGTCATCTCTAAATGTAGCAGGAATTTTCTCTAAGGACCCAACTAAAGCTAGAACAGAAAGCTTGGAGGGGAATTTCAGAAGCCTCCATAATCTTATGCTAAAAGAGCAGGTGGCCTGGTGGGAGCACGCCAGCCTAAATAGATATATAGAGGAAGATATAGTCCCTAAAAGATATAGATGGGATCTCCTCATTAATAATGGGGAAAATAATGAAACAAATGATAAAGAGATGGGGGAATTCTTAAACCAAAGTGGGGTAAACCTAATAAAAATCTTAGCAAAAAGAAAGCAAGATTGGAGGGTGAAATTGATCAATTGAAAGTAGCAATGGAGCCATTTAAAGAGAAAGACATATATAAAAAACATATGGAGGAACTCACGGGGAAATTAATAAAAAATGAGCAAGAAATCATAGAGATCAGACAGAAGAGATTCCTCAGGGATTGGGGGGAATATAAACAAAACACAGCCTATAAATGGCAGAATGGTCCAGGCAAAAAAACACAGAGCACACAAGAAATGGATGGGAATATAGAAAATGTAGGGGGTAACAAAGCATCAAAGCCCCAAGAAAGGGCCATTCAAGAGACCAGGGAAAGGCACCCGAGCCTAGAGGAGGCAAGAGGTGCCCCTCAGGAGGAAGACATAGAGACTGAATGGGAAGATTATGAAGGAGAAACTCAGTATGGAGCATGGGGGGGATCACCAATTAAAGGCCATGCCAAGACACAAAGGACCCCCAAAAAGTTATTTCCCCCCAAGTACCCACATAACCGTGGTAGGTTTGGGGAAAATTTCTACAATTTAAGGCAAAGGAAAGGGGAAGGTCCCCCATACGAAGGCAATAGAAATTATGAGCAAAAATATGAG